>NC_069502.1:1041748799-1042348799 GCF_027579735.1 Bombina bombina
AAATACTTTAAAATTCCTATGCTCTTCATTTAGATTTTTTTTAAATATATTTTTTAATTAGATATTTATTTTATATTCACATAGATCACTGGTTATCATCACTGGTTATCAAACCTGTCCTCAGGCCTTCCTAATAGGCCAGATTTTGAGGGTATCTGATCTAGAGCACATGTGAAATAATTAGCTGATTAGTAAACATGGTTATTAACCTGTTCTCGCCCAAGGTAATCCTGAAAATCTGGCTTGTCTGAGGACATGTTTGAAAACCTGTGATATAAACGTATAAGTAAAGTATTCCTAAAGCATCTTTGGCTTTAGCGAAGTTGATCTAGCGCAGTGTAAGGCTAAAGAAAAAGGCTAAAGAAAAAGGCTTTCTTTGGCATGCCCCACAGAAGTTTATGGGGAGAAAGAGGTAGCTCGTCGCAATATCCAAACTTTTGAAGTTAGCTAACCTGAGTCTTTTGCTCGCGTGGTAACTTTTTACTTTCAACTTGTAATATACTCTCAAATCTGGCTGCACTCATTTTTTACTTTAAACACAGTAAGAACTTGAACAAAATAAATAGCGTGCCACTTGTAATCTGGCTGAAAATGCTTAATAATGCATATAAAAAAATAAATGGAAAAATACTTTTCTTGTAATATAACTGTATAAACTGTAGTGTTTCCACTCCACCCCAGCCTGGAGTGCATTCAGTAGCAGACAGAACCCTGACACTTCTACATGTGGCATTGTGATTGGCTGATATGTACAAGAGCTTGTTTACATGTGTCCCTTATTGGCTAGAGCAAAGGAAGTAAGCTGCTCCTTAACTCGTACAAACAAACACGCTAGTGTGCTGCAAAAAGAACCATTACCTAAAAAAAGAGGATTGACCTCACAACGTATTAAACTAATAAATTGCAGCCACAAAAGCAAGTAAGCAGAGGTCTGAGTGGAAACTACAGCTGACTGTAACAGATATAAATCACTCCAAAAGAGCTGAATGGCAAACAAAATTAAATTATCTATGAATGTGATAACTGGACTCAGGAGTCAAAGGCTAACCAGAGTTGTACCATCTGTATATTCTGGTGAATCCAAAATTAATCTATTAAAAGATGCATGATCATATCATAATATTGTGTCATATATTGTAATAGATGAATTCATCATGTTCTCTAGTTGAACTACTGTCGTACTACGTGGTCACATTGCATTGGGTGAGAATACTGCTTTAATTCTGGCACGTTTATTGTTTATCATCAAGAAGTATATTTCTTTGCTGTCCCCCATATTCTCTCCATTTACAACATTTTGGTATTTATAATTGTTAACAGTAGAGCGCTTCACATACAAATATTCTTGTGTATTGCACTTTTGAAGTGTCTCCCACACATTTACAATGTGTTACTCATAATCATTATCATGGAAGCGCTTCACATATAAATGCTTTTCCCTTTGTATTGCAATTTTATAGCCCAATGATAGATATTAGCATAAGAGTCTTTGATACGATTTAGAACACTATCTTGTTTCTTTTGGATAGTAACAATCATGTCAATAAAAGAGATTTCTAACTATGACGCTTGGGCAGCATCTGATTGCCTGATTCCTTGGTGTTCAGTCATATAACGTTCTTTGCCATCCAATGATATTGCGGTTTTCGTAATAGGCGCATCACAGGGGTGTGCTATGATACTCACCCCTGATTGGCCATTAGATGTCTTTTAGGTAGGGGGACTTTCCCAACTCTGGTTGGCTTTTGACAAAGCCGTGTTCAGTGAAATGTGCATCAGGCGTATCTCCTGAGTCCAGTTATCACATTCATAGATAATTTAATTCAGCTCTTTTGGAGTGATTTATATCTGTTACAGTCAGCTGTAGTTTCCACTCAGACCTCTGCTTACTTGCTTTTGTGGCTGCAATTTATAAGTTTAATACGTTGTGAGGTCAATCATCTTTTTTAGGAAATGGTTCTTTTTGCAGCACACTAGCGTATTCGTTTGTACGAGTTAAGGAGCAGCGGTCTTAATACTGCTGCTACTTAATTCCTGTTTCCGGCGAGCCTGAAGGCTCCCGCGGAAACAGGGGTATACCACCCCATTCGCGCCATGATAAATCGGCCCCCTGGAGTGCATATCGCGGTTAACCTGGAATTTCTTTTGTTAATAGTACAATGTTGTAATAAGTATTACATTTTAACTTCTATTGGCCATGGTAGAAGACACAAAGAAAATTAATTACAATACACTTTTCAAAGAGTGCATAACTGGACTGCTCTGCCCTATCAAAGCTAACAAAATTCCAATTTTAAATACGTTTAAAAACATTATTTCTTGCGTAGATTTTTGGAAGTACAGCATTTAGTTGCTAATAGATGCCATGCACACAAAAAACTCACGTTTATGATTTTTAAACCAACACAGTATCCCGGCCACAATATTCATACAAATGAACCCTACGACTGCCAGAACTGCCTTACCAATTTAAGCTTAAAAAAATCTTGTAGGCAAATCCCTGTAAAAAAAACTTGTCTGACTTGAAAAGTACTTTACATCCCTATACTAAACGGCCATTATAGTACTAAAATTATATTAACTAGTTTGTTAGATCATGCAATTTTACTACTAGCGATCCTGTAATGGAACTTTAAGTAACTGATACTTAAGTATGATTTGATGATGATGGATTGGAATTTATGATGGATAACATTGCAATAGACCTCTAAGTCTTACAAAATGTATGCAAGTAAAGCTATAAATAAAATCAATAATTCAATACAGTTGTCAAGTTCATATCAATAGTCTTTTCTTTATCAAATCACACTAAACGTTTCAAGAACATGTAATTTAAACATAATGATTTTCTTTGACTTTGATTTAATAGTTTTTCATCATCAAAAATCTGTTGTTCTTGCTTTTTTCTACACACTAGAATAAAAGTTGTCACCACAAATTCCCATATTAGACAAGAGCACGGGTGAAAAATTTGTTTTGTCTGAAAGATTAGTTTCGGATTTTCAGTTCTGCCAAATTTTGTCCATGCAGGTATTAGGTTTGGACAAATATTGGATTCAAATTCAAAAATGTTATTTACAACGGGAACAGCTAATATAGACAATTAATATTAACAGAAATCTTACATTATAGAATTTGAACAATTAAAAGAACCTATCTTTCAATGTTAAAAGAACATACAACTCCTGTATATGTCTAAAATCCAGAATTTATGCCTGATCGACTGTTACAAACATAATTTATTAGTAATACTATAGCAGGATTGAACAGAGGACGATGGACAAATGAGTGGTAAGAACCCCTGTACATCATTACAAACAAAGGAGCTTATAACCAAACAATATAACTCCTTCCACCCATTCCTGCACTTTTTTGGCCCCAAAAGACATGAACAAACAGCTAAATCGATTTTGTCAAGGAATAATTTTTTCATCTATTTCGTCCAATGATGTATTTGACCCAACAACCCAGCAAAAGAAAAGCTCCAAATCAGCAAAAAAAAAAGCTTGATTGCACACCTCTACCCGTAATTCATCTCATTAAGATTGACAAACAAATGAATAATACTATAAGCTCTTTCCTAGTCTAAAGCATTCCTAATGTGTCAATTCTATTTTGCTGCTGTGGCTTTAAAGTAAAATTAGCATTCACATGTCATTGTTACATAGACTACATGGATTTTAACTAGACATTTTTTTCCTATGTCCCAAGTGTACTAAAGACAATGATTGCCATAAGCTGCAGAATGTACGCAAGCGTTAAAGAGACGTGCAGAACAAGTGCTGTCAGGCAATATTATGCCTCTGTCAGGGTAGATCACTTTTACTCATTGGTCTTTCATAGAATTCAGAACACACTTTAATGCATTTTTTGTGTCATCATAAATAAAACAAAAAGTATTACTTGTCTTGATGGAATATATCTACTTCAGTAACATTAACAAAGCAGTGTTTGGCTTCCAGGAAGAGAGGGAGAAAAAACCCAACACCAAATGATTGCAGACATGCATTCAGTACGTTACAGTTTTTCTGGCAAAACATAGATATTGAATTAGCATTAACAATATGTTTGTAACATCCAGCATTACTGAGTTTCTCCAGCAGCCTAACAATTCTGATAATTTAAATGTTCCTTCAACAAAATTCCAATTAGATGTGTCTGCACAGTAAAAGCCAAATTAACAGTGTAAGATACCAATATTCTAATTGCACTCAAAGTAGAAGATTTTCAACAGTCTCTGTTCATGGTAAATACAAAACTATTAATCACTCAGTGGTGTATTTAATGTTGTGCAGCCCTAGGCACTGGCTAATTTACTGCCCCAGCACCCACATTTTTAACAAATTTAACTCATATTTGCATTATGTACTTTTCACAACAGTGCGGATCAGGTCCGACACACCTCGCTGAATGAGGAGAGCAATACGCTCTCCATATTCAGCATTGCACCAGCAGCTTTTGTGAGCTGCTGGTGCAACGCTGTCGCCTGCAGATTCGCGGCCAATCGTCCACCAGCAGGGGGGTGTCAATCAACCCTATCGTAGTCGATCGGGTTGAATTGCGGCGATGTCTGTCTGCTCAGAGCAGATGGACAGGTTATGGATCAGCAGTCTTTAGAAACACGGGCCCTCAAGCTCCATCCGGAGTTTGATAAATGGGCCCCCAGGGGTGCACTGATAGAAGACAACCAGGGTTCAAGGAACTGAAATGAAATAAATATATAAAACATTTGTAGGGGTGGGAAGGCCTCATGCCATAAAACAGCTCCTCAGAATTTGCTGGTCTAGGCCACAATACACCCCTGGAATTACTGCTTCACATTATCCTCTACAGAACGCTGCTGATCAAGATTCATTGAACCATGCTGATAAAGGTATATAAGGTTCCAGGACAGAAAAGCCTCCCTGCATTCACTAAAAATGTAATGCTCGCTCCACAGTCTCCCTGTGTCTTAATTGGATGAATTTTCTCACTAGTGCAGTCTGTGCTTTAGGACATCACTGCTTGCTGTGTATAATTTACTGAAGTTTGCAACACCAACACATTCCTAAAAATGTATCATCTCAATACAGCTAGAAGGACTTAAATTGGCATTAAGTATTAAAGGGATAGTAAAGTCAAAATTGACTTTAAATTGAATAGATAGTATGGAATTCTAAAAACCTTTCCAATTTACTGCTATTCTCATTTTTGCTTTGTTCTTTTGGTATCCTTTATTAAAGGGAGATGGAACCCCAAATTTTTGTTTCATGATTCAGTTAGAGAATACAAATTTTAAAAAAAAGTTTCCAATTTACTTTTATTATTAGTTTTGCTTAGTTTTCTTGTTATTATTTGTTGAAGAGAAATCTAGATAGGTAGTGTGCACATGTCTGGGGCACTACATAACAGGAAATAGTGCTGCCATCTAGTGCTTTTACCAATGTATAACATTGTAGTAAAACTGCTACCATATAGTGCTTCCGACACGTGCACACTCCTGAACTTACTTTCCTGCTTTTCAACAAAGGACAACAAGAAAACAAAGTAAATGTGATAATAGAAGTAAATTGGAAAGTTGTTTAAAATTCTATGTTCTATCTGAACCAGCAAAGAAAAATGTTGGCTTTTATGTTCCTTTAAAAAGTAATCCTAGGTGAGCTCAGGAGTGTGCACATGCCGCTATCCATCTGGCAGCAGTGTTTGCAACAATGTTTATAAAAATGTTAAACACAGAATCAAACACTGCTGCTATAGAGTGCTAAGGACAGGGGCACGCTTCTGAGTTTCTATCAGCCTACATAGCTTAACAAAGATTACAAGTGAAGCTCTATTTAGATCAAAGTGCACTGTCTGTCCACCAGCAGGTTAGAAAGTAAGAGCCCAAACTCTGCGCAGAGTCAAATAACCTCAGAAACCTCACGGATTCATTCACGAAAAGCCGAGTTCCAAAAGCCACGATTGGCTGGAGTGTTGCACGTGGCTAAGGTAACACACGTGACAGGGAAACTCCACAGACCGGCAACGCTGTATCCCGCAATAGAAGTGGAACAACACACGGAGACAGAGGTGTGCAAACTAAGACCACCAAACAAGGCAGGTAAGAGAAGGAGGTACATCTGAGGATTAAAGTAAGTGTTTTAACACTAAAAGACTGAGATAGTCGCATATTGGAAAGGTACCATACGACCTCTTGTTATAAAGCTCACGTTTCCCTTATACCCGCAAAGTGGGAGTTCTAACTGCAAGACATATTGTCAGATCTGTTGTAAGGGATTTATTAACCAATTCAAAGACAGATTTTTCAAGTTTCAGTGCACGGTGGTATTATATATCACGGACTATCATATTGCAACCCGTCTAAACACACTGTAATATTTGTTGCAACTCGTCTATATGACTATCCACTTATAGCACTAGTTATTTTTTTTAGCTATTTCAGGACATAAATAGTTGGTAGCTATTTTAGGATTATATGAATCTAGCCGTTTGTAGCTATTTTAGGATGATATTAATCTAGTATTATGTGACCGGTCACCTTTATTTTATATAGCAACCAGTATATGGCATTTTAATTACTTATTTAGTGTATGATATTTTAATAATTAAATTATAAAATCTTTACTTTTATTGTGGTTTTCTTTAAGCTTTCTTAGCGCTGTCCATACCCCACTATTCTTATCGATATATTCACAACAGTTTTTTGGGGAAAGCTGTTAACTGGTACAGTTTAGATCACCACTAGGGTAGCGCTGTGGGACTCCTGCAAACTTGTTCCAGATTACAAGTGAAGCTCTATTTAGAGCTCCTGCTTGGGCTTGTCGGTTTGCACCTGTATTATGAGTTGAAAGTAAACAGTTTTTGCTTGCATGCTACTCGCTCGCAAACATGATCGCATATTCTCATGTGCGCTTACCTGACATGAAAATATGAATATTTAACATTCCAATGTTCTTCGCATAGAAGATTTATATTTATTCATAAATACATATTTTTAAATATATCTGATGGTATTTTGGTAATATATATACCTATATACAGTATATAGATGATTATATATAGGTATAGATATATACAGATATATATATATATATAGGAATATCTATTTATAAATACATAGATTATATTCTGATATGTGAAGAACATTGGAATGTGAAATATTTACAGTAAATACACAATATAACACTTTATTAAAAATGAATATTGCAGAAATATTCTTTTTAACATGTATTTAACTACTTTACTGCAAAGGGCTCCAATGCACTTATATATATATATGTCTTCTGTGTGTACATATGTATTTATGTATTTATATGTGTATATATGTCTGTAAATACGTACAATATATACACATTTAAATACATTAACACATATGTACATATATATATATATATATTTACATACATATACATCTTTAGATATGTATATGTATGTATCTCAATGTTAAAGCCCTTTGTCTGCCTGAGATATCGTATCTTTGATGCTTTATAACTTTTATGTGCAATATTTTATTTTAATCATGTTTATTAGATGGTGTTATTATGAGCGTAAGTGTACTTTTTAATGTATTTTTGAGGTGTTTTGTGCAAATTTTTTGTTTTACAAAACAATTTACCAGAGCTATGGTTATCATTCTAGCGTAATCCTGATTGTGCTCAAGCGATTGCATTTACTTTTAACTCGGAATACCAGCGGTAAAACTGACAAGCTCAAACACCAGTGTTAAACCACTGATCACTTGGTCACAAAGGCTAGTGATCCACTCATAATATGGTCCATAGATGGCAAAGTATATACTCTGTTCATAAAATTTGTCACAAGCCAGATGAAACACAGAGACCCTGTAGCATGTAATTGCTACTTTATCATATAAACTTAATTCAGTTGCACTGAAATGTTGCAAGGTTCACTCTTCCGGACTAGCTGATCCTTTAGAACAGTGATACTGACGTGAGAAATATTGAGATGCAAAGTTACATAGTTACATAGTAAAATAGTTTTAAAAAAATATTAAAGTCCCTCAAATTCTGCATTTCACTTATTCCATATTACTGTTGATCCAAAAAAAACATTTTTCAATTGTGCCTCAAAGGATAAAAATACTTCTTGACCCCAAAATGGCAATCAGATTTGTAATTGAATAAACAGTTCAATTCATATGCTTTATTAAAAAAAAAAAAAGCATCTATGGGATTTTCTAAAACAACTCACGTGGCACAGAATTCTGTATCCTTATTGCGCTTACAGTAAAGAACCCCTTACGCTGCTGTAGGTGAAATCTCTATTTGAATGGGATAAGCTCCTGGTTGCTTTTGGTCTATTTATTTTTCTTTTGTAGTAATAATGGAAAAAGACATTCACTATTCACTATACAGCCCTATACTTAGTTCATTGATTTCACCTCATATCATTTCTCAAATCCCTTTCAATCTTAGTGAATCAAAAGCAATGCAATTCAAATCTCAAAGCCATCTAAAAAAACAATTACACTTCTTCATTTTGACATCTCTTTTCACATTCACAATTTATTTCAGATTTCACATAAAAAATAAACCACTCGAGTCTTCTTTTTTTGCACTTTTTTCCTAGACAATGTAATAAAACTCATTTGTCTTTATAATCAATTTGTTAAATATTTCATAATGTTCTGTAACTAACTGCATTTTGCTTTAGAAAACTGCATCCACTTATAGTATGCTGCATAACCTTATTATTTATTCTAGACAGCCATTGCTTAAGTCTAAATTATTTTTTAACTTTCTGTCCCTAGCCACGCTCAGTGTCATCTCTATGAAACAAGTTGCCAGATGTGATACAAAAGTATAGTTATGTTTTTAAGATTATAATTGACAGAGAACTAATTGTACATTCTGCTTTAACCCGTTGGGACAATCAAGAACATCTGCTCTTGCATAATGTTTAACAACAGCTATATATGCCTATACAAATGTAATCTAGTCAAGCAAACAATTAATCTGTTTACTTACAGAAACATATAGGGTTTATTTTTATTAAGTCTAATATTAGTTAGCATAGGTTGTTAAACTCATAGCGAATTCTCCATAAAGGGCCGGATTATGAGTGGCGCGCTAACAATTACGCACAAGTGAAAGGGAGTTTATCGTGGGTGTTTGTGTTTACTTTCAACTTGTAATATGACACGCACAAACGAGTGAGCGCAAGCATAATTTATGCTAGAATGATTACAGTGTCCTCAGAGCTCCGGTTAACTGTTTTGCAAAACAAAAAAGTTGCACAAAACACATTACAAAGTACAGTTAGACTCATAAAAAGTTATAAGGGCTCAAATATATGAGGTCTCAAGTGTTAGGGGGAAAAAAAAGTTGCAAAGAGCTTTAACATAGAGATACATTCATATATATGTCTAAATATGTGTGTATATATATATATATATATATATATATAAATATATATATATATATATATATATATATATATATACTGTATATGTGTGTGTGTGTGTGTGTGTTTTTATATGTGTACAAATTTATTTGTGTATTTATATGTGTATACATGTATTTATAGATATATACTGTAAATGTACCCATATAAACTCATAAATACATATGTACACGCATAAAGACATATATATATATAAGTACACTGGAGCCCTTTGCAGTTAAGTAGATTAAAACATGTTAAAGCATATTTATGCAATATTCATATTTACTAAAGTGTTATACCATGTGTTTACTGAAAATACTTCACATTCCAATGTTCTGCACATAGTAGAATATCTTCTAAATATTTTTAAATAGATATTTATATATAGCCATGTATGTATATATATATATATATATATATATATATATATATAAATAAAAATATGTATTGTACCAAAATAGCACTAGATATTTGTAGAAATATGTATTTATGAATAAATAGAGCATATTCTATGTGAAAAACATTGGAATGTGAAATATTCATATTTTTATGTCATGTTAGGGCACTTGAAAATATGCTATCGGGTTTGTGCGTGAGTAGGTTGCTAGGTTTTCCCCCACACACACTTTTTTTGCTCCATTGACTTATATGGGGGAATAGGTTATTGCGCATGCAATATTAGAAGTTGGGCTTTTGCGTGCATTAGGTTAGCGCTTGAGTTAGCGCACGAGTGGGAGCATTAAATAACGCTCCACTTGTAATCTGACCCAAAATGTTTAAATATTCGTAATGTAATGAACATTTAATATTTATTTTGCAAGCTTTTCCTGTATTTTGCACCCAAATGTGTGAATTGGAATATATCTGTAAGATACAGAACCCTGGCCCTAGAATTTGCAGCCTACTTATTCTACAATCAATTTAGGAGCTCATATACTATATATATATATATATATATATATATATATATATATATAACAATCAAAAGAGGGTTTAGTAAAGGGACTTCTGTATATAAATATTAACTTGTAAAGCCACCATGTGGATATCTATTCCACTCGACCCCTATGCAGGTATGAAAGGGACAGTTCACTGTAACAAACCGCAATATTCAAAATTCAAAAACCTGAAACATCCACTTAAGCAAAAACAGCAGAAACAAAGTGCATCATAGAAGTAAAGTGCATCTTAGAAGTGAACAGGTGAGTTCCATGTAGGGCAAACAATGAATGCTGAATACGTCACCCTCCAACAGGCAATGCAGTGTTGCCACAGGATACCGATAGCAATATCCAAACAGCTAGTAGCTGTGCGACTCACCCTTCTTGCTTGTAGTTTCAAACGTGTACCTTAAGAGTCCTGCTGTATGCTTCGTGACCCACGGCATCTAAGACAGCCTCGATGCCTCTATCCAGCCGGTTCCGGTCATGTGATGGGCGTCGGCCGTCACAGCCAATGGGATGCTTAGCCTACCAGGAGGCTTGCAGAATCCAACGTCGAAGGGGATGCCAAATATCAGGAATAGTAGGGGGAGTGGAATAGAGGCAAGCTCCTGATGCAACCCAGAATGCCGGCAAAATAGACATCAAACGAAAAGAATTGATATCCAGGCTGCGTTAAAAACCAAAGTCTTTATTAAATTCCACTTAGGATAAAATTGCAATAAGAAAAGGGGGATCCAGCATAACAGTGTTACCAAAGTTATTCCGCTAACATGTTTCGGTAAAGACCGTAATCATAGCTGATTGGAAACAGGTGTGCTGGCTATATAAAAGACAAAATCCACACTCATTGGACGAAAATAAGACCAATAGAAAAGGTACACTGTTGGACATAAAACGTAAGAAACGTAAAAAATATAGAAAGAACTAATACATCCTGACATATTAGTACATATGTATGTACACTAAACTAGCCTATTACAAAACATCAGATATAGACATTAATGTGTATTCTGCATAAGGTAATAATAAAAATAAAAATGAAAAGGTCTGAAAATGAAATGAAATAAACAAATGAACAAATGAATGATAAAGGATAATCCTTAGGGGCATGTAATACTCAAATAGATCTAGAAGTGTAAAAGAAAACACAAAATATGAAAAAAGTAAAAGTAAAACTCAAACCAAAAAAGTATAGCAATATAAACAAATAAACTTGTGTATAGACTTATATACAAATATTTACATGTATATATGGAGACGATGAAGGTGTATCTCTCTACATGCCTATACTGTATATATATATATTATATTGCTAAAAATAGTTTGCAGCTTGTTAAATGTAACCTGCTGAAATAACTACAACTCAAATAAGTAACTGTGCTCTGCTATATCCTTGTCGTATATCTAAATTGTTATAACATAAAAACCCTATCCAATATGAGTATAAAACCTCAAATGTGTATCAATGTACACGGGTAACAGTAACCTATATAGGGAAATAGAGAAATACAACTGCACTAAAATAATATACTCAGTAGAAGCCGCTAAATGAGTGTAGTATGGTATGAGATGTACAGAGCAGTACAAATGTACTGCATAGGAGATATGTGAATAAAAGGGACCCTATCTTAAAGGGATGTAATGAAAAAGAGATGTAATAAGAAGAGATGTATTTAGAAACGAGTGGAGGCTTAAAGGGTATAGACCATCACGGAAAAAGGTGGGCAAACGTGAAAGGTAAATAGATTATTTCCAATAGTTAATCAAATCAAATTCAGAGTTTAAACCCTCTGGTACTCTAGTACGTAATTTAAAAATCCAAAACATTTCACGCTTGCCCAGCATTTGATTCCTGTCACCTCCTCTAGGTGGTGCCTTAACATGTTCTATAGCCTGCCATCTGAATGTGGCGTTACTTTTGTTGTGAAAATTCCGAAAATGCTTAACCAAAGGGGTACTAGCTTCGCCTAGTTTGATTGTAGAAAGGTGGTTTCTAATTCTAGTGTTTACATCCGTAGTAGTGAGTCCTACATACTGTAGATGGCACTCTGTACAGTAAAGTAAATAGATAACATAGGAAGATGTACAGTTTAGGCAAGTGGATATCTTAAAAATATCTCCAGTGACCTCTGACCTGAATTCATCAGAAATAATGATAAACTCACAAGGTCTACATCTCGATTTGCCACACCTGTACATCCCCCTATGTTGCAACCAAGAGCTTTGTCTGTCTGATTTCTTAGTAGAAACTTCGGAGGGGGCCAATATATTGCCTAGAGTTCTGTTCTTCCTATAGGAGCAACGTAAGCCTCCCTCCACACAGCTAGCAAGGCTGTCATCTGCAGAAAGTAGACTGAAGTGTTTTTTGACAATCTTGCATATTTCTCTGTAGTCAGTACTAAAATCCGTCACAAATGTTATTTTATGTGAGGTATTAGTACCCACACCAGTCTTGGTACAGTTGGATCTATTCAAAAGGGACTGTCGATCCAAAAGGTCGACCTGTCTCTGAGCTCTATCTACTAGATGCCCAGGATATCCTCTTTCTCTGAGTCTTTTTTGCATATCTCTACTTTGCACTTTGTAGTGATCGCTATTGCTGCAGTTCCGTTTGACCCTTATGAGCTGTCCCTTGGCTACTGCCATAGGGACATGTGCGGGGTGACAGCTCTTTGCATGAAGCAATGTATTTTTCGATATAGGTTTCCTAAACATATTGCTTATAATCTGTCCATCATCCCCTGCAGTCAAAGTGAGGTCTAAGTAGTTAATGATTCTAGAGTTAGTCTCAAAAGTGAAACTCAGGCCAACATTATTGGAATTTAGAAAATCCACAAATTCAGACAAAGAGTCCCCAGATCCCTGCCATATGAAGAGCAGATCGTCAATATACCGCCTATAAAAGGCGATATTGTGTCTATGTGTGTTTCTATCTCCATAGATGTGGGACAGCTCCCACCAACCCATAAAGATGTTGGCATATGAGGGCGCAAATTTGGCCCCCATAGCTGTCCCACATCTCTGGAGATAGTACTGCTCACCAAAACGGAAATAGTTGTGTGTCAAGGCAAAACCAGTTGCCCTCACCACATACTTCACAAAATCACTGTCCAAATCTGATAGGTTTTCCAACATATAGGACAGAGCTTGTAGGCCTTCCTTATGTGGAATTGTGGAATACAGTGATACCACATCTATTGTTAACCACTTGTGCCTCTCAAGATCCCAACAAAAGGTATCCACAAGATTTAATAGATCTTTGGTATCCTTAAGGTAACTCTGTAGTGATGCCACTATAGGAAACAGTATGCTATCTAGCCACTGGGACAGGTGTTCCAAAAGGGAACCTATCCCACTGACTATAGGTCTTCCCTGTACCTCTATTAGGGATTTATGTACCTTTGGAAGGTGGTGGAAGATGGGCACTACCGGATGATCTACCAACAGATACTCATAGGTATCACGGTCAAAAAAACCATCCTCCAAACCATCATCCAAAAGGCACCTAAGCTCTTTCTGGAAGCGCGCAGTGGGATCCCTATCTAGTCTCTGATAATTAGCATCATTGTGGAGTTGTCTATGGGCCTCCTTGACATATTCAGATTTGTCCAAGACCACAACAGATCCGCCTTTATCGGCGGACCTAATGACCAGATTTTCATTTTGTTGTAGCTCTAATAGTGCTTGTCTTTCTCTAAAGGATAAGTTAGCCCTCCAATTCTTGGTCTCAATATTATTAGAGGCCAAGGAAGTGAGGTCCCTCTCAATTCTCTTAAAAAAGGTTTCCAAGGCCGGACCACGGCATTGCATGGGATAAAAGTCAGATGTTTTTTTAAAACCACTGTGACTTCTTATAGTCCCTGTAGCAGTCTCATTCAACCCCTGTCTACTAAGTTCATGCAGTGACACCAAATCGCAGGACTCAGAAAACGAGAGTTGTGTGGTATCAAAGGTGGACTTTTGTGATTGTACCAACTGTTCACCAGTATCTGAAGCATTGTCAGAGTTATAGAAAAACTTTTTCAAAGTTAAATTTCTAATCAATCTATTAACATCTAGCAAAGTATTGAAGAGGTTAAATGAAGTGGTCGGAGAGAAATTCAGACCGTAACTAAGTACTTTTAATTGCATATCAGACAGTATTGCACTGGAGAGATTAATTACATTAGAGGTGTTGTCATTATTAGATGTTATTGGTATTTGGTACTCTTGTTTATCCTCTGTGGGTACCTCTTCTCTTGCCCTATCCCAGTTTTGGTCTGTGCCTGTTGAAAAACCTGGTCAAAAGCCCTACGATCCTCTCCTAAAGTATTCATTTCGTTAACTGTACTCTGATTCATATTACTTACATATTTCGTGCCCTTGGCATTATGTGCCTTATTTTGTGTATTATTAGCAATGTTAGTACCCTGTTTGTGTGAATTCTTAGGTATAACAGCTAAAGTATTCATGGCGTCATTTATGCTCACTTGTTTGTGTGTGCCTGATGTATTTTTCAAAATTCCCCTGGGTGGTTCTATATATTCTTCACCTCCTGAGGCACCATAGTCATCTCCTGAGTCCCCCTCACTGCCTGAAGATTTGTTAGTAGATGAATGGTTGAGGGAGGTAGGCTGTTGTTGTGGTGGTTGTGTCCTGCCTCTACCTCTACCTCTCCCTCTGCTCCTGCTCCTAGATCTACCTCTCCTATTATTAGAATTATTACTGGGAGTATTTCTGGAATGATGCCACACATATACTGATTTGTTATCGTAGTCTGACTGATCCCTGAGATATTTAGAGTGTTTAGTATCTAAGATCTCTTTCTTTGATTCAGATAAGGTCAATCTCAAAATGCCATCAAATTTAGGATAGTCAGGTTCTAGTTTCCTATTAATCAATTCAATCTGCAGTTTTTCAATTTCACCTCTAACAACAGTAAGCAATTTAGTTTTATACATAATCAATAAATGCATTAATCTGATTGAACATTCCGTGAGTACTGTGTTCCAGGTCTCAACGAACTCCTGATCGGTGACCTCAAAGGTGGGATATTTGTTGAGCCTGAGACCTCTGGGGACAATGTTCAATTTAATATATTTTTCAAAAGTCCAGATCTCAAACTGTAATCTATGTTCTTTTATGAGAAGCCTCTCAATATCATCAAAAAGGGTACTCAGGGAATATGTAGAAATATCCGTTGAAAAAACTGTGTCCAGTTCATCATTATTATAACCTCTTTCTGTTGTAGGCAGCAGGGAGTAATAGTTCATAATGCTGGATCCCTCCATTTAGGAGCTATAGGAAAGTCCCTTGTTACTTAATATGCTGCCAGCAAGCATAAAAATAGAACAATCAAAAGAGGGTTTAGTAAAGGGACTTCTGTATATAAATATTAACTTGTAAAGCCACCATGTGGATATCTATTCCACTCGACCCCTATGCAGGTATGAAAGGGACAGTTCACTGTAACAAACCGCAATATTCAAAATTCAAAAACCTGAAACATCCACTTAAGCAAAAACAGCAGAAACAAAGTGCATCATAGAAGTAAAGTGCATCTTAGAAGTGAACAGGTGAGTTCCATGTAGGGCAAACAATGAATGCTGAATACGTCACCCTCCAACAGGCAATGCAGTGTTGCCACAGGATACCGATAGCAATATCCAAACAGCTAGTAGCTGTGCGACTCACCCTTCTTGCTTGTAGTTTCAAACGTGTACCTTAAGAGTCCTGCTGTATGCTTCGTGACCCACGGCATCTAAGACAGCCTCGATGCCTCTATCCAGCCGGTTCCGGTCATGTGATGGGCGTCGGCCGTCACAGCCAATGGGATGCTTAGCCTACCAGGAGGCTTGCAGAATCCAACGTCGAAGGGGATGCCAAATATCAGGAATAGTAGGGGGAGTGGAATAGAGGCAAGCTCCTGATGCAACCCAGAATGCCGGCAAAATAGACATCAAACGAAAAGAATTGATATCCAGGCTGCGTTAAAAACCAAAGTCTTTATTAAATTCCACTTAGGATAAAATTGCAATAAGAAAAGGGGGATCCAGCATAACAGTGTTACCAAAGTTATTCCGCTAACATGTTTCGGTAAAGACCGTAATCATAGCTGATTGGAAACAGGTGTGCTGGCTATATAAAAGACAAAATCCACACTCATTGGACGAAAATAAGACCAATAGAAAAGGTACACTGTTGGACATAAAACGTAAGAAACGTAAAAAATATAGAAAGAACTAATACATGGACAGATTATAAGCAATATGTTTAGGAAACCTATATCGAAAAATACATTGCTTCATGCAAAGAGCTGTCACCCCCGCACATGTCCCTATGGCAGTAGCCAAGGGACAGCTCATAAGGGTCAAACGGAACTGCAGCAATAGCGATCACTACAAAGTGCAAAGTAGAGATATGCAAAAAAGACTCAGAGAAAGAGGATATCCTGGGCATCTAGTAGATAGAGCTCAGAGACAGGTCGACCTTTTGGATCGACAGTCCCTTTTGAATAGATCCAACTGTACCAAGACTGGTGTGGGTACTAATACCTCACATAAAATAACATTTGTGACGGATTTTAGTACTGACTACAGAGAAATATGCAAGATTGTCAAAAAACACTTCAGTCTACTTTCTGCAGATGACAGCCTTGCTAGCTGTGTGGAGGGAGGCTTACGTTGCTCCTATAGGAAGAACAGAACTCTAGGCAATATATTGGCCCCCTCCGAAGTTTCTACTAAGAAATCAGACAGACAAAGCTCTTGGTTGCAACATAGGGGGATGTACAGGTGTGGCAAATCGAGATGTAGACCTTGTGAGTTTATCATTATTTCTGATGAATTCAGGTCAGAGGTCACTGGAGATATTTTTAAGATATCCACTTGCCTAAACTGTATATCTTCCTATGTTATCTATTTACTTTACTGTACAGAGTGCCATCTACAGTATGTAGGACTCACTACTACGGATGTAAACACTAGAATTAGAAACCACCTTTCTACAATCAAACTAGGCGAAGCTAGTACCCCTTTGGTTAAGCATTTTCGGAATTTTCACAACAAAAGTAACGCCACATTCAGATGGCAGGCTATAGAACATGTTAAGGCACCACCTAGAGGAGGTGACAGGAATCAAATGCTGGGCAAGCGTGAAATGTTTTGGATTTTTAAATTACGTACTAGAGTACCAGAGGGTTTAAACTCTGAATTTGATTTGATTAACTATTGGAAATAATCCATTTACCTTTCACGTTTGCCCACCTTTTTCCCTGATGGTCTATACCCTTTAAGCCTCCACTCGTTTCTAAATACATCTCTTCTTATTACATCTCTTTTTCATTACATCCCTTTAAGATAGGGTCCCTTTTATTCACATATCTCCTATGCAGTACATTTGTACTGCTCTGTACATCTCATACCATACTACACTCATTTAGCGGCTTCTACTGAGTATATTATTTTAGTGCAGTTGTATTTCTCTATTTCCCTATATAGGTTACTGTTACCCGTGTACATTGATACACATTTGAGGTTTTATACTCATATTGGATAGGGTTTTTATGTTATAACAATTGCGATATACGACAAGGATATAGCAGAGCACAGTTACTTATTTGAGTTGTAGTTATTTCAGCAGGTTACATTTAACAAGCTGCAAACTATTTTTAGCAATATAATATATATATATACAGTATAGGCATGTAGAGAGATACACCTTCATCGTCTCCATATATACATGTAAATATTTGTATATAAGTCTATACACAAGTTTATTTGTTTATATTGCTATACTTTTTTGGTTTGAGTTTTACTTTTACTTTTTTCATATTTTGTGTTTTTCTTTTACACTTCTAGATCTATTTGAGTATTACATGCCCCTAAGGATTATCCTTTATCATTCATTTGTTCATTTGTTTATTTCATTTCATTTTCAGACCTTTTCATTTTTATTTTTATTATTACCTTATGCAGAATACACATTAATGTCTATATCTGATGTTTTGTAATAGGCTAGTTTAGTGTACATACATATGTACTAATATGTCAGGATGTATTAGTTCTTTCTATATTTTTTACGTTTCTTACGTTTTATGTCCAACAGTGTACCTTTTCTATTGGTCTTATTTTCGTCCAATGAGTGTGGATTTTGTCTTTTATATAGCCAGCACACCTGTTTCCAATCAGCTATGATTACGGTCTTTACCGAAACATGTTAGCGGAATAACTTTGGTAACACTGTTATGCTGGATCCCCCTTTTCTTATTGCAATTTTATCCTAAGTGGAATTTAATAAAGACTTTGGTTTTTAACGCAGCCTGGATATCAATTCTTTTCGTTTGATATATATATATATATATATATATATATACAGTATATATATATATGTATATGGCTCAAATTTTCTACTAGCCCACTAGCCATTGGCAAATAAAAACAGTGGCGAGTGAAAGTTAGTGTGTGAATGTTGGGCTAACTGCTACAAATATTATCTAAAGGGATATTATATAACCATGATAGGGCAAGGATATGATATTCCTCTGGGGATATAGGGACCCCATTAGTGCTTAGACTGTTACTTCTGAGAGGGTAAACAGGGGCAAAGAGAGATTGGAGAGTAAAAGTGAGAGCGGAGAAAAAGATAGCGTTAAGAAAGAGTGGAGAAAAAAAAAGAAAGAGTGAAGACATAAGAGAGGAGAGAGAGTGAAAACAATTTCCAGGTCTGCTATGACCTCACATTAATGTCACCACTCTTTGCACTCTTTCAGTTCAACAACATTTTTCTGTCCAGGTGTTGTCTTTCCCAGAACCCTAGTTGATGTTGTTAACTGCTATGCACTTATTTTTGTTAACGTATTACTGCATGTACCATTATTTTATTTAAACAATATTAAAAATTACTTCACAAAAAGGTATTTCCCATTCGCTAAATATATGCAAGAGGAGGGTGGGTTAGTGGGTGTGGTGTGGGTAGTGGGTGGGATCAGAAGTGGGAGTAACATTTTGACATTTTGAGCGCTGAATTGTATATACATATATATATATATATATATATTCATCCAAGCCGGTATAGCACTCACAGTAACCAGAACAAACAAATCCATCCTGCCCGGGGTGCTTTAAAAAGCAAAGCATATGTATCCAAAAGTAATTAAGCATTAAGTTCAATAACAATTTAATGCAAGTGACGTTTCAGGGTTGCCCCCGTCCTCAGACAATATTTACAGATAATACACAAAGTCACCCCTTTTAACAAGACCCAGCTCCCAAGTGCAACATTGTCGGAAGTCCAACAGCTGCGTAGTGCGAGGCTACGTCATCAGTTGTCATGACAACCGGACCCGTTTGACAGCTCTAAGTGAGAATAAAAACAAAGGCAGAAAAACAAAAAAGCGTGCAAACAAGCATATTCCATATAATATGGATAATTGCATAGTTAGGATCGACACGTATCCCCATGTTTGAATTGCTTATCCTTCTGAGATGTTTGGCTTGTACGCTTGCTTATGACCTTAGCCTATTGCATACTGGTTATGACTCTGCTGCCCGATCGAGATATTGCAGGGCTCTCCTATTTCATTTAACATTACGCAATGTAAAGTATTATATGGAATATGCTTGTTTGCACGCTTTCTTGTTTTTCTGCCTTTGTTCTTATTCTCACTCAGCTGTCGAACGGCGTCCGGTTGTCATGACAACTGATGACGTAGGCCCGCACTACGCAGCTGTTGGACTTCCGGAACGCCACCGACAGTGTTGCACTTGGGAGCTGAGTCTTGTTAAAAGGGGTGAGTTTGTGTATTATCTGTAAATATTGTCTGAGGACGGGGGCAACCCCGAAACGTCACTTGCATTAAATTGTTATTGAACTTAAAACCCGGTGAGTGCTTTTTACTTTTGGATACATATATATATACACAGTATGTGTGTGTGTATGTATGTATTTATTATATATTTTCATATATATTACTGTTAGCCCACTTCTCAATTTAAAAAAGTCGGAAAAGTATGAAAAATGCAAAAACAAAACAGCAAAAAAGAGTAATTTGAAAATTTAATTTACCCTGTACTATATTGAAAACACATTATTAACACATTATTTGATGTTTTACTTTGTGTACTTAATTTATTTTTTTAAATATACACTCATTTCATCTGATGACTGCTACACGTTCCCAAGAAAGTTGGGACAGGGCAATTTAGGAGTAATAGCGATGTGACAAGTTGGAATAAGAAGGTGATGTGAAACAGGTGAGGCAATTGTGTAATCATTGTATATAAGGAGCCTCCAGAAAAAGGCCTAGTCCTTCAAGAGCAAGGATGAATCGAGGCTTGCCAGTCTGCCAACAGATGCATCAGCGAATAATCCAACACTTTGAGAACAACATTCACCAAAGACAAATCGGTAGGAATTTGGGTATTTTACCTTCTACGGTGCACAATATAATTAAAAGATTCAAGGAATCCTGTCAAATCTCGGTGCATAAAGGGCAAGGCCGAAAACCACTTCTGAATGCGCATGATCTCCGATCCCTCAGACAGCACTGTCTCAAAAACTGTCATGAGTCTGTAATGGATATCCTGACATGGGCTTGGGAATACTTTGGTAAAACTTTTATTAGTCAACACCATTCACCGCTGCATCCACAGATGCAAGTTAAGGCTTTACTATGCAAAGCAGAAGTCATACATCAACACTGTCCAGAAGTGCCGCCAACTTCTCTGGACTCAGTCTCCTCTGAGATGGACAGTAGCACAGTGGAATCGTGTTTTGTGGTCCAACAACGTTTCAAATAGTTTTTGGAAAAAACAGCTGTCGTGTTCTCCGGGCCAAAGATGTAAAGGACCATCCAGCATCAGGTCCAAAAGCCAACATCTGTCATGGTACATGGGGTGTGTCATTGCCCTTAGCATGGGTAACATGCACATCTGTGAGGGCACCATTTATGCAGAAAGATATGTATACATTTTGGAGCAACATATGCTGCCATCCAGACATCGTCTTTTCAATGGACGTCCCTGCATTTTCAAGCAGGACAATGCTAAACCCCATTCTGCCTGAAGTGCATGGTTGCGTAAGTAGAGAGTGCAGGTGCTTGCATAGTCCTGACCTGTCTCCAACTGAGAATGTGTAGCGCATTATAAAGTGCAATATAAGGCAAGGAAGGCCCCCTATAGTTGAGCAGCTGAAGACATTTATAATGGATGAATAGTGGAAAATTCCACTTGCTAAACTTAACCAACTGGTGTCTTCAGTGCCCAAACGCTTAATAAGTGTTATTAAAAGAAAAGGTGATGTTACACAGTGGTAATCAGTTGACTGTCCCAACTTTTTTGGAGTGTGTTGCAGTCATCAGATTTTAAATGAGTGTATATTTTCAAAAATAAATTAAATTCACAGCGTAAAACATCAAATAATGTGTTAATAATGTGTTTTTAATATAGTACAAGGTGAATTGAATTTTCAAATGACTATTTTTTGTTTGTGTGTGTGTATATATATATATATATATATATATATATATTTAAAAGCAGGCACTATCTGGATTTTAATATAGACACACAAATATATATATATATATATATATATATATATATATGTTCTACAGTGTCATTTGTTAGTCTACTATTCTCTTTAATTACCTATGTCCATAAAAAGGGTGCTCTGTACGTGACAAAATATGGTGTTAAATCTTTGCTATGTGTCAAAACAGCAATTTATAGCCATTCTGCAGCTTCTTTTGAAAATTACATTAAGCTGTTTTGCAGTTTAACAAGGGTCTAGGTTCCCAGTTTGATACTTAATAATATTGTAATAGATCTACATGTTATAAGATATATCTATATGTATGGAATTATATTGAAAAGATGTAGTCATTTACACATATTGCATAGCCTTATCATTTTATATTGTTTTTGTGTTCGGAAAATGGAAAACAAATATGTAGCTGGCTATATAGGAAATTACCTTCTTCCTGATTTCCCAGATTTTATTAATATATCCAATAACTGGCTAAAAAATGACTTGACATATTGAATTGATGCAACAAATACAAAGTACAATATATGTTGTGTTTGGTAGTGAAATTCTAGAGGATTATGAGGAAGCTACAGCACCAAAAATCATTTTAAAGATGTCACCACCACAAGTCACTAGCACAGATTTAGTATTATGTGTCCCATGGTAAGCTTAACCCTGACTACTTCTCCCAGTGTGACTTATACTTTTCCCAAAAACTGCATGACTACAAGCTGCTTACTTGCCAACTGTCCTGATTTTCCCAAGGCAATCAACTTTTTTTGCCTACTGTCCCAAGGCATATGTTTGAAAATCTGCCATTTAAGTTAAAGACTTTGGGCTCTGTTTATCTAGCAGTGATGCCTGCTATGGAGCCCTTGCGGTGCAGACTTGTTTATGTGAGCCCACTTATTGCAAGTTAAAAACAGAAAAATAACTTAATTATGGGTTGTTCGTAGGCTGAAACATTTTTGTGTATGTATAATAAATAGAATATTTTGTACTTTTTTTATACCATGGTGCTGTGGCAAGTTTTGTTTTTCTGGCTGCTACTTATATGGCTTTGTAGAGATGATTGCGTAACCTGCACGTTGCAAGAATTGTTTAGAGAATGTGCTGTTTTTCATTCACATTTTGATTTGCAATGCACCAGTGATGTGAAAGCAAGAGGGCGGCACTACACAAGAGCTTCCATTTGCAATAATAAAAGCAGGCAGAGGATTAACAGCATCCACTGTCAGCTAGGTGTGAACACTGGCAGACAAGTTCCCTGGTTACAAGTTCCCTGGTTGGGGACATTGCACATTAAATGCTAAATGTAGCCCATTAGGTCTTTGTTGTTCCGCGGGCAGAGGATTAACAGCATCCACTGTCAGCTCGGTGTGAACACTGGCAGTCAAGTTCCCTGGTTGGGGACATTGTCTGCACATTAAATGCTAAATGTAGCCCATTAGGTCTTTGTATAGATATTTATTTGCATATTATTATTATTATTATTATTATTATTATTATCAGGTATTTGTAGAGCGCCAACAAGTTCCGCAGTGCTATGAACATAGGTGGTATATAAAAAAAAACAATTACAGGGATCGAATGGGTAGAGGGCCCTGCCGAGAGTTGCACTGTTGTAGTCGGCTCTTATGGAGGTGAACTACAAACAGCTGGGCCCATGTTAAATATTGAGTCTCATGCACTTTATATTAGTGCAGTGGAGGCTCCTCTATATGTTCACAGTCGCACGTGAACCCCCATGAGAGCCCTGACCCCTGCTGAGAGGAAAAAACACAAAACAAAAAAAACCTACTTTTTGGCTAAATAAATATAATTTTTCCAATAACACCACTATTGGAAAATTATATTTAATCAACCCAAAATGTTGCAGTCAAATTTTAAACTTTTTTTACTTGGAGAGTGGGACTTTTATTACATGGCTTAACCTTAAATGCCTATACTTCTATCTATCGCACGTGCGATACATAGAAGTATAGGCTTCAAGCCCAGAGCACTTATTTCTTAGTGCTAGTAGCGCCGCCCCCAACCCAGCTCCTATATCTTCCTAACCGCACAGATTTAGCTGTGCGGCAGGAGCCATGTGATGTCAGTGTCACAGTGAGGGGAGGAGGAGCTTGGTCGGCGGCGCAAAACCAGGGGCGTAACTTCCACGATTGCAAAGGTCTGCCACTTGTGGGGGGCCCATCAGCACTGCTCCCTTTAAAATGGCTCGCCTCAAAGCTCCAACAATGTTGTAAGGTAGGTGTTGATTTAGTTTAAAAAAAATTTAATAGTGGCCAGCGGGGGTGCTGCAGCAGGGGCCACATACAGCAATTGTAACAGCCTGCGCGGGCTTCTGTAGAGAGGGCAGTGCACTGGTGCAGTAGTAATTGCCAAATCTGTGAGTGGCCACTCTGAAATTATTTCAAGCTGGGGGTCCATCTCAGAGTCTTACTAGGCATGTTGCTGACATGATCGCTTGTTAGAAAAAAACTTCTCTGCTGCTGCCTGCCGTTAACAAACCTAACAAGGTGGGAGCCTCATTTTAGTTTACTTAAAAATGTTGTAAGCTGTCGCCTGTCAGCTTATCTGTTAAGATTCATGTTCTAAAGTCTCCGGCAGTTTGCAGGAGACGTTTCACATTTGCTAAGCTATTAGTTTAGACTGGTCTGCAGACTGCCAGGATATTTTACACAGACAGGCTAAGTAAGACTGTACTGACAAATGGACTTGTTTTAGTAGCGTTAAACAGATTAACGATCTCATGGGTCTCCTCTCAGCTTTACTGAAAGGAGACACATGAAGTTGTTAATCTGTTATCTGACCCAACCTATGAACTCTGCTTTTTTTAAAAAATACAACTGACATGCTGACCCCTTCTTTTGCCTCACACTGGTTCTATAAAATGTCAGAAATGACCTGCAAATAACAATATTGTATGCATTGTCTGTTTGTCTCAGTGATATTCCCCTCTCCAACTCACCACATAATCCCATATCAATAAATGTTTTTACAATCAATAAAGGAAAACAATGTTTGCACAATAGCTAAGAACACTGAAAGGAACAGTGAGGGAAGATACTAAATGCTTCTATATTTGTGTGTTTTTATGTTTGTGTGTGTGTGTGTGTGAGAGAGAGAGAGAGAGAGAGAGAGAGAGAGAGAGAGAGAGAGAGAGAGAGAGAGAGAGAGAGAGAGAGAGAGAAAAAGAGGAGAGAGAGAGAGAGAGAGAGAGAGAGAGAAAAAGAGGAGAGAGAAAGAGAGAGAAAAAGAGGAGAGAGAGAGAGAAAAAGAGGAGAGAGAGAAAAAGAGGGGATAGAGAGAGAAAAAGAGGAGAGAGAGAGATAAAAAGAGGAGAGAGAGAGAGAAAAAGAGGAGAGAGAGAGAGAAAAAGAGGAGAGAGAGAGAGAAAAAAGAGGAGAGAGAGAGAGAAAAAGAGGAGAGAGAGAGAGAAAAAGAGGAGAGAGAGAGAGAAAAAGAGGAGAGAGAGAGAGAGAAAAAGAGGAGAGAGAGAGAGAAAAAGATGAGAGAGAGAGAGAGAGAGAGAGAAAAAAAGGAGAGAGAGAAAAAGAGGAGAGAGAGAGAGAGAGAGAGAAAGATGAGAGAGAGAAAAAGAGGAGAGAGAGAAAAAGAGGAGAGAGAGAAAAAGAGGAGAGAGAGAGAGAGAGAGAAAAAGAGGAGAGAGAGAGAGAGAAAAAAAGAGGAGAGAGAGAGAGAAAAAGAGGAGAGAGAGAGAGAAAAAGAGGAGAGATGGTGTTTAACCCCAGTTCATGTACTGTGAACCCCCATTTGAATAACCCACGAGCCGCCACTGTATTAGTGTCTGTTAAACTCCTGCAGTTTACAGATTAGATTGAATAATACCATTTACTTGTTAATTACTTACCCTTATATGTATGTAGTTATGGCTCACAAAGAAAAACAGAACATTTGCAAGTATAAATATTACTAAACCATTTTTTGTTGATTCATCTTTAGATCTCAGTAATCATTAAATACTCCTGATTTTCACTAGAGTGCAGAACTAAACCATATATAATTCTAAATAAAACCAAGTGACTCACTTTTAAAATTAGCTTGGCTAATTTTACCCAAATGCATTGATGTCTTATTAAGAAAAAACAATAACAATAATATTTTTGCCTTTCTGAGAATCTACATTTGTACTTTAAGAAAATTAGACCTATGACATTCTTCGGAAGAGTTGGTAATGTTTAGTTAATTTCTGCTGCTTTTTAGCTCTGGGGATATTATATTTCTGTATAATGATTACTCACATTCAGTATATGACGATGGAATCCATATTAAGTTACTGTTGCTAGGTAACAACATCAACTCTGCAATATGTCAGGGAGTCTCACTGTACTCGGCAGGAAGCTTTCAGCTGTTTTCAGTCTCGGATGTTTGCTGAGACATCATCAGCAGGTCTGGAACTTTGGAGAACTGAAGCAATTAAAATGTATGAATGCTTCAAGCTATTCTGTTGTGTGTGAAGAGAAAGTCAACAAAGGAGAGAGAAATCTTACATACAGCACTTCTGGAATATATCAGTTCTAAAATAAGTATTTATTTAAATAATCCAGGAAAGTGCAAGCCTTTCAATTTGATATATTTGCCAAGATAAGAGGGTCACCTAAAAGTATAGATAATTTATTGAAGCTTAGAATATAAATCTCCTACAGTTTCAAGACAGGTATGTCAGCTTGATGTGCTGTCTTAACTTCAAATAAAAAGACATGTGTGTTTATGATTATTTCTTTGAATGGACTATAAGCTGCCTTTAAAGTGATGGTAGACAATGTTTTTTAATAAAGAATAGTATGGCAATTTTATCCACACTGTAAACTACTTTTAAAAGTTGAAGACTAGAAAATCTAAGAGGGCGGAGAGAAGGTACTTGACTGACATACAGGAAACATACATTTTCCAAAATGTGATGCAAGCTCCTTCGACTATGTCAACCAAGTAAGCATGGAATTACCAGACTAACTGTTTATTTGGTATAAATGAAGAAGGAATGCCTTCTATGCTGCTTCTAGCTTGATTGCAAGTAAAAACTTAGGGCCAGATTACTAGTGGCGCACTGTTGCTTAAACATCAACTTTGCTAGAAGTAAGCTTTTGCTAAAAATTGTGTGCGCAAGTGAAAACCTGACATGGTCTAACCAAATATCAATGACTGTGTTAACATATTCTCCCCATATAAGTTAAAGGAGAGCTATCGCTTGCGTGCTAACCCGACAGGAGTTATGAATACTTCACATTCCAATGTTCTTCACATACAGGATAATATCATTTTTATTGTATATATAGATTTATATAGAAATATTTATTTACAATAAAAATTACATTATCCTGTAAGTGAAGAACAATGGAATATGAACTATTTACAGTAAATATAGAGTAAAAGACAAACATATATATATATATATATATATATATATATATATATATATATAAATACATACAGGTGTAATTAACATTATTCAACCCCCATTACAGATTAGGTTTATTGTCAAAATGTACAGGCTTTCAGCTGTTTGCAATGATCAAATCAAACAAAAGCAATTTAAATAGCTCAACACAATGAATGCTTCAAGTGGTTTCCCCAAATTCAACTGAAAATGCCATTTTGATTACAACTATATATATATATATATATATATATATATATACACCCACATATATTATATATATGTATGTATATATATATATATAGATATAGATATAATATAGCCCTTTGCAGTCAGACACCTTGTCATATACCATATACCTTTTAACCCTTATAACATATTCATAGAAATATGAATATTTTTTATCAGATAGTGTTTATATGAGTGTAACTGTAATTTTGAATGTATTTGCAGCATGTTGTGTTTAGTGCAACTTTGTTTTTAACAAATTACCTTTTACGTCAGGGTTTCGGTCTCGCTAAACCGTTGAGCATAAAATCCATTGTGCTCTTGCCATTGCATTTACTTTCAATTTGTATCACAAGTGCTATTTATGACACACCCAAAAAGCTGATATCGCTCACATGCAACAAATAGCGCACCACTTATAATCTAGCTCTTAATTACAACATAAGCTCAGATTCAGTGTTCACCCTTACTTCATGGGGACTCCCCTTAGCCCTTACTGCCTTGATTGATTGTTTCCCTTGGAAAACTGCCAATCTAGCGATTCAATTCTCTGCACGTTTCAAAAACATTATTAAAGTATCAATGTTTAAATATCCTTATTGTGACATTTCAGATTTGAATTAAATAAATACTATCTCATAATTACACACAGATATAGATAAAACTTTTAGTTACACCTTTAAATTAATATTGTGTCCATAAGTTTTTGTGCTATGATTCAGTTAATGGGAGCTCGCTACATTTATCACGCCGACAACTTCAACAAGTAAACACTGGATCTCGTAATCCGCTGTTTACTTGGATGAGTACACATTTACATAGAGCACATGTGCATTACAATACTCTTACATGGGAGCACACAACAACTATGATGTTTAGAGAGAGTGGGACCGCTTTATACATCACTCAGATGCAGGTCTCAAACCATAACGGGGCGGAGGGAAGAAGAAGAAAAAGAGGGTGTGGTTAATGTTTTGTAAAACTAAATTTTGCAAACAATACTAATTTTTCAAATCAAAATAAGAGTTTGTTCTTTATAAAGTATGCTTAAAGCAGTAGACATTGGAAATTTATATATAGTTTACCAATTTGTATGCTCTTTATGATAGTACTTTCTTGCAGTATTGAGTGTACCATCACTTTAATTTAACAATATATAATTGGCATACCTCCCAACATTTTCATTACGCCTCTGTGGGGAAATGAGGGCGTGACCATTGAAGGAGGACCAGCCAAGAGTGTTGTGTGGGCATAGTAGTGCCTGTCATGGGAAGGGTTGGGAAGAGCCAGGCCATGTCCTAGGCCAGGGGTGATCAACCTTGGCCCTCCAGAGGTTTTGAATCTACATTTTCCATGATGCTCAGCCAGCTTAAAGTGTCTGAGCATCATGGGAAATGTAGTTGAACACCCCTGTCCTAGGCAGAGCCAGGTTTTTCCATGGATACTGGCTCATTTACACTGAAAGAGGGACATCAAGCACACTCCAAACCCATGACAATCTGGGACAGTTGGGAGAAATGTATAGATCCTGCAGACAGATGCAACACATGGTAAGACAGCTAATTTACTGAGGATCAAGCCTTGTTCAGTAGAGAGGAAGACTTATCGGCTTTTTGGATACTCTCTCATTAAAATCCAACAACAGCCAGTAGAGTACAAAAGTGTTGTAAGCTTATTAGCATACACAAGCAGATGATAAATTTACAGTTCCCACAGAATGTGATTTTTCAACAGCTTTGCATCTAAACTAATTTGTTTAAAGGGATATTCTAATGCAAAAATGATATGCCCTGATACCGGAGTACATGGGGTCCAAAAGCACCCTGTCCTTTACTTTGCACCTCCCCCTGTTTGGTAGAGCATGAATTTCCCCATTACGCCTATTTCCCTTCATTCCTAGCAAGGCCCCCTGAATCCCTATCCACACACAAACTGTCATGAGACACACACAGACCACATATCTCTGCTCAAAGTACACCAATGATTTTGTTTTGACCTACCTTTGCCTATAGAACTCTTAAAGGCCTTCCTAAGTTCAGTGCTGCAGTATTGTCTGTAGAAAAAATATGTAGAGGTAGCATCACAAGTCAACCTTCTAATGGGGTGAGGAAGATCCAAGTACATTTGAAAGGGTGTTACTGCAGCAACTTTGAATACATTGAACTGTTACCAGCTGCTTGTCTGAGTATATTGCAATGGTATTTTGACTTGTGACCAATAAGAATTTCCCTCACTGTTAATAATAAATTAATTATGGTTCTGGCTTGAAACAAACAATGCAATTAAAAAAACAAACAAACAACCTACTTAGTGACCTAGGAGCAAGGCACATTCTTCAGATACATAGACATATCAAAATGATGGTGGACATGCTAATATATACACTGAAGAGGCCCAAACATGCTGAAAAATGTGCCTGAGGTTAGCTAGATGGGATCATAAAAGAGAACAAACTTGAGGGCGGAGCCGACCAAGAACGGACATGGTCGCACACTAAGTGAACTCCGTGGACCTGATCCCATTGAAGCAACCAAACAGAGGACTTTTTAATTCCTCTACTCACCAACTTGTGGCATAGTATACAGGAGACATGTGACTATCAGACCGGGACGTTAGAGAGGAACTTGCTTCTTAGAACGGATCATTATAACCGGAGGCTGTATATAGGCCTGCGTCCCGGTCTAAATTTTTGCTGCGCATCTGAAGCTCTCGATCACTTCAACATAGGACACTCCACAAGCTAGCTCAAAGATGCAGTAATTACAACCCTAGAAGGTAATATCATCTTCACAATCTGAAAATAACAATACCACTAACAGTATATACAATTACCATGACAGAGGGGATATAACAGAATGCTTAGATACCTCAAGGGGTTTATATAAAATACAGGGACGGTTCTTATTAATGTTTCTTGACATGTTAATTTCCCCCAACAAGCCTCAAAACACTCGGCAGATCAATTTTTATAAATTACTAAAAAAGAGAGGAAAGGAGGGGAAAAAAAAAAAGGAGGAAGAAGGGGACGCCATTTTTTAGTGCGCAATAACTTTTCTCAGAGGATAACTGCATATCTAAAAACCCCACACATCACACGCCCCACTAAGCAGCGCTGGGATAATAAAAGTGCCTCTTTGTCACACTAGAAAAAATCTATTCATACACGCATGAGGACCTGGGCCTGAGCTTTCCCTCTGAGAATTACTTTGTTTCCCCATTACACATAGCAGCAGCTGTCACTGGTATTAGATTTGGGGAGATCTACCAGCACCTACCACCAAGCATATAGCTACATATCTGTTCTCTCATTAGGTCTCCAAAACGACTCACTAAAACAGATAAAATGTTGAAACCCCTGCCTAACCCTACTCCCATAAGGGAATCCTTTTTTAAGGTTGCAGACTCCAGATCCAGGGTCACTAGTAAAACCCCTCCAGTAACATCCAGATCTGCTTCTCCAGCCTCAGACCACGAAGATAAAAGCACTGATGAACCCATACAGATCTCTAAGATACTCCTAGAATCTTTGCCATCAAAAAATGACTTTTCTTCACTGATACTGCAAGTCTGGCAATGCATAAAAGAGGAGATTGCGGGCTTCCGAAAGGAGCTCACTGAATTGGGCAATAAAGTCACCTTTATTGAAAAAGAAATAGAATCTATCCAAAATGAGATGTCCACTATGCAACAATTGCATGATAAACTTGAAGACTTTGAAAATAGAGAACGTAGATGCAATCTCAGAATACGTGGAATCCCAGAGACCGTTATATCAGCATCCCTCTCAACCTATCTCACAGAGCTATTCACATTTCTCCAAGGAACTGAATTTGAACATCCGGTGGCCATGGTCAGGGCCCACAGAGCCCTAAGGCCCAAACCTTCTGACAATGAAAAACCGAGAGACGTGATTAATTATATGTTTTAAAGATTACAAACAGAAAGAAGAAATACTTCAATATTCACTGAAGCATAAAACTATCAAATTCCAAGAGAGATCGATACAGATCTTCCCAAATCTGGCACATCGTACCCTCATGCAAAGAAAAGAGTTCCAGTATTTGACTACACATCTCAGAGCAAATTCCATTTCCTACAGATGGGGAGAGGAGTTTTGCACTGACTTACAAGTAGATCCCCCTCCGAACAAACCTCATTCATCAGACATATCATCACCACATCAGAACATGCCAAAACCACAAAGAGATCACTGGCATACTGTACAATACAAGAAATGAAAGTCCCAGGATCTCTCTACTACCTAAAAGGACTCCTTACCTTGGTTTATAGGACATTTGATCTGCTTATTCGTCTATGAATCCGCATACCCGCTGATAAACAGGGCAGTCTGAGCTCTGCCCCTCTAGACACAGACTTAAACCGGACTTGCCTTAAAGGACTCACTCTGGACTCAGGTTCTATATAAAACTCCCTTTTATTTATTTTTTATCTCAATGTAACTGTTTGTTTAGAGATGTTCATATACTTCTCCTCTCTAGAGGTCTTTAATGTTACTACTATACTATAACATAGAGCCTAATGACTCTACCCCTCTCTCAGAGGGGAGATTATCTCCATAACTCTCCCCCCTCCCTCAAATCCCTCATGGTAATCCCTATCAAAAGTAATTTGACCACAAGGCTTCTTTGTGTGTTCATTTGTTATTTTGCCAAGTTGTTATTAACCCGTTTATTTCCCTTAATGGGAACTTACCCACCTTTTTATATTAGATCCCAAGGGATCAGGTTCTTACCCTCAGATAGGGTATTTCTTATTGTTTATGTGTTATTTGAATAATTTGATTCATAAGGTTTATATTAATAATAATATGTTTCTTAACAAGACATATTCTATTCAATTGTTCTTAATATTGTTTAATTGTTCTTTTGTTCTTCTTGGTTTACATGAAATGGTACACAAACTTCTTCTCTCACGCACATCTTTGGGATCTATCTGGCCCAACCAATGCTACCGCGTCTCCCAGACATAAAATGACTGACAGTACTCCTCAATTAATATCCCTCTTGACACAAAATGTTAAAGGTTTCAATTCTCCAAATAAAAAGATCTCGGGCTATACAAGATTATAAACACAACAGGTATGACATCTTGCTACTACAAGAAACCCATTTTAAAAAATCCTCTGTACCAAGATATTTTTCCCCCCAATACATTGCCATAGCTGTCACCCCACAAAAAAGATAAATGGAGTTAGCATATTAATCCACAAATCCCTTCCCTTTCAACTATCCCAAATAGATACTGATAAAGAGGGATGCTACCTAGGCCTGGTGGTACTCTCCATGACAAACCCATCACCATTATTAATATATATGCCCCTAATTCATCCCAAAACAAGTTTTTCCGCTCCATCACTGATTCAACCCTATAATTCAGGAGGGGTGCTTTGATCCTTGCTTGAGATCTTAATATCCCACTAGATCCATCTATGGATAATTCTAACCAAACTATTAAACTAAGACGTAAATTTCACAAGCAAATTTGGCAAGACCTACACTTACTAACCATACACGACACGTGGCGAAAGCTTAACCCGACAAAGAGAGACTATACTGTTTTAGGGAGCCTCTGTTGGCTATCACCACATTCTAGACCACAAAATATCAATCCCCATCCTTAAGGAAACATTTTGATACCTGGGATAGGACTCTAAGACAATATAATAACCTATCAACCATCCCCTCGCCCTTAACACCACTTTAAGGTAACCCAGACTTACTGATAAGGAAAAAATATATAAAAAAGGATAGTACCTGCAATACCTGCAAACTTTTACCTGTATACCTGATTACTGATGGCCCCAAGCTTCTCCCCTTTAACCACATACAAAACCTAGGAACTGACATCCCTCTGACTTGGTATCATCACCACTAAATAACACCAAATAACACCAAAGAACCCCTTTTGAACTTCTTTGCACTTCCTCTAGCCCACCTCGGCATTCAATATCTTTGATTTACAAAATCCTACTATCACCACATCACCAGAAACAACCCTCATACATCAAAACATGGCAAGACTGTTTACCTTATCAGCTCCAACAGACCGATTGGAATTCCATCTTCATGTCTATCTCACATTCATCACATTCATAGACATTACTAGAAACAAATTACAAGCTTCTTATGCAATGGTACTTGACTCCATTAAGGTTAAAGCACATTTTCCCTCAGGCCTCAGATAAGTGTTGGAGGAGTTGCGGACAGGTAGGATCACTGTACCACATATGGTAAGAATGCCCGGGCATCACAGAATATTGGGAAGCAGTTAGAAAACACATTCATTTCTTATTTGGATGCACCTGGCTCCTTGATCCACTCATTTTTCTTTTCAATATATTTCCTAAACCCCCTTCGAAACTATATGGTAAATTATTTCACATTATTTTAAACAGCGCAAAACAGTTAGTCCCAAGATTTTGGAAGCAAGTGAAAATACCCCCTACACAACATTGGCTACAACAAGTAACTAAAAATATTTCTCTTGAAAGATACTTTTACATGTCTACAAATAAATTAGAGGTCTTTCACAACATTAATTTTCTATGGGAAACAAAACCGCAGATACCTCAAGACTGGACATAGACAACTGTTCCAACATAGCCCACCTCTATAGATCTCAACTCAAACAAATAAACATACTACTCCTGACTGACCCATACTGAAGATAATCTCTTGAAGATAATCTTATTACTTGAAACCTGATGATGTTTCTTGTTGAGGTTATATAACTCAATACAAGCAATATATATGGAAAAGTTAAGTAATTATGATGTAATATACCCTTTGTGTACCAATACTGAAACTATTCAATGATGTCCATGTCTGGACTCTGCATTTCATGTAACTTTCTTTTCTTTTTTCATTTATTCTGAATAAAAAGTTTGTTACCAATTTAGCATCCCATGCAAATGATACTTTGGATTTTGTCTCCCTTAGGAAGATGGAGACAACCGAACATGGACTTTCACCACCATACTTTGGTGGTTAGAAGTGCACATACATTAATGAATCCTATATAGCTGTATAAATCTATCATGCCTGGCATTTCAGTCTAGAATGTCATTTTAGATTGGACCACACTGGCATATTGCAGTAAAATGTTATTCTGTTGCAAAACAGTGGTCAATTATATAGAAAAGTATATCTAATGTTTTTTCTACATATTTCACTATTTTAAAATCTAAAGGGATTTTGTTGATACATTTGGCTAGATTACGAGTTTTGCGTAAGGGTAAAAAAGCAGCGTTAAGAGGTCCTAATGCTGCTTTTTTATGCCCACTGGTATTACGAGTCTTGAAGGTTTAGGTGTACCGCACACTTCTTTGGGTTTACTGCAAAACGACTTACGTAAACTTTGTAAAGTCTTTTTCTATGGGACTTCCATAGTGATATTACGAGTCTGTCCTGGGAGGCATAAAAGTGAGCGGTACACCCTACCCTGTCAAGAGTCCTAACGCATTTAAAAGTCAGTAGTTAAGAGTTTTATGGTACAACGCTGTAACATAAAACTCATAACTAAAGTGCTAAAAAGTACACTAACACCCATAAACTACCTATTAACCCCTAAACCGAGGCCCTCCCGCATCGCAAATACTAAAATAAAATTTTTAACCCCTAATCTGCCGCTCCGGACACAGCCGCCATCTACATTATATGTATGAAACCCTAATCTGCTGACCCCAAAATCGCCGACACCTACATTATATTTATTAACTCCTTATTAACCCACTTATTAACTCCTAATCTGCCGCCCCAACATAATAAACATATTAACCACTAAACCGCCGCACTCCCACCTCGCAAACATTAGTTACATTTTATTAACCCCTAATCTGCCGTCCCTAACATCGCCATCACCTACCTACATTTATTAACCCCTAATCTGCCGCCCCCCAATGTCGCCACCACTATATTAGAGTTATTAACCCCTAAACCTAAGTCTAACCCTAAACCTAACACCCCCTAACTTAAATATAATTTAAATAAATCTAAATAAATATTCCTATAATTAGCTAAATTATTCCTATTTCAAACTAAATACTTACCTGTAAAATAAACCCTAAGATGGCTACAATATAACTAATAGTTACATTGTAGCCATTTTAGGATTTATTTTTTTAGGGTTAATAAAAAAGTTTAGGGTTTATTTTATAGGTAAGAATTTAGTTTTAAATAGGAATAATTTAGTTAATTATAGGAATATTTATTTAGATTTATTTAAATTATATTTAAGTTAGGGGGTGTTAGGTTTAGGGTTAGACTTAGGGTTAGGGGTTAATAACTTTAATATATTGGGGGCGGCAGATTATGGGTTAATAAATGTAGGTAGGTGGCGGCGATGTTAGGGATGGCAGATTAGGGGTTAATAATATTTAACTAATGTTTGCAAGGCGGGAGTGTGGCGGTTTAGGGGTTAATATGTTTGTTATAGTGGCGGCGACGTTGGGGGTGGCAGATTATGGGTTAATAAGTGTAGGTAGGTGGCGGCGACATTGAGGGCGGCAGGATTAGGGGTTAATAAATATAATGTAGGTGTCGGCGATGTTGGGGGCAGCAGATTAGGGGTTCATAAGTATAATGTAGGTGGCGGTGGTGTCCGGAGTGGCAGATTAGGGGTTAATAATATAATGCAGGTGTTGGCGATGTCGGGAGCAGCAGATTAGGGTTAATAAGTGTAAGATTAGGGGTGTTTAGACTTGGGGTTCATGTTAGGGTGTTAGGTGTAGACATAACTTTTATTTCCCCATAGGAATCAATGGGGCTGCGTTAGGGAGCTTTACGCTGCTTTTTTGCAGGTGTTAGACTTTTTTTCAGCCGGCTCTCTCGGTTGATTCCTATGGGGAAATCGTGCACGAGCAGGTACAACCAGCTGACGTAAGCAGCGCTGGTTTTGGAGTGCGGTAATGAGCAAAATTTTGCTCAACGCTCACTTTTCTGAAAACTCGTAATACCAGCGCTACAGGTAAGTGAGCGGTGAGAGAAAACTGCTTGTTAGCACCGCATAGCCTCTAATACAAAACTCGTAATCTAGGTGATTATTTCGTACAATTATCTATAAGATTGTGAATGACCCCACAGTGCCCTAAAGGTCTCTGGTGGATACTATCAAATAAGGACTACGGATAAAAACAAAACACAAAACAGTTACATGGATTGGTAAAAACACTAAAAGAGATGATAGAAACAGAAACTTTAGACATAACTCACAACTAGGTAGCTGTTAAATTTGCTTTGTACTTTTTCAAACAATTCTATTATTTCACAATTCCAGTTTTACTACTATGTACAAATGAAATGAGAACAAACCTATTTAAAGTAATTAATGCATAATATATACTGACAAATATATTCTCAACATCAACTACAAAAAAAAGCTCTGTGATAACATTTAAGAACAAGTTATTTCCTTCCTGTGCTAACATGACAATTTCCAGTAAATGTCCCTTATCTGGCAAATATTATGCAAGTGGGTTTCGTAGAATAAGACTGGGATTGCTGGAAGGTTGGTGAGACTGTTGGTGAGACTGGAATGTTGGTGAGAGAATCTAGTCCAATTGAAATAGCTGCTGTAAGGTGTTTTGTTGGTCACTTAATGGGACATTGTATGATAAAGTGATACACTTTAAAATATCTTTTGCACAAAAAAAGGTTAAATAGACATTCTAGTGCAAAAATGTAATGCTCCAATTTGTGAGCAGTTTTAACACTACCAAAGCCCCAAAATGGTTAAACACAAAGTTAAATTACTAAGTGTGAGCCACAGATAACTGCTGGTATATAGCAGACATGGGTGATGAACCAATCAACAGCATTAGTTGCACAACACAACAGTTCAACTGCTGTTGATTGGCCATATATGCTTGGGACCAGCAGATCAATACAACAGCGACTTAAGCTCTTTCTGACATGGACTAGGTAGATTGTGAGTTAAATCTTCATGCTTTATGCTTTATTTCAATACTTAAGCAACACAATAATAATGCTGGTTCACAGCTGAATTAATCAAACCCCCTTTACTTAGACAACCTATGGTTCAGTTTAGAGATCCTTAAAGAGACATGAAACACCAAAAACTTATTTCATAATTTAGGTAGAACATACAATTTTAAACAACTTTCCAGTTTACTTCTGTTATCAAATTTGCTTCATTCTCTTGGTGTCATTTGTTGAAGAAGCAGCAATGGACTACTGTTTTCTAACGAACACAAGGGTGAGCCAATGACAATCTGTATATATATATATATATATATATATATACAGCTACCAATCAGCAGCTAGAACCTAGGTTATTTGCTGCTTCTGAGCTTTCCTAGGTAAACCTTTCAGCAAAGGATAACAAGTGAAGGAAGGAAATTAAATAATTGAAGTAAATTGGAAAGTGGTTTAAAATTGTATGCTCTGTCTAAATCATGAATGTTTAATTATGACTTTACTGTCCCTTTAAACACCTCCCTCTAATTATGGGTGCTGACATATTGGAACCTAGAATTCACTGCAAGTATCTGAAGATAGATTGCTGGACAAAGGCAAACAGTTGTCAGCACTGGAATGCAATGAAAGCTAGAGTTCAACATTTCATCACCCATAAATAGAAGGAGGCAGAGGGTAACCTCAATACTATGCTTATAAAATGTTCAGTGTTTAATGTTCTTTAAACTCTTTGATAGATAAGTCTGCAATACATTACTGTGAAGTGCAATGTAGCCCTCTATGGCAGCTAAAGAGTTAATTTATGACCTGTTAGCAACCAAACAGGTGTTTATGATAACTTACGTATCCTGAATGCAAAGCAAAAGATACTTTAAAACTAACAAGTGCTGTGTTCTATAGAAATATCCGTGTAATTGTGGCACTTCCTTGTTCATGCACCAAAAAGTGCATTTTACCTTTAAAAATCATTCATTTTAACTGCTGCAAGCTGGAAAATGTTAAATTAATGTTATCTACAATAACCACTTTTTCTTCATTTCTCTCATAATAAATGCAGGGTTCAGACTTTGAAATCAATTACTTTTAATCTTTTTAAAAGCTTGAGAGCCATTACAGCCATGCTGATAATAATCGAAAAATTTTATTTTATCACCAGCTGTCTTCAAATTGGAATTTGCTAATAGGTATTATAGGAATTCTCTCCACATAACTCAAATTTGTAGACCCTGTACTATCCTTGTTCATTCTGTAAAATCGCATAATTAACTTTGCAAAGATAAAAGACAATACTGATCACTGCAAGCACTGAACCAGAGTGAGTGTTTACCCTGAGTAATTACATGTTATTTTGGCTAGATGTTTTTTTCATTGTGCTTGATTTTTAGATTATTTTAGGAACTCATTTTCTACCTATCACATTTAATTACACCAATTACATTCTAAGCAACAAATATAAAATTCTGTTTTAATGACCAGTGATCAGGAAAGCACAATAAAGCTGTCTTATGTAAAATAAAGCAATCATATGTTTCTTATATTCTTTCATGTGATTCCCCTCTCTGGAATGAAAACTAACATTAAAGGGACAGTCTAGTCTAAAATAAACTTTCATGAGTCAGATAGAGAATGTAATTTATTTTAGCAATTTTCAAATGTACTTTTATCACCAATTGTGCTTTGCTCTCTTGGTATTCTTAGTTGAAAGCTAAACCTAGGAGGTTTATATGCTAAATAATAAGCCCTTGAAGGCGGCTTCTTCTCTCAGGGCATTTTGACAGTTTTTCACTACTAGAGGGTGTTAGTTCATGTGTGTCATATAGGTAACACTGTGATAACGCACGTGGAGTTCAGGTGAGCCTGCTGTGATTGGCTAAAATGGATGTCTGTTAAAAGAACTGAAATAAGGGGGCAGTTTGCAGAGGCTTAGATACAAGGTAATCACAAAGGTAAACAGTGTATTTATATAACTGTGTTGGTTGTGCAAAACTAGGGAATGGGTAATAAAGGGATTATCTATCTTTTTAAACAATAACAATTCTGGTGTAGACTGTCCCTTTAATCCATAATTTACAATTGACTCAAATGGTCCTGTTTATGAAAATATGAACAAACAAGATTCACAAGCAGGGAACCTGTCCTTGTTTATTTGTAGCCAGTGAAGATGGTGCTTTGGCAGAATGCCGACGGACATTTGGCTGACAGCATTCTGTCTGACGGACATTTGGCCGACAGACAGAATGCTGAAGCATTTTCCGAGTTCGGCCGAGGGCAGATACGCTCCAGAGTGCTCTGTTCTAATCAGAGCCTTGGGCACTGCAACCGCCTCTGGGAACCTAAACCTAACGTCGCAGCCCGCACGTCTTGTAGCTCTCTGTCTCGGAAATACTCTATCTATCTATCTATCTATCTATCAAATCTATCTATTTATCTAGCTAGCTATCTATCTATTAAATCTATCTATCGAATTTATCTATCTATCTATCTATCTATCTATCTATCTATCTAATCTATTTATCTATTTAATCTATCTATCGAATCTATCTATCTCGTGGCTGGACTGTTATCTGACAGCCACTTGTCTGTCGGAATATTATCCATTGGCCAAATGTCCGTTGGCCAAATGTCTGTCGGCTAACAGTCTGGCCACTGTGAAGATAAATCTGTTGGCAAAATGTATGACTGCATAAGCAAAACCTGGGAAAACCTGCCCCTACTGTCACACAACCAATTGGATGAGCGCAGAGGTTGTCAATCACTCCTAACGGACCTTTACCTCCGAGGAAGCAATTCTCAAATATATAATTTCAAACATACAGGTAGATTACGAGTTATGCAAGTTATAGGGAATTTAACGAACGCAACAAAAGTTGCGCTATTTCACCCTCTATAGTGCAGCCATTACAAGTTTTGAAACAGCTGGCTTGTGCATGCGATATGGTTGCGTTGAGCTCCATACCGCACAAAATACAAGCGCTGTTTTGATGTGCTCATGCACACTTTCCCCATAGACATCAATAGGGAGAGCAGGTTAGAAAAAAACCTAACACCTGCGATTGCGGAATGAAAAGCTCCGTAACGCAGCCCCATTGATGTCTATGGGGAAAAAAAGTAACGTTTAAACCTAACACCATGACATAAACCCCACATCCAAACACCCCTAATCTGTCCCCCACCTACATCGCGGACACCTACATAATGTTATTAACCCCTAATCTGCCACTCCCGATATCGCTGCCACCTAAATAAATCTATTAACCCCTGTGACGACCAGGGTTATCCAACCCTGCGCCAGTCACTTGTTTGGCACAGAAAGGGTTATCAAACTGCTTCTACTGTCACTAATATGTCACAATCTAGCCACGTCAGGAAAGCTTATGACTTAGTTCAGTGGGTGCAAGGGTTAACAACACTCTCTAGTCTGTACTAGAATTAAAAGAAATGCCAAAAACTCCCCTTTAATGCCACCCACACTAAACTAACTATGCTGACACCATTTATGATTTATTAAAGGGAAAATCCTAAGGAAAAACCCAGACTTACACATTAACTCTCAGAATACAATTTAGCACAAAATAACCTAAAATATACAGTTCTAATAATCCAGTCTCTTTCAGTAACATGGTTCAAATATTAGACAAAGGCCAAAGCTTAATAAATTAATTATTTATTATGCCAAAAATTATTATGTGCAATGCATTATTAATAAAAAGTTGTTACAAGTAAAATTACACACAGCAAACAGTTTTTCAAAATAAGAAGAAGAAAATAGAAACCTCATACTGTACTAGTCTTTGGAATCTGTGCGCCAGGGAGATGGCATTAAGCAATGGGTCCATACTCTGTAGAACAGCTTCCCTTGTAAGAATGACAATTTCAGTGTTAAAACAGAAGACCCTTATACCTTTTTCAATAGATCAATTTGCAGGGGCTAAGAAGCCCCTTATCTTTTACGAACGTCAATAAACTCTAAGTCTTTGCCTGAAATAATAGAACACATAATAATTTCTGCTAGATACATCCATTTTCATATAGACAGAAAGGCAATCTCTTATTTACACTGTGGGAATCAATTTGATACCAAATATGACATGGTTGTCATATTTACCTTCATTGTCATAACATGTTTTAAACACATATCTACATTATACCAATGTCCTTTTATTGAACTCATCAGGATCTGGGGAGATGGCACTGCTTATTGTCTCTGGAACCAACACTTTTATGGGCTTGCTGCATTAATGACTATACAATAACAGTTATTCAAGTGAAACTCTGAAACAATTTCTATTGGGGTCTGGTTTTATCACAAAAAACAAACAACATAAACACAGGACACAATTCTTCTTGAAAAACAAATGTTTTTTAGCTCACAGGCTAAAGAGAATTAACCCCTTGGCAGCTAAATCATGAGGTATTCGTGACAACCCCTAATATGCCGCTCCCGATATCACCGATGCTATACTAAAGTTATTAACTCCTATTCCCTCGCAAACCAACATCGCCCACACTATAATAAATCTATTAACGCCTATTCTGTCGCTCGCTGACATCGCTGCCACTAAATAAAGCTATTAACCCCTAAACCTCTGGCCTCCCACATCACTACCACTAATTAAACCTATTAAGCTCTAAACCGCCAGCCCCCCTCATCGCAACAACATGAATTAAACTATTAACCCCTAAACCTAACCCTAAACCTAACCCTAACGTAACCCTAACCGTAACTCTAATCCTAGACCTAACACACCCTAACTTTAACATAATAAAAATAGAGATAAATTACAGTTACAGTTATTAACAAAATAATATCCATTTAAAACTAAATAAATACCTGTGATATAAAATCTAAGCTAGCTACAATATAACTAATAGTTAAAGTATATTGTAGCTATCTTAGGTTTTATTTTTATTTCACAGGTAAGTTTGTATTTATTTTAACTAGGTAGACTAGTTAGTAAATAGTTATTAACTGTTTACTAACTACCTAGTTAAAATAAATATAAACTTACCTGTAAAATAAAACCTAAGCTGCCTTACACTAAAGCCTAACATTACAAAAAATATCAAACACTAAAATAACAAAAATAAAAAAACACTAAAATTACAAAAACTAAATAAACCTACCATTACAAAAAAATAACAAACGAAATTATCTAAAATAATAAAAATTATTCCTATTCTAATACCCTTTTAAAAAAATAAAGAACCCACCCCAAACTAAAAAACCCTAATCTATAATAAACTAACAAGGGCCCTTAAAAGGACCTTTTTTGTGGGCCCTTAAAAGGGCCTTTTGTAGGGCATTGCCCTAAAGAAATCAGCTCTTTTCCTACAAAAGAAAAACAAACACCCCTAACAGTATACAAACCCCCACCCCCCCAAACACACAAAATAAAAATAAAGTTAAAAAAAAATGTTGTAATGGTAGTTTTTTTTATTTTTTTTATTTTTAGTGTTTGTTATTTTTTGTTATGGTAGGTTTTTTATTTTTTGTTATGTTAGTGTAAGGCAGCTTAGCTTTAATTTCACAGGTAAGTTTGTATTTATTTTAACTAGGTAGTTAGTAAATAGTTAATAACTATTTACTAACTAGTCTACCTAGTTAAAATTAATACAAACTTACCTGTGAAATAAAAATAAAACCTACGCTAGCTACAATATAACTATTAGTTATAATGCAGCTAGCTTAGGTTTTATTTCACAGGTAAGTATGTATTTAGTTTTAAATAGGTATTATTTAGTTAATAATTGTAACTTTAATTTAGCTCTATTTTAATTATGTTAAAGTTAGGGGGTGTTAGGTTTAGGGTTACGGTTAGGGATAGGGTTATGTTAGGGTTAGGTTTAGGGGTTAATAGTTTAATTTTTGTTGTTGCAATGTGGGGGGCTGACGGTTTAGGGGTTAATAGGTTTATTTATTGGTAGTGATGTGGGAGGCCAGAGGTTTAGGGGTTAATAGGTTTATTATAGTGGCGGCGGTGTCGGGGATCGGTGGTATAGGGGTTAATAGATTTATTATAGTGTGGGTGATGTAGGGGTGCGGGGGAATAGGGATTAATAACTTTAGTATAGTGTGTGCGATGTCGGAGAGCCGGCAGAATAGGGGTTAATACATTTTATTAGTGGTGGCGATGTCGGGAGCGGCAGATTAGGGGTTAATAACTTTAATATAGTATTTGCGATGCGGGAGGGCCTTGGTTTAGGGGTTAATAGGTAGTTTATGGGTGTTAGTGTACTTTGTAACACTTTAGTTATGAGTTTTATTTCAGTTTTGTAGCGTAAAACTCCTAACTCCTGCTCTCAGATTGCGAAACGGATCTTGTCTATATAGGCTGGAACGCAAGCTTTTTAGCCTCACCGCAAAACTTGTAATACCGGCGCTATGGAAGTCCCATGAAAAAACATAATTTTTACATGTGCGGGACTGACGTTGCGTTACAGGCTAAAATGGCTTGCGGTACAGCTATACCGACAAGACTTGCAATGGCTGCTGTGCTGTTTTAACGCTGAAATTACCATTTTTTCAGCGTTAAAACCCGAACACAAAACTTGTAATCTAGGTGATAATTATTTACTGTATACAAAGCAAAGGCATTTTTTTTTCTATCTTATTTAAGCCCAGTGAAAATGCCATGTACTAGTAACTGATCCCACCAAATGTAAACAGAAACTCAGAAACACAAATACATTTGTATAACACATTAGCTCACAGACAACCTCAAGCAAGTATCTATCAATATTGTCACATACATATGAATACTTCCACATAAAATCAATAATCTCTACTGGCTGAAGTGCTCTGAGCATCACAAGGCCTCACATTGGGGTTAAGCCTCAGAATTTACCCAGAAACATGCTTGTTTACAATCCAGTTTTAAACTATTATACTAATATATTTATACTTAGATACCTCTGCTTTATAATTCAATTGTAATTGCTATAAGAGTATTATTAAACACAGGGTTCAGAAGGCATTTTCCAATTATGGGAATAGGCAAAATGTAATCAATGTTTGGTTAAACGCCTCACAAGCGAACACACCTGGGTAAAGTGACTTTATATATCATATTCGTCTTTTTTTTTTTTTTTTTGACGAACCTGACATTGTACATGAAAATGTTTGATATAAAGGAAGCTTATTCTTTATATCTGTTATAGCAAATTGATGTTAGAATTGCAGAGGCATATCACATTCTTCCAATAAAAATGTGTGAAGCGTCCACATCAACCAGTGAAAATTAGAAAGGACACTGATACTGCTTTATTAGTTTTAATTTAAACTTTTAGTCAACATTTCTATAGCAATTTCTCTCTGTTTATATATATATATATATATATATATATATATATATATATATATATATATATATATAAATTATATCTACAGTCTATGGATTTTTTTTTTTTAAAAAAGACATATTTTGTCTGAGTAAGGGGCTGTTACCTCGAAACTCAGATTCTTTTTAATAAAAAAAAATCCCCATTGGAAATTGCGGACATAATTAATCTTCTATTTATTATAGTTTATACTGATATATGCCTGTTTAAATGTTGCTGTTTCACATGCATGATCATTTTATAACAAGTATGATGTCATTTTAAGTATAAACATTTTTTTTTACAAACACTTTTTTATTTATTTTTTAAATGCAATTTTTGACTGGAACAGGCTTTTGTATTTTGTGGGCTCTTTTTCCTAAAATATGACATTGAGTTATCATGTAGAACTACTTTAAATTAAAAGCCCTACAAACACCTTTTTAACATTTAAAAACAAATAGTTGAACAGGAAGAGTTGACTATTAATGCGGTTGATAGCTCAAGCACAATAATAGTGAAAGTAGCTCTTTGTCAAGGTATTTCAGTACCAAATCTAGGTCTCAATTTTACTTGCTGCAAATAACTATATATAGCTTAGCTATCTGACAGATCATGGTTGGGTGCCAGTAATTTTACAATGTGACTTTAATGCAGCAACTTGTCCTTTGTATCAAATACAGTGAGGTTATCTTGATGGACTGAAGTCAGCTTGAATTGAAATATACACAGCTGAGTGTTATGGCTTTTAGCTATCATGACCTATTTGCACTTACAGTAATATATGCCTTATTTGTACAAGTAACTTTATTTATAATTTTATGGACATTTGTATAAAATATATTCAGATTATGTGCCAAACCAATGCATCAAGTGTGTTTATAGAACATATTGAACAACTTTAATGATTTACAAAGATTTTACTTAAAATATTTAGAATGAAATTAAAAGTATAAATAAATAAGCTACACTTGTACAAACGGAAAACAGTCATTTGATTATAATGTATGTCTAAAGAAGAATTTTTGTTCCGTCATAAATGAAATCTAAAATAATGTGCTGTAGATTTACAGTATATATTAGGAGGTACATTGGCATTGTACAAAACTAAATCACAATGTAAACATAAATCTTAGTGTATGTTGTAATATGCATTTATAATAAACAGTCTTTTTTCTTACACATATGAAAGCTATTAAAATGTTAACTACATAGTTAAAGTTTATATTCTGATATATATCTGTATAACACAGCTGTAGTCTTGGGTGGAAAACATGAAGCCATTATTGATAGTCACATGTTGAATTAAATATTCACTTGATACAAGTCCAGAGAGTGTGGATCCTTTGTAATGGTATATTCTATCTGCTTCTTTCACCCTGGCATGTTGATCGAAGGCATGTACATATATATACTGTATATATATATATATATATATATATATATATATATATATATATATATATATATATATATATATATATATATATATATATATACAGTGGATATAAAAAGTCTACACACCCCTGTTAAAATGTCAGGTTTCTGTGATGTAAAGAAATGAGACAAAGATAAATCATTTCAGAAGTTTTTCCACCTTTAATGTGACCTATAAACTGTACAACTCAATTGAAAAACAAACTGAAATCTTTTAGGTAAAGGAAACCCTTAAACTAATACTTTATTCAAGCACCTTTTGATTTTATTACAGCACTCAGTCTTTTTGGGTATGAATTTTTCAGCATGGCACATCTTGACTTGGCAATATCTGCCCACTATTCTTTGCAAAAACACTCTAAATCTGTCAGAATGCGAGGGCATCTCCTGTGCAGTCCTCTTCAGATCACCCCACAGATTTTGAATTGGATTCAGGTCTGGGCTCTGGCTGGGCCATCCCAAAACTTAAATCTCCTTCTGGTAAAGCCATTCCTTTGTTGATTTGGATGTATGCTTTGGGTCGTTGTCATGTTGTTCATTATTCCCTCTACCTTGACTAAGGACCCAGTTCCAGCTGAAGAAAAACAGCCCCAAAGCATGATGCTGACACCACCATGCTTCGCTGTGGGTATGGTGTTCTTTTGGTGATATGCAGTGTTGTTTTTGCGCCAAACATATCTTTTGGAATTATGGCCAAAAAGTTCAACTTTGGTTTCATCAGACCATAACACCTTTTGCAACATGCTTTTGGGAAACTTCAGATGTGTTTTTGCAAAATTTAGCGGGGCTTGGATTTTTTTTTTTGTAAGAAAAGGCTTCCGTCTTGCCACTCTACCAATAGCCCAGATATATGAAGAATACGGGCGATTGTTGTCACATGTACCACACATCCACTACTTGCCAGATATTCCTGCAGCTCCTTTAATGTTGCTGTAGGCCTCTTGGCAGCTTCCCAGACCAGTTTTCTTCTCGTCTTTTCATCAATTTTGGAGGGACGTTCAGTTCTTGGTAATGTCACTGTTGCACCATATTTTCTTCACTTGATGATGACTGTCTTCACTGTGTTTCATGGTATATCTAATGCCTTGGAAATTCTTTTGTACCCTTCTCCTGACTGATACCTTTTAACAATGAGATCCCTCTGATGCTTTAGAAGCTCTCTGCGGACCATGGCTTTTGTTGTAGGATGCGACTAACAAAATGTCAGGAATGACCTACTAGAACAGCTGAACTTTATTTGGGGTTAATCAGAGGCACTTTAAATGATGACAGGTGTGTACTGACTCCTATTTAACATGATTTTGAATGTGATTGCTTAATTCTGAACACATCTACATCCCCAGTTATAAAAAGGTGTTCACACTTATGCAACCATATTATTTTAGTTTTTTTATTTTTATTTTCCTTTACCTAAAAGATTTCAGTTTGTTTTTCAATTGAGTTGTACAGTTTATAGGTCACATTAAAGGTGGAAAAACTTCTGAAATGATTTATCTTTGTCTCATTTTTTTACATCACAGAAACCTGACATTTTAACAGGGGTGTGTAGATTTTTTATATCCACTGCATATACACACACATATATATATATACCTGTATATACACACACACACATATATATGTACCATATATATATATATATATATATATATATATATATATACACACATACATATACACACACAAATTAACTTACTTAAGCACACTCTCACTCCACAATAAACAATTTGATGGTGCTTGGGTTAATATTATGTCTAATAAATACAATAGACACAGCACTCACTCTTCATCTGTAAATTTATTTGTGTTGTTTCGGGGAACTAACATTCACATCTAATCCTTCTCAATCTGTTTAGATCTATATGGCATTCATTTTTTATATTATAGACAAACAGTTATAAATGTTCACAAGACTTTTGAACGACAATCTAGCACCCCGATAGAAAGGGTTGCGTCATCCATGGAGTCTCTTTATTGTTATTATTGTTAATTTTGTTATCAATGTCATGATATTCTCCTGATATTGTATTCTTATTATTTGTAAATTGTGAAAATTAATAAAAAAAGATTTAAAACAAAAAAAAAACAGTTATAAATGTACCTTATTGCGGAGATTCTCCACAATACGGTACAATAAAGTACATTTATTACTGTTTGTCTATAATATAAAAAACATATGTCATATGGATCTAAACAGATTGAGAAGGATTAGATATGAATGTTATCTTGCACTAGCATAACATAGGTATGAATATATATGCAATTATACACAACTTTAATTCACTATTAATGTTATTAGTTGTCACTAATTGATTGAGGAAGGGTTTTATGGATATTTGAACACCTAATTTTCACATTTTCAAACATCACAAATACATTTACAGATGAAGAGTGAGTGCTGTGCACACAGGGGTGGAACAATATCACTATGGTTTACTAGACAGGGGTTAAAATCTACTAGCCCAGAGGGGACAAAAAAAATAGATAGATAGATAGATAGATGATAGATAGATAGATAGATAGATGATAGATAGATAGATGATAGATAGATAGATAGATAGATAGATAGATAGATAGATAGATTGATTGATTGATTGATTGATTGATTGATAGATACATGATAGATAGATGATAGATATATAGATAGATAGATGATAGATAGATAGATAGATTGATTTATTGATTGATTGATAGATAGATAGATAGATAGATAGAAGATAGATAGATAGATAGATAGATAGATAGAGATATTTATTTTGCCAAAAACATGTTTTTATATATATTTATGCGTGAGTATGTATGTGTGTATTTAAGAATAAATAGAACATATGCTGCTATGTAAATATTATTATTTCATTTTGGATTAGTGCACTTGAGAAAACATGATCAACTTAAACGAATTGTTGGTTGTTTTTTTGTTTTTGTTTGTTTTTTTCCCTTTTCACACTCCATTGAAGTCTATGGAGGAATATGTTAACGTGGTTGCGATATTAAAGTTAATTTTTTTGCGTGCATCGGTGTGTCGAATTAGCACTTGTGCAAAAAAACGTTTTACTTTCAACTTATAATACGCGTGCTACCTAGTGCGAACAAAAAGCTCACTTCTAGAGGAGATAGCTTGTGAACCTGGAGTGACAAATAGTGATAAATAGTGCTCCACTCATAATCTGGCCCTTAGAGTGTACAGTTAAAAAAAAAACTATCCAATTTACTTCAGTTAGCATTACTTATTTATCTTAGTCTATTTAGCTAAAAATTGTGTCCTTTCCATGAAAGCATACTGATGTCCATTAAAGGGACATGAAACCCAACATTTTTCTTTCATGATTCAGATAATTTACATCTGTTATCTAATGTGCTTCATTCTCTTGGTATCCTTTGTTGAAGGAGCAGTAATTTACTACTGGGAACTAGCTGAAAGCCAATAATAAGTAGCATATATGTGTTAAGCCACCAATCAACAGCTTCTGAGCCTACCTAGGTATACTTTGCAACAAAGATACAAAGATACAAAACAAATTAGATAATAGAAATAAATTGGAAAGTTTTTTAAAATAGAATGCTCTATCTGATTCATGAAATAAAAAATGTGGGTTTCATGTCCCGTTAAAGGGACATTAATATGCAAAAAATACATCAGAAATTGACACATAAAAGGAAATGTTTTAAAAAAATCTGGCACAGTTTTTTTATCAGGCGTTAGGAAAAAAGGCTGTAAAGGGCTTTAACATAGAGATACATACAAATACATGTCTCAATATGTATATACATCTGTATATATGTACTTAGGTGTGTATATACTGTATGTATTTATAGACATTTATACACATATAAACACATAAATACATATGTACACACACACACATATATATATATATATATATATATATATATATATATATATATATAAATACATGTGTGCATTGAAGTCCTTTGCAGTTAAGTAGAGGAAAACATGTAAAAACATATTTATGCAATATTCCTTTTTAATAAAGTTCTATGCTGTGTATTTACTGTAAATATTTCACATTCCAATGTTCTGCACATGGGGGAATATTTTCTATGTATTTTTAAATAGATGTTCCGAAATATATACTGTATATATATAATCCAAAAACAATACAGTATATAAACTTGTCTAAATCACAAACAACATAAAAGTAACAAAACCAATGTGATGGTGCACAATAGGCTATACCGTGAGTTAATTAGTCCAAAAAATATTATTGTATATATTTTTATATATATATATTGTACCTCAGAAACGAGAGAAAACTGCAAATAGTGAAGTCCTGCAATAAACTATAGCAGAAGTAACCAAGGGTTAATGTACTCACATACTCTAGAGCTTAACATCAAGCTCTAGATTTAAAGGCTCTTTGAGACTCTAAATGGAGACATAGAAGTGGAACTCAAAATGGATGATATAAAAACAATTTATTGATAAAAAGTTATATCAACCGTATGTTTTAAAGACATTAAACCATAGCAAGAAACTCTGCTAATACGGACCATTATAATAAAACAATGTACCTAAGATGCGTTTTTTAGGTTCAGAAGGCAAGTCTCCTCCTTTTTTCTCCGATTTACGGTTCACCAATATCTGCTTGGCTTTGTCAAGGATTCTAAGTTCGGCTTTTCACGCACATTGGGTTAGCGTGTGAGCAAAACCTTTTTACTTTCAACTCCAAATATGAGCCAGACGCATGCAAAAAACTTCTAGGGGAGTTAGCGCTAGAGCGGAAGCGTTAAATACTGCAACACTTGTAATCTGGCCCTTTATAGGGGATATAAAACTGAGTTTAATCCCTTTAAATATAATAAGTAAAGTGACAGTGTAATAGATAAAAGCAAAAGGGAATAAATACGTAGTATGTCAAAACTTTGGAATTGGAGACACAAAACAATGAATAAATAAATCAATACTGTATGAAAAAAATATAAGCAAAACACCACACGGCAAGTACATACATCCAGTGGCAAACAAATGTATATGAAGACTTTAGAATTACCTGCAATGTTTGCATAAATTGGTCATAAAATTTGATCTGATTTTCAACTAAGTCAAACACAGTTTGCTTAAGCAAATAATACAGAAACAATTACGTGTTTTATTGTGTTTATTGAACAAACAGTACAAAACTTCACAGTGCAGGATGAAAAAAGTATGTGAAGCCTCAGATTTAATAATATGTTGAATCATATATGGTAGTATAGACCAAACATTACCTGTAGTTGTGGATCAGACCTGCACATTGGTCAAGAGGAAATTTGGAGCACTCCACTTTTCAAAAGGGTTTCAGTTCAGCAATATTTTTGGAATATTTGTTGTGTATCAATCTCTTGAGGTCATGCCACAACATCTCAATCAGGTTAAGGTCAGGACTCTGACTGGGCATACTTTCTTCTGTTGAAGCTGTTCTGTTATTGATTTACCGCTATGCTTTAAATCATTGTCCTTTTGATTTACACTTCTGTGGTGATTCAACTGACAGACAGACAGATGGCCTTACATTCTCCTGCAAAATGTCTTGACTAACTTGGGATTTCATTTTTTTCATCATTGATAGCAAGCTGTCTATCCAGTGTTTTACCAGCAACACTTGGCATATCCAGCAACTCATTTGCAAACTTCAGAAACAAAGCTGTGTTTTTTTTGGACAACAATAACTTCTTCCATGATGTCCTCCTAGGAACATTATTTTTATTTAATGATTTACATTTAGTAGACTTGTCAACAGATATGTTAGCATCATCGTGAGATTTCTTCAAGTCTTTAGCTCACACTCTAGGATTATTCTTAACCTCACTGAGCATTCTACACTGTTCTCTTGTAGTAATGTTTGCAGGATGCTCACTCTTAGGGAGAGTGCTGATCTTTCTCCAGTTATAGACAGTTGGACTGATAACTCTTTACAGCTTCATTCAATTCAACAATTCTTAATCTTACTTTTCTGGGATCTCTTTTGTTCGGGAATGGTTCACATAAGTGATGCTTGTTGAGCACATTTGTGGGTGTTTTATATTGACCACCTCTGATAAACACCTCCAAGCTCCTCTCATTGACTGATCTTCAGGTTATCCAATTCCTCACTCCAATTAGCTTTTGTAGAAATAATTAGCCTACAGGTTCACATACTATTTCCACCCTGCACTGTGAATGCTTACATGGTAAGTTTGTTAAAGACATGAAAATGGTAATTGTTTGTGTGCTTAAATCAAGATGTTGATATACAGTTTAGATAAGAGAATGCCTTGCATTAACAGGCACTTTGAATGTTTCACATTTCTTTTGGTGATATAGAAAATATTTAATTATTTTTAGAGGAGTTCAAAATTAATATACACTTTAGATTTTAACAGCAAACATTATTAACCATAAATATGCTGTATTACTTTATCACTAAAGGAATATATTCAGTATTACAATGAAAAATGCACTCTACCCTAACTTCTGGACAGATAGAGGGCTCCATTTATCAAGCAGCGGATGCTGCTGCGGAGGCCCATGGTTTCAGGCTTGCCTTAACCTGTCCACCTGTCGGGATGATTGAAAACCCCTGCTAGCGGCTGATTGGTCGGCAGTGAGCAGGGGGTGGAATTGCACAAGCATTTCTAGTGAAATGCTTATGCAATGATAAATGCGGACAGCGTTCACTCGACACTTAATAAATCTAGCCCAGAGAATGCAATTTGAAACAACTTTCCAATTTACTTCTATTACCTAATTTGCTTTGCTCTATTGATATATATATATATATATATATATATATATATATATATATATACAAGAATCTAAAAGAACAAGCGCACAGATACACTATTCATAGTGCAAATCAATTTAATATTATAAAAGCATATAACATATATTCAACATTTAGGAGTGAATCCTACTCACAAAGGAAACCCCAATCATATGAGGTAAGTTATGGCAGTCGGATCCTTAAAGTGTCCCCACTTATTAATGGCAACAGTCAGATCATTAAAAATGTCCCCACTTGGTATTAGCAAGCAAGTCCCGGTGAAATAGGAGAATCTCCTTATTGGTAAAGTCCTCAGTACCGTTCAAGGATGAATAAAGGTAGCGGTTGGTGTTGTCATAAATGTCCAGTCAATCTTACCGCTCCTATAGTGTGTAATCCGGACCAAGGCTAATGGGTAAATGAATGCTGCAAACCAGCGTGGGTCTGTAAATCCGCGTAGCAGCATTAATTTACTCATTAGCCTTGGTCCGGATTACACACTATAGGAGCGGTAAGATTGACTGGACATTTATGACAACACCAACCGCTACCTTTATTCATCCTTGAACGGTACTGAGGACTTTACCAATAAGGAGATTCTCCTATTTCACCGGAACTTGCTTGCTAATACCAAGTGGGGACATTTTTAATGATCTGACTGTTGCCATTAATAAGTGGGGACACTTTAAGGATCCGACTGCCATAACTTACCTCATATGATTGGGGTTTCCTTTGTGAGTAGGATTCACTCCTAAATGTTGAATATATGTTATATGCTTTTATAATATTAAATTGATTTGCACTATGAATAGTGTATCTATGCGCTTGTTCTTTTAGATTCTTGCAGCTGTACTTCTTTCACTCAAATTGAACCTTGAGTGGTATTCCAACGAGCAGCACGGACACACCAAGCAGTTTGAAATTTCATCACATCTGACCCTCAGAAGGACATTATTGTTCTCTTTCTCTCTCTCTCCTATTCCAGGGATATTGCAGAGTGTGATAAGTATACTTTTACTATTGTACTATTTTCTTGTATGCATTAATTTGACTGCTATCAAATACATTACCTTCTTAACAGTGATTGTGGTGTTAAGATCTCATAACAAAAAAATCTCTTACAAGTGTGCGCAGCCTTGGCTCCCAGTAGTGATACTCATTTTTTGAGTTCACCCCTGTGATCTTATAGTATATATATATATATATATATATATATATATATATATATATATATATATATATATATATATATATATATATATATATATGTGTGTGTGTGTGTAAATATATATATATATATATATAATATTTAAGTATACCTAGGTAGGCTCAGGAGCAGCAAAGCACTACTGGGAGTTAGCTGCTGATTGGTGGCTGCATGTATATACAGTACCTCTTGGCATTTTTTTTCAGTAGATGCATTCAGCTAGCTCTCAGTAGTGAATTACTGCTCCTTCACCAAAGTATGAAGCAAATTAGTAAAAGTACATTGGATTTTTTTTTTCTAATTGCATGCTCTCTCTCTCTCTGAGTAGTAAAAGAAACATTTTGGGTTTCACATATCTTTAAATGTGATAATTATTACTAATTTTAAATGTATCACAATCTCCAGATCCACATAACTCACCAAAAGGTATAAAATATGTTAATCATGTACTGTAAAGCACATCTGTGCATGCAAATAAAATTAAACTTGCTGTTTTTTTCTATACTGCAAACATGAGTAACATTAAAATATGCCATTTGTAATCTTTATATCTATGGATCTGCTTCTAAGGTTTTTAATCAAACTAAGCTAGGCAATGCTACCAGAGGAACTATTCCTCTGTGCTAAATGTAATAAAGTATGCTTTTGCCTTTAGCTTTTTAAAATTGCTCATATGCTAACTCGCGCAAGTATTACAAGTTGAAAGTATACGCGACCACACGAGAACAAACTAAATTTGCACTCGTCAGGTTAGTGTGACTGAAGTCCTCTCATAAAGGGTTAGGGCTAAACATTAAGTTGCACCAAGCACAACATAAATACATTAAATCAAGGGCTAGGTATTTGAATGGCAAGGGCTATAATGGATATATACATACATATACATGTCTAAATATGTGTATGTGCACATGTATATATGTGTATACAGAAGCATTATGTCATTAGATCAGCAACAGTTTGATAATTCTCTCGAATCTTTCCTCTCATCCATCTCCTCCTTCTCCTGCCCTGACCAATCTATCTGCCACTATAATTTCACCCTTACATCGGTCCTTGACAATCTGGACCCTCTTACCATTGCTCTGAAATCACACACTCATCCTCAGCCCTGGCATACTCCTCTGACATGGTACCTACGTAGATGTTCCCGTACTGCTGAGCGGCACTGGAGAAAATCTCGGAGTTCAGCTGATTTCCTTCATTACAAGTTCATTTTGAATTCCTACTATTCTGCCCTTAATCTCTATAAGTGACATTACTTCTCTACTCTTATTTCTAATCTTTCTTCAAACCCAAAACGTCTGTTCTCCACTTTCAATATTCTTATCCGCCCACCCCCACCCCCTAATACAACTTCTCTGTCAGCTCAATACTTTGCCAGCCACTTCAATAACAAAATTGTCCCCATCACTCCACAGAGACAGCAATTGTTAAGGTTACCAATGACCTACTTACAGCAAAATCAAAAGGCCACTTCTCTATGCTTATCCTCCTTGATCTGTCCGCAGCCTTTGATACTGTTGATCACCCTCTTTTGCTCCAAACCCTCCAATGCTTTGGTATTTGTGACACCGCCCTCTCGTGGTTCTCTTCCTACCTGTCAAACCGTACCTTTAGTGTAGCCTTCTCTGGAGCATCCTCTGCCCTGTCACCACTTTCTGTTGGGGTACCGCAAGGCTCTGTCCTCTGTCCCCTTGTCTTCTCAATCTACACATCATCATTAGGTTCCCTAATAAAGTCCCACGGGTTCCAATATCATTTGTATGCAGACGACACCCAAATCTACTTCTCTGCACCAGACCTATCTCCTTCCTTGCTTACTCGTGTCACTAACTGTCTTTCTCACATCTCTTCCTGGATGTCCTCTCACTACCTCAAGCTAAATCTGTCCATAACTGAGCTCCTTATTTTCCCTCCTTCTTCTAAAATCTCCTCCCCGAATCTCTCTATAGCTGTCGACAACTCCATCATTACCCCTACCTCGCATGCCCGATGTCTTGGGGTCACACTTGACTATGATCTTTCTTTCACTCCTTACATTCAGTCCTTGGCTAAATCCTGCCGCTTCCACCTTAAAAACATCTCTAAAATTAGACATTTCCTTACACAAGACACAACTAAGATTTTAATCCACTCTCTCATCCTTTCCTGCCTCGATTACTGCAAATCTGACCTCACTGGTCTCCTTATCTGCCGCCTAGCTCCTTTACAATCCATAATAAATGCCTCTGCCAGGCTCATCTTCCTTACATGTCACTCTTCATCTGCTGCACCTCCCTGCCAATCCCTTCACTAGTTTCCTCTTGCCTCCAGGATTAAATACAAAATTCTTGCTCTGACATACAAAGCCCTCAACTGCACTGCTCCCCCTATATCTCAGACCTTGTATCCAGATACTCTCCCTCCCGTCCCCTTTGCTCTGCTTATGATCTCCTACTCTCCTCACACTCCTGCTTACAGTACTTCTCCAGACAGGCTCCCATCTTGTGGAACTCTCTGCCTCGCTCCACAAGACTCTCCCCTAGTTTTGAAAACTTCAAGTGCTCTCTAAAGATTCTACTGTTCAGGAATGCATGCAACCTACACTAACCTTTCTTTATACCATTTCCTCACCTCCATTGCTATCCCCTTAAACCCCCTTAGCAGGTAAGCCTAAGAGCCATGCTGTTGGTAGATCACCTTCTTAAGAGCTGACTACAACAGTGCGACTCTTGGCAGGGCCCTCTACCCGTCTGATCCCTATAGATGTTTCCTTGTATTCCGCCTATGTTTGTAACACTGTGGAATCTGTTGGCACTCTACAAATAACCAATAATAATAATATTTATGAATATATGTATGTATATACACATATAAACACATACAGTATATACACATGTATACACACACACACACACATATATATATATATATATATATATATATATATATACACACATATATATATATATATGGTGTGACAAGTAGAATGTAAATGCAACTAGTACAAGTACAAGCTACCTAGGTGTGAGTGCGCACAGTCTCAGTTAGATGTATAATCAATTTTGATGCATTAGTAGAATAGATTCAGAGTAATAAATTTGAACATAGGATGCACACGCACTTATATATTGGTGTGAGTGGATCTATTTGATATATATATAACAATTGAATATATCTAAAACAATTTGTTGTATGTGAGTAAATACATACAAAAATTATTATTTGTTGTTCTAGAGCAGTTGAGTGAAAGGTTATATTGATACAGATGATACACTCTTAGTGCCGATAAAAATATGAATATATAGAGTGTAAATTGCTGCTCTTAGATAATAAAAATAAACGCTATATAAGTGGGTGCAGACAAATGTTTGAGGTGAGACACTACAAACTGGCTGCTGTAAATAACCTACCAGTGGGCGGGAGAACCCTTTCTAGGTAATCCCTTAGATATAAGAAATGGGTGTGGGAAGGAGTACTGGAAGGAATACTGTGCCTGTTAGTGTGCCCACTCTAAAACAATAGTATTACTGTAAAAATAAATAAGCTTAGAGAGGTTCTCGTAGCAATGTTTGCAGAGATACAAATAACATTTAAGGTGTTTTTTTAAAAACCATTAGTAAAACGTTTAGTCTCTGGATTCACTGAAAAACAAGAGTCTTTATGCAACTTGGTAATAATCACAGCAATGTGTATCCAATAGGGTTTGTTTTTGCTACTTACAGGACACACCCTCAATCCTATGAGGTAAGTGTAGGGCGTAATACAGGTGATGTTCACAGAGTAGTATTGCTCTGTTTGGAGATTCTGTTTCATATATTGAACTCCACCTTTGAAATCTTCAGATCGAAATCCACCCAATCTGGAATATGGCAGTCATCCCCAAAAGAAGGCAAATACTCTTTTATGCAGGATCCTTTATGTGGATATTCACCCCAACGGTTTACTCAATGTCATAAAGGGGAGAAGATGGCAAAACATAGTGTGATATTGTTTATTATTTAGTGCATATAAAATATGTTAGCCAAATGAACACTTACTATAAACCCCCCAATGATTATGAGGTAACTTTAAAACATAACATCCAACAATTCCAAAAAGCGAGAAGGATGGTGTATCTGTTTCTCCTAATTGTAACAAAGTTTGTAACAAAGTTCGTAACCCGAGAGATGGTTGTATCGGCCGGTCACAACTCAAAACAAAGTCGGGTAACAAAGATTCTGAGAGTAAAAAGTCTGACAGAAAAAAAGGGGCTTCTTATGTTAGCCCAGGTGTAACCTTACGCGTTTCGGTTACCGACAGAAATCCTCTGATGAAGAAGGAGCTAAAACTAGCGACTCCCTTTGAAACGTGTAAGGTTATACCAGGGCTAACATAAGAAGCCCCTTTTTTTCTGTCAGACTTTTTACTCTCAGAATCTTTGTTACCCGACTTTGTTTTGAGTTGTGACCGGCCGATACAACCATCTCTCGGGTTACGAACTTTGTTACAAACTTTGTTACAATTAGGAGAAACAGATACACCATCCTTCTCGCTTTTTGGAATTGTTGGATGTTATGTTTTAAAGTTACCTCATAATCATTGGGGTTTTTTTATTGTAAGTGTTCATTTGGCTAACATATTTTATATGCACTAAATAATAAACAAAATCACACTATGTTTTGCCATCTTCTCTTCCCTTTCTGACATCGAGTAAACCGTGGGGGTGCATATCCACATAAAGGATCCTGAATTAAAGAGTCTTTGCCTTCTTTTGGGGACGACTGCCATATTCCAGATTGGGTGGATTTCGATCTGAAGATTTCAAAGGTGGAGTTCGATATATGAAACAGAATCTCTATACAGAGCAATTCTACTCTGTGAACATCACCTGTATTACGCCCTACACTTACCTCATAGGATTGAGGGTGTGTCCTGTAAGTAGCGAAAACAAACCCTATTGGATACACATTGCTGTGATTATTACCAAGTTGCATAAAGACTCTTGTTTGTCAGTGATTCCAGAGACTAAACGTTTTACTAATGGTTTTTAAAAAAACACCTTAAATGTTATTTGTATCTCTGCAAACATTGCTACGAGAACCTATCTCTAAGCTTATTTATTTATACAGTAATTACTATTGTTTTAGAGTGGGCACACTAACAGGCGCAGTATTCCTTCCAGTACTCCTTCCAACACCCATATATATATATATATATATATATATATATATATATATATATATACATACATATATATATATATATATATATATATATATATATATATATAAAACAAAAAGTCACTTAGAATAGGCACTCCATAATCCAATGTTAAGCAGCTCCCAGGGTGCAACTTCAAGAAATATTAAGGTTAACGGAGATGAAAAAGGCACTCACTGGTTAATCATAATAAAATATAACTTTTAATAGCATCAATTAAAAGTAAAACACATAACATTTTGAGAACATTACATTCCCTTTATCAAATGCAAGGTATAGCAAAAGGTCTATACTATATAATATAGCTGTGTATAGACCTTTTGGTATATATACGTAATGTTCTCGAAACGTTATGCTTTTTACTTTTAATTGATGCTATTAAAAGTTATATATATATACAGTGGGTATTGAAAAGAATCATCCCCCTTGAAAATAATCAGATTTTGTTGCTTTGCAGTCTGAAATAAAGACAAACACATTTTATGTTTATCCAGTTGTAATTACTCCATCATCCAAGTAAAAGATATAACAACAACATGTCAGGCAAAAATAAAGACAATTCAAAAACAGAATCATTGAGTTGGAAAAAGGATCACCCCCTCCTAAGATTACTTGTTAACTCAATCAGTGATAGCTAATCACCTTCTCAATGGCACACTCAAAGCCATTTGTCCTTGAACTGTGATGCACTGTGGGCATATTGAATAGCTCAGCATGAAAAGAGCTTTCCTGGAGCATATCAGTCCCTGGTAGTGCAACTAAAGCAATTAATCAACTATGGGTGGCAAGGCACTGTCAAAAGATCTCCTGGATAATGTTGTGGACAGGCACAAGTGAGGAGATGGATAAAAATGAAGTCTATTATTAAGAAGTGGAAGGTATTTGGTTCAACACAGACCCTCTCTGGATCAGGACGTCGCTCCAAACTGGATGAAAGAGCCAGGAGGAAACTGGTCAGAGAGGCTACCAAGAGGCCCACAGCAACTCTGAAGCAGTTGCAGGAATTTATGACAAAGAGTGGTCATTGTGTGCATGTGACAACAATATCACTAATTCTCCACAAAAGTGGCTTGTATGGAAGGGTTGCAAAAAAAACGCCACTCCTCAAGAAAGGCCACATGCAGTCACGACTGAGCTGCGATATAAAACACCTAGGAGATTCTGAGGCCACATGGAAAAAGGTGTTATGGTCAGATGAGACTAAAATTTTATTATTTGGCCTCAACAACAATCAATATGTCTGGAGGAAATCCAATGCAGCTCACCATCCAAATACCACCATCCCTACAGTAAAGCATGGAGCGGGTAATATACTGTTATGGGGTGTTTCTCTGTAGCAGGCACTGGAGCACTTGTCAGGATAGAAGGAATAATGGATGGGGCAAAATACCATCACATTTTTTAGGAAAATCTGCTGTCCTCTGCCAGGAAATTGTCAATGGGAAGAATGTTTACCTTCCAACATGACAATGACCCAAAGCACACAGCATAAATGACCATACAGTGGTTAAAGTAGAAAAAGGTGAATGTCCTTGCATGGCCTATTCAGAGCCCAAACTTAAACCCCATTAAATATCTGTGGCATGACTTGAAGACTACAGTCCACAAACAGTCACCATCAAATGTAACGGAACTGGAGCAGTTCTGCAAAGAAGAGTGGGCAATTATTTCACAGTCTAGATGTGTAAAGTTAGTAGATACATATCCCAACAGACTAAAGGCTGTAATTAAAGCAAAAGGTGGTTCAACAAAATACTGACACAAGGGGGTGATACTTTTTCCAACTCAGTGATTCTGTTTTTGAATTGTCTTTATTTCTGCCTGGGGTTTCTTTCACCACCCTGTCACAACCTGGATGCAGCGTAGGCAAACAAAACATTAAGAAAAAAACACGCAATGCCCGCACAAAATAATGAAAAAGCACGAAACCGTCCGAAAGAAATAAAATTAAAAAAACAACCGCCCGCACAAAATAATAAAAACACCTAACCGCCTGAACAAAGTATTATCAAACACCTAAACCGCCAACCCCCACATCGCAAAATAATAAACTAATTAACCCCTAATACGCAAATTAAACAATGCAAATAACATAATTAAAATATTAACCCCTAAACTGCCAACCCCCCATATCGCAATAAACCTAATTAACCTATTAACCCCTAAACCTCAGCATCACAATAAACCTGATTAACCTATTAACTCCTAAAACGCCAACCCCACACAACGCAAATAACTAATTAATTACTAAGCCCCCTAACCTAACAGTACTAAGTTAGAATTACAATAAAAAAAGGGGGAGACCTTGAAGTGGTCCTGGGCTTGATCCTTTGGTGCCAAATGTAACTGACTTCCCCAAGTTTTAATTTTAAACATTACTGAGTATCTGCTGGCAAGTGCCAGGTTTTCTGTGTGTTGTGTTTATAATGTTTGTAATGCTGTTTCCAATCCTCCTACCCATCTAGATTGTAAGTTCCCATGGGAATAGGGCCCTCAATTCCCCCTGTATTTGTCTGTAAAATTTTGTGTCTTATCGTATTGTTTCTCCACTGTACTGTTATCCTTGTACCCATGGGCAGCGCTGCGGAATCTGTCGGTGCTTTATAAATAAAGAATAATAATAATGTCACCCAGGCTGTTCAGGGGTTAACTGCCTGGGTTGCTGGGAATTGTGCAGCTGTCTGTCAGTGTTCAGGGCTGTGGAGTTAACTGTGGCTTAGGATGTGTACCCAGTCCAGTCTGTGAGTGTGGTCCATTCCTGTGTTTTGCATTTACATAGGGGAGTTTACAAAAGCCTGTGTCATCCTGGGAGGTTCCCAGTTGGTTTGTTTGAAAGTATGCATTTTGTGGGTGCTGGTTTAGGGTCCCAGGAAGGGGAAGACCTTGACGTGGTCCTGGGCTTGATCTTTTGTCGCCAAATGTAACTGACTTCCCCCAGTTTTGCTTTTAAACATTAAAGGGCCACTGTAAGTAAATATTTTCTATGCCTGTTACTAACTAACTACCCCAAATACGCTTTTTATTAATAGCATTTCATTAACATATCTCTACCGTATATCAGAAATCTTGTCTGCAAATTTAATTGTTTTCCAAACCCACTCCGTGGGTATCCTTTGCTCTGTACCAATCCGTTTACAATACCTAGGTTTCAAAATGGCGCTTTAAACACAAAGTTATTGGTTTAAGTATTTTGAACATGCAGTGCTGAAAATAGTGGGCAGGATAACGTGACATCATCGGCGAATAAAAAATATAACTTTTAGAACGTTATGAAACTTCATTTCGGAGAAAATATAGGTCAGTAGGTTTTAATTAATGTTTATTAACTTTAATATGTTAGTTGTTTAGCTTAAAAATTATTACAGAAAGTAATCCTTTAATGAGTATCTGCTTGTGCCAGGTTTTCTGTGTGTTGTGTGTGTGTGTATATATATATATATATATATATATATATTACAAAAAATACATTTTATATATATATATATATATATATAAATTATATACTATATATATATATATATATATATATATATATATATATATATATTTAAAAATAAAAAGAACATTTTCTTCTATGTAAAGAGCATTGGAATATAAAATATTCATAACTACCTTTGGTTTAGCACTGTAGATTGAACCCTTTGTTGGGTTAGAGCACGAAAGATAAGTGTTAGACCTTAATGTAGCGTCCAAACTGGAAAAAAAAACTATGGGGTGACGTTAACGCAGTTGTGATATCTAAAGTCCTCACGTGTAAACATTTTACTTTCAAATTGTAATACATGTGCTAACCCACAGTGTTTGTACTGTATAGTGACTTTCATTCAGAGGTAAGATACCAAATTCCAGCCAAATGTGTTTCACTATTTCATTGTTATAAGCTTAAAAAATGATTTCCTTATTCAGGGCTCTGTCCATTTACTACTGAAATTAGAATCGACAGCAATAAATCATATTTGTCTAGCTCATGCATGAACGCATTGTCCAGATTTGTAGATCAACTTATTTTTATCACCCAGTCCTTGGCATCAATTTTTCTCCAAATTAATAAAGCTAAGGCTTTCCTTTTCTACAATGATTGTATTATCAAGATGACATTAATTCTGGGGCATGCTGCAGGACATAGGACTTTGTCTTGCTGGTTAGAACAGCTGAGCACAAGTGAATTGATGAAAAAAAGGAAATAAGTTTAAAACATTTTCAGAAAACTCCATGTACAGTGCTGTGTTGTTAAAGATAAAATGCACTTATCTGGGATGAAAATTAAGATAATTTTGGTCATGGGAAATTTTAAAAAATTTCTACCAAACAATCGGCTAGATTACAAGTCTTGTGGTATGAGTAAAAAAGCAGCGTTAAGGCTCTTTTCACTACTGCTGGTATTACGAGTCTTACAGGTTTAGCTGCACCACACTCTTTTTTGGCCGTAACACAACGTAATTACCGCAGCTTTCAAAAAGTCATTTTTCAATGGGACTTCCATAGCGCCGGTATTACAAGTCTGCCTGGGAGGCCAAAAAGTGAGCGGTACAGCCAATACCATCAAGATCCATACCGTAAACTGAAAGTCAGTAGTTATGGGTTTTACGCTACAAAGCTGTAGCATAAAACTCATAACTAAAGTGCTAAAAAGTACACTAACACCCATAAACTACCTATTAACCCCTAAATCGAGACCCTCCCGCATCGCAAACACTAAAATAAAATTATTAACCCCTAATCTGCCGCTCCGGACATCGCCACCACTATAATAAAGATATTAACCCCTAAACTGCCTCACTCCCGCATCGCAAACACTAGTTAAATATTATTAACCCCTAATCTGCTGCCCCTAACATCGAGGCTACCTAACTACATTTATTAACCCCTAATCTGCCGCCCCAATGTCGCAGTCACTGTACTAAATTTATTAACCCCTAAACCTAAGTCTAACCCTAACACCCGCTAACTTAAATATAATTAAAATAAATCTAAACAAAACCTACAATTATTACCTAAATAATTCCTATTTAAAACTAAAAACTAATAGTTACATTGTAGCTAGCTTAGGGTTTATTTTTATTTTACAGGCAAGTTTGTATTTATTTTAACTAGGTAGAATAGTTACTAAATAGTTATTAACTATTTACTAACTACCTAGCTAAAATAAATACAAATTTACCTGTAAAATAAAACCTAACCTGTCTTACACTAAAACCTAACCTTACACTACAATTAAATCAATTACATAAATTAAATACAATTAACTAAATTACAAAAAAACAAACACTAACACAAAATAAAAAAATAAATTATCAGATATTTAAACTAATTACACCTAATCTAATAGCCCTATCAAAATAAAAAAAAACCTCCAAAATAAAAAAAACCCCTAGCCTAAACTAAACTACCGACAGCCATTAAAAGGGCCTTTTGCAGGGCATTGCCACAAAGAAATCAGTTCTTTTACCTGTAAAAAAAATACAAACAACCCCCCAACATTAAAACCCACCACCCACACAACCAACCCCCCAAATAAAATCCTAACTAAAAAAAAACCTAAGCTCCCCATTGCCCTGAAAAGGGAATTTGGCTAGCTTTTTCAAGTGCCCAAACCCCTAATCTAAAAATAAAACCCACCCAATAAACCCTTAAAAAAGCCTAACACTAACCCCCAAAGATCCACTTACAGTTTTTGAAGACCCAACATCCATCCTCAACGAAGCGGCAGAAGTCCTCATTGAAGCCGGCAGAAGTCTTCATCCAATCGGCTGAAGTCTTCATCCAAGCCCGCAGAAGTCTTCATCCAGACGGCATCTTCTATCTTCATCCATGCAGAGCGGCTCCATCTTCAAGACATCCAGCACGGAGCATCCTCTTCAATCGAAGTCTTCTTGCAGAATGAAGGTTCCTTTAAGTGACGTCATCCAAGATGGCGTCCCTTGAATTCCGATTGGCTGGTAGAATTCTATCAGTCAATCGGAATTAAAGGTGAAAAAATCCTATTCGCTGATGCAATCGGCCAATAGGATTGAGCTTCAATCCTATTGGCTGATCCAATCAGCCAATAGGATTGAGCTTGCATTCTATTGGCTGATTGCAACAGCCAATATAATGTGAGCTCAATCCTATTGGCTGATTGCACTTCTTGCCTGATAACGCCAGGTTGTTTTAAACCTGTAACACCAGCGCTGTAGGGAGGTGAGGGGTGACAATAACTTGCAAGTTAGTACTGCACCCCTTATAACTCGTAATCTAGCCGTCTGCTACTTAACCCCTTAATGACCGCAGCACTTTTCCATTTTCTGTCCGTTTGGGACCAAGGCTATTTTTACATTTCTGCGGTGTTTGTGTTTAGCTGTAATTTTCCTCTTATTCATTTACTGTACCCACACATATTATATACCGTTTTTCTCGCCATTAAATGGAATTTCTAATGATACCATTATTTTCATCATATCTTATAATTTACTATAAAAAAAGTTATAAAATATGAGGAAAAAATTGAAAAAAACACACTTTTTCTAACTATGACCCTCAAAATCTCCTACACTTCAACAACTACCAAAAAACTCCCATGCTAAATAGTTTCTAAATTTTGTCCTGAGTTTAGAAATACTCAATGTTTACATGTTCTTTGCTTTTTTTGCAAGTTATAGGGCAATAAGTACAAGTAGCACTTTGCTATTTCCAAATTTTTTTAAAAAAAAATTAGCGATAGTTACATTGGAACACTGATATCTGTCAGGAATCCCTGATTAACCCTTCACATATATATATTTTTTAAAAGAACACAACCTAAGGTATTAAACATGGGGTATTTTGACTCTTTCCATGCAACTATTTTACCACCAATCTATGCCAAAGTTTGAAAAAAAAAAAAAAGTGGTGATTTTTTGACAAAATAGCAATTCAAGAATACATTTACTGAGAACGTTAAGGGTTACTGCCAAATAACACCCCAATATGTCTTCAGCAGCATCTCCTGAGTACAGTGATACCACCCATGTATAGGTCTGTTGGGTTCTCTGGGGGCTAAAAGGCCTTATTTTTAGGGGGCGCATTCCAGTTTTTTAACTTGGAATTTTCACATCTGTCATCATGCACCCATGTCCTATTTGGGACATTTCTGAAGCCGGACAATGCAAATTACCCCCATCAAACCTTATATTTTTAAAAAGTAGACACCCTAGGGTATTTCAAATGCTGGTATTTTAACACTTTGCATGCACTAATTCAACCACCAGTCTTTGTCAAACTTTTGGGTAGTCATTTTGGTGTGTTATTTTTCACACGCATTGTACTTTAGGCATGGATTCTCAGTTCCTGTTATATGTTACTGACCAAAAACACCTCAATATGTGTTCAACAACATCTTCTGAGTACAGTGATACCACCCATGTATAGGTGTGTCGGGTTCTCTGGGGGCTAAAAGGCCTTAATTTTAGGGGGCGCATTCCAGTTTTTCAACTTGGAATTTTCATATCTGTCATCATGCACCCATGTCCTATTTGGGACATTTCTGAAGCCGGCCAATGTAAATTACCCCCATCAAACCGTATATTTTTGAAAAATAGACACCCTAGGGTATTTCAAATGCTGGTATTTTAACACTTTCCATGCACTAATTCAACCACCAGTCTTTGTCAAACTTTTAGTTAGTCATTTTTTTGTGTTATTTTTCACACACATTGTACTTTAGGCATATATTCTCAGTCCCTGTTATGTGTTACTGCCAAAAAAAACTCAATATGTATTCAACAACATCTCCTGAGTACAGTGATACCACCCATGTATAGGTGTGTTGGGTTCTCTGGGGGCTAAAAGGCCTTATTTTTAGGGGGCGCATTCCAGTTTTTCAACTTGGAATTTTCATATCTGTCATCATGCACCCATGTCCTATTTGGGACATTTCTGAAGCCGGGCAATGTAAATTACCCCCATCAAACCATATATTTTTGAAAAGTAGACACCCTAGGGTATTTCAAATGCTGGTATTTTAACACTTTCCATGCACTAATTCAACCACTAGTCTTTGTCAAACTTTTAGGTAGTCATTTTTTTGTGATATTTTTCACACACATTGTACTTTAGGCATATATTCTCAGTCCCTGTTATGTGTTACTGCCAAAAAAAAACTCAATATGTATTCAACAACATCTCCTGAGTACAGTGATACCACCCATGTATAGGTGTGTTGGGTTCTCTGGGGGCTAAAAGGCCTTATTTTTAGGGGGTGCATTCCAGTTTTTCAACTTGGAATTTTCATATCTGTCATCATGCACCCATGTCCTATTTGGGACATTTCTGAAGCGGGGCAATGTAAATTACCCCCATCAAACCATATATTTTTGAAAAGTAGACACCCTAGGGTATTTCAAATGCTGGTATTTTGACACTTTCCATGCACTAATTCAACCACTAGTCTTTGTCAAACTTTTGGGTAGTCATTTTTTTTGTGTTATTTTTCACACACATTGTACTTTAGGCATATATTCTCAGTCTCTGTTATGTGTTACTGCCAGAAAACACCTCAATATGTATTCAACAACATCTCCTGAGCACAGTGATACCACCCATGTATAGGTGTGTTGGGGTCTCTGGGGGCTAAAAGGCCTTAATTTTAAGGGGCGCATTCCAGTTTTTCAACTTGGAATTTTCATATCTGTCATCATGCACCCATGTCCTATTTGGGACATTTCTGAAGCCGGGCAATGTAAATTACCCCCATCAAACCATATATTTTTGAAAAGTAGACACCCTAGGGTATTTCAAATGCTGGTATTTTAACACTTTCCATGCACTAATTCAACCACTAGTCTTTGTCAAACTTTTGGGTAGTCATTTTTTTTGTGTTATTTTTCACACACATTGTACTTTAGGCATATATTCTCAGTCTCTGTTATGTGTTACTGCCAGAAAACACCTCAATATGTATTCAACAACATCTCCTGAGCACAGTGATACCACCCATGTATAGGTGTGTTGGGGTCTCTGGGGGCTAAAAGGCCTTAATTTTAAGGGGCGCATTCCAGTTTTTCAACTTGGAATTTTCATATCTGTCATCATGCACCCATGTCCTATTTGGGACATTTCTGAAGCCGGGCAATGTAAATTACCCCCATCAAACCATATATTTTTGAAAAGTAGACACCCTAGGGTATTTCAAATGCTGGTATTTTAACACTTTCCATGCACTAATTCAACCACTAGTCTTTGTCAAACTTTTAGGCAGTCATTTTTTTGCATTATTTTTCACACACATTGTACTTTAGGCATATATTCTCAGTCCCTGTTATGTGTTACTGCCAAAAAAAAACTCAATATGTGTTCAACAACATCTCCCGAGTACAGTGATACCACCTATGTATAGGTGTGTCAGGTTCTCTGGGGGCTAAAAGGCCTTATTTTTAGGGGGCGCATTCCAGTTTTTCAACTTGGAATTTTCACATCCCATGCACCCATGTCCTATGTAGGACATTTCTGAAGCCGGCCAATGTAATTTACCCCCATCAAACCATATATTTTTGAAAAGTAGACACCCTAGGGTATTTCAAATGCTGGTATTTAACACTTTCCATGCACTAATTCAACCACCAGTCTTTGTCAAACTATTGGGCAGTCATTTTTTGTGTGTTATTTTTCACACACATTGTAATTTAGACATGAATTCTCAGCTCCTGTTATGTGTTACTGCCAAAGAAGACCCCAATATGTGTTCACCAACATCTCCTCAGTACAGTGATACCACCTATGCATAAGTTTCTTGGCTTGTTCGGGGGGTGTAATGCCAAATGTCCAACATGCGTTTGTGATTTTTTTTTCACATTTAACATATTTTCTTTGCCTATTGTCTTTTTGGGGGTATTTTAACATACCCCAATTTATTTGTTTCCATGAATGTGCATATTTTTGAAATGTTGACACCCCAAGGTATTGTATATGGTGTGCTTTGATGCATTTGAAGTAACTGTTTTAGCCAAAAAAATTGGAGAAAGTGTATGGTGGCATTTTTTCAATTTTCATTTTTACACACACATTGCTTTTTGACTATGATTTAGGAGAGACTGTTGTAAGTTAGTGCAAAAAAATACTTCAGGTTGTTTTCTGCTAGGCACCCTGAGTACACCTATGCCCCCCATGCATAGGTTTGCCAGGATTTTGGGAAGGTTATGTTACAATTTTATGACTTGTGATTTTAGTTATTAAGTGAGAGTATTTCTTCTGATAGGCCTATCTTTAGTTTGGGGCCTATTGCAAACCCCACTTTTATTTATTGCCATGAAAGTGTATATTTTTGAAATGTTGACACCCCAAGGTATTGTATATGGTGTGCTTTGATGCCTTTGAAGCAACCGATTTAGCCAAAAAAATTGGAGAAAGTGTATGGTGGCAATTTTTCAATTTTCATTTTTACACACACATTGCTTTTTGACTATGATTTAGGAGAGACTGTTTAAGTTAGTGCAAAAAAAATACTACAGGTTGTTTTCTGCAAGGCACCTTGAGAACACCTATGTCCCCCATGCATAGATTTGACAGGGGTTTTTGTAAAAAAAAAAAAAAGAACAGCCCCATTTTAGAAAAAAAAATATATTAGTGAAAAATCTGGCACATTAAAAGTAAAAAAAATAACAACAAAAAATTTAACAGTAAACATAACAAAAAAAAATAACAGCAAATGTATTTATTTTTTAAAAATTGACCATTGTATGGTACCGCTTGAAGCAGTCCCCAATGCAGAGTCCAGGCTGTCCAGGGCAATCAGGACAGTGATATACAGTGTCCCTTCTCTGCCCCCTCTTGGTACAGACTCTGCATTTTTTTTGTGGTCTCTGCTTTGCGGCAGTAGGGGGGATTTTAAAAATAAAATGAGTAGCCCCAACTCTGCTCTCTCCCATCACCGCCCGGGGAGCAGGTGCATCATGGTACAAAATCCCCGAAATGATCTGGAGCTGAAATTGTAAAAAAGTCTGTTTCATTCCGGGGTTTGCTTTTTTGAACAACAAAAAAGCGTTGTGGGTTGCAATCTGCATTAGGTAAATTGCAACCTTTTTGTACCAGGCCCTTGTCTTCCGCATAATTAGGTAGGGCTGCAGCAGCTGATCTGCCAGATCAACCCCACCCATATGCCGGTTATAAGACTTGATGCACACTGGCTTCCTTATGATCTCAGCTCTGCCACGTACAGAGACCCCCACCGTCCTCTCTGTGTGGATGGTGGTAAGAAGGTATACATCCTTCTTGTCTCTGTACTTAAGTGCCAACAGCTCCTCTTGGCGCAGAGCTGAGGTCTCCCCCCTTTGTAGCCGGGTGCGTACAAGTTGTCCTGGGAAACCTGTGCGGTTCTTTTTAATAGTACCGCAACCTACTGTATCAAAGCAATACAGTAGCTTGAACAAAAGGACACTTGTATAAAAATTGTCTAAGTACAAGTGATACCCTTTGTTTATTAGGGGTAATATCAGGTCCCAGACAATCTTGCCAGTGGTTCCCATATGTTCTGGGCAACCTGGAGGGTCAAGGTGGCTATCCTTTCCCTCATACACCCGGAAGGCCTGAGTATACCCAGTCTCGCTCTCACAGAGCTTATACACCTTTACCCCATACCTGGAGCGCTTGGAAGGAATATACTGCTTGAATCCCAGCCTTCCCTTATACTTCATCAGGGATTCATCAACGCATATATTCCTTCCAGGTGTATAAGCCTCTGCAAACCTGGCAGAAAAGTGGGTAATCAGGGGGCGGAATTTATACAGCCTGTCAAATTGGGGATGCTCCCTAGGGGGGCACAGGTTGTTGTCGCTGAAGTGCATGAAATGAAGAATCATTTCATACCTCTGCCTCGACATACTCTGGGAGAAAATGGGGGTAGAGCAGATGGGGCTACTGCTCCAGTAGGAGCGAACGGAGGGCTTCTTTATGATGCCCATCAGCATAGTCAATGCCCAGAATTTTTTTAATTCTGGCACATTGATGGGGGCCCATTGCTACTTTGCCAAATATGTTTCAGGCTTTGCAGAACGGTACTGATGGGCATATAAATTAGTTTGGGCGACAATGTTCCCCAATACATCATCACCCAGAAACACCTCCAGAAACTGTTGGGGGCTAAAACCTGCCACATCTATATTTATGCTAGCATTTGCTGTGAAGGGTGGGATATCTGGCCTCTGGAGATGAGGCGTTACCCACTCTTCAGCGGCAATGGCAGCAACACGCCTCCTTCTAACAGGGGGGCTGGCAGGGGGGCTAGCAGGGGGGCTGGCAGGGGGCTAGCAGCCACAGATACATCACTATCAGTTGAGACTGCATCTAATGATGTATCTGAGCATATGGCAGGGTCAAAATTGGGGTCTGAGTCAGACATAGAGGCATCTGACTCTGACGCAAGGATGGCATATGCCTCCTCAGCACTATATGTTTTCTTTGACATTATTGTATCTGTCACAGAAAACCAAAATTAATTAATTAACTAAATGGCCTTTGGGTTTTTTTTAAAAAAGTACAGCTATGCTAATGCCAGTGATTTATAGCGATCACTGGCAAGCTAGGGGTTAAATACTCTTTAAATTAAATTAACTAAATGGCTCTCAAAGGAGCCTTTGGGTTTTTAAAAAATTACAACAACAAAAATTAACCCCTAAAAAAATGCACAGACAGCAAAAAAGTACACCTATGCTAATGCCGGTGATTTATAGTGATCACTGGTAAGCTAGGGGTTAAATACTCTTTAAATTAAATTAAATTATCTAAATGGCTCTGAAAGGAGCCTTTGGGTTTTTAAAAAATTACAACAACAAAAATTAAGCCCTAAAAAAATGCACAGACAGCAAAAAACTACAGCTATGCTAATGCCAGTGATTTATAGCGATCACTGGCAAGCTAGGGGTTAAATACTCTTTAAATTAAATTAGCTAAATGGCTCTGAAAGGAGCCTTTGGGGTTTTAAAAAATTACAACAACAAAAATTAAGCCCTAAAAAAATGCACAGACAGCAAAAAAGTACAGCTATGCTAATGCCAGTGATTTATAGCGATCACTGGCAAGCTAGGGGTTAAATACTATTTAAATTAAATTAAATGAGCTAAATGGCTCTGAAAGGAGCGTTTGGGTTTTTAAAAAATTACAACAACAAAAATTAACCCCTAAAAAAGTTCATGTGTGACATATAGATAACATTGAGCTCATGCATGTAAAGTTACCTAGGAGTTAGCACTGATTGGCTAAAATGCAAGTCTGTCAAAAGAACTGAAATAAGGGGCAGTTTGCAGAGGCATAGATACAAGGTAATTACAGAGGTAAAACGTGTATTATTATAACCGTGTTGGTTATGCAAAACTGGGGAATGGGTAATTATATATATTTTAAAACAACATAAATTCTGGTGTTGACTGTCCCTTTAACCTCTCCCCCACCTAAAGTGTGGCAAAGTGAAATCATTCCAATTGGATCAAGATGATTGTCAGCCCCTACTTCCATGTAGCCAGCCGTGGCATTGCGCAATGTTAAATGCGGGCAGCGTATGCTGCCTGCTCCCTGTGAAGCCTGGAGGACAGGCTCACAGCAGGGAACTTTAAATATATTAAAATAAAGTAGTTCATATACTGTATATTTATACATTATTAAATATAAAATAATGGTTTACTATTAATACAAAAACAGTGGTTTAAAGGAATATGGTGTATGTAAAGGTGCTAGATTGGGAAGGGCTCAAAGGTGTATGTACATGTATGTGTGTGTATTTGTATATGTACTGTATATATTTGTGTGCAAGTATAGATGTGTCACTGTCTGTATGTGTATGTATGTGTGCAGTGTTTTAAACTTACACTTCAATACAATACCAAAGTTTATATACAATATAACTCAAGAACCCCATTATTTGAGCAGAGGTTTCGTGCACCTTTGGCTTTATGCTCAAGAGATAACGGACATGAGTTTTTCAGCCTGCCCCCATAAAAGTCTCTTATATGAGGAATGTAGTTCACCCACAATATTTGACATTCAGATATTGTGTGCCCTTGACTATCGCTTGACACTTGTAATATGAGCACAAAAATAATAGTGCTATTAAGCTGAGTGATATTAGCTCACAATAGCTGTAATATGTTTGCCCTAAGTGTGTAACATCCACAAAGAAGTTAAGCAAATAGTTACATTTTTACTCTGGTGCCACATTACTGGTTACTGAGAATCACTGGTCCCAAGCAAGACAATGCTAGTTAGCCAATCAGCAGTGACAGTCACACAACCCCACCAATCACTGTCTGTGTTTAGCTATATAGCTGCAATGCTTGTGACTTCTGAGTGGTGCTTTACTCAAGAATTTAACCAATTTACAGGGGATACAATCACAGAGCTTGAGAGTCCATAATGCAATATTTATATGTAGAGCAGGAATTGCACTACAAGCGCCTATAAAATAGTACCTCTCTGAAAGAGACCCAAAGCAATTTTACAGAATTAATTCTGAAAAATTGAGACAAGATGTTAAGTAATTAAAAGTCACTGGAATGATTTAAAGGCCATTGAAATACTGATACTGAAATGGGAAATGTGATGATAAATCATGTGCACTGGCAGATAAGGCAAGACATTTTTTTATTAAATGGAAAATTAAAAATAATAAATGGCATCAACGATTGAAAAAAAATATTTTAAGCAAAGCTCAATGTTAATTTAGAGAATTTAATTCAAAATTATAATTAACTAGAAATAATTATGGAATATAAACCTCAAAAACATATAAGCATTCTTCAAACAAACATTTGAACATTACTAATGTATTTTTACAATTAAGGGCAAGATTACGAGTGGAGTGTGTTAAAAAAAAGTCTAGAGATATTGAATTTAAAATAAATAATGTAAATACTCACTGTACATTATGCATAGTGTATGCTGTAAATCTGTTTTTTTGTTTTTTACTCTTACACTATTTCCATTTTTAACTATATTTTATAATATTATGTTTTATAAAACAATTTTGTTAAGCCTTTTTCAATCCATTGGTGCAAGTGTGTAGGATGTTTGGTTCATATAGTCTAGTACAGTATTTCTCAATTCTACAGCTTGGGACCCCCAGCAAGTCAAATGTTCATGATATCTAGAGCACGGGTGAAATAATCAGCAAATGGGTGAGTGTAGGTTAGAAACCAAGGTTACTGATATGCTGGTTATTTCAAAAATAATAAAAATCTAAAGACTGGAATTGAGAAACACTGGTCTAGTATAGATATCTTGGGGCATAATATAAATCCTTTATAAATACCTCTCCTTTGTGATTGTTATAGGATGTTTTTACTGTTATAAGTACCCAAAATTACTCTTGTAACTTCCCAAATTGAAAAGGTGTCAAAACCCACAGCACAACGAAAGAGTGTAATAAGGGTGAATTTAAACAAAGTAAAGTATGAACAAGTAGTAGAAATTGATAACCCACATCATCCATCAATAACATGTAGCGTTGTTACTTTTTAAAGGGAAATGAAACATTGAAAAATCTACTTTTTAGCAATGAAAAGAACGTTGCAATATAATATTTTCTCAAATACTTAGTTTTAGCATTTCTCTTTAGTTTGCTAGGAATTTGCAAGTAAAATTTCTGCAACCCCCCCCCCCCATGGGACTCATTACAGGTGTCCTATTCGATGAATATGGCATCAGGAGTCGGAGGTGCACATGCGCTGTTATTAGACATGTAAGCGCTTACATCACCGCCCCAGCTTTACAGCTCTCAAGAGGATCAGTCTTGCTTAATCTATCACAGATTCTTATGGAGCGGCACTTGAATATGTAAGTTTATGAGCGCATGTACACTAAATCTCCCCTAATAATACTGAGCATTGAGATAGCTGGATATTATTGTAATAAATATTAATAACATTTAGGGCTAGATTAAAAGTGTATCGCTAATTTATTGCACGCCCGTAAGCAATTAGTGCTCTGAAAATTTACCAGCGATCAGATCTCTGGTTAATTTTGAAAATGTCCCCCAATTGAACCCAAATTAAAGAGTGTTGTTTTAAAAAAAAATGCACATTATTGAGGTTAAAAGTGGCGGGCATGGGGTGTTAGAAAAAAAAGGGCACTGAAACGTGCCTTTACATTGCGGTTTATGGAGAACTGTGTGTTCCCTGTAAATATATATGTATATGCTGATATACATATATATTTATGTGTTAATATGTGTATATACACATATAAGCACAAATATATATATATATATGTATATATTCATATACATATATATTTAAATTTACTGCCAATCGCTGTGTCACTTACCCCCTTCACTGCACTAAGTTTTCATGCCGTGTCTCACGGCATGAGAACCAGGCTCCTATTGGAGGCTATGGAAGTGTGCTCTTGTGATGAGGTTGCGTTCGCATTGTAGCTAACTTGTTATACCAGCGCACATTTGCCCTCTCAAAAGCAATATTTTGCGCTCCACTTGTAATCTAGCCCTTAATGCATTAAACAACATATGAAAATGGTGATAGCGGATTTGTTTTGCTACTACAGTTGGTTCTGTTACATATATACTGTATATATAAATATATATTCGCATATATATCAATGAGCATGTAAAACTAATCATAAAAATAAAACATAAACATGAATACATTTTACATACATATTACATAAATTAATCAAACTGGATATTTAAAAATTAATAATTAACTAATTTTATAAATACTAACCATAATATTTAATGTGAGATTAAGTAATACACATTACATATATAAATATGTATTCCCTTTTATTCAACATTAATTAATCACACAGAGTGACAGATAAACTCAAAACACTGTTGCACATGCTGCAGTTTACATAGAAAGCGTTGCCTGTGAGTGCACCAGTAACATTGTTTAAAAACAAACAATTGCACATGATTTATTCCCTTCATTAAAGCTGACAGGCTCTCCTTCTGAGGCTGAATGCGCATGCGTCTGGCCACGATTTCTAATTTTATACAAAAACACTGATAGGGTGCTTTATTTAGCTGTTAGAAAGCCTTTTTTTTGGGGGGGGGCTGTCTTACGTTACTTCATAGTGAAAATAAAATTGTTTTTAAACTATACAGAGGCATTGTTGAGATATAAAAGTAAGTTTATTTTCATGTACTAAACTTTTATTATTTGAAATATATGTAATGTTTAGGGTTATTTATACACAGTTTTTGTAATCAACCTTCTATAAAATACCTTTAACATAATCTCTCATTAATAGGGCAAGCATGTGTGAAGAGGCATTTCAATTGAAACACATTTTAAAAATGTAATGGGAGGGAATTTAGACAGTATGGGGAGCAATAGAAAGTGAATATTAAGTGGGGTAGCCCAATTAAACCATTAATAGCCCACCAAGGCAATTCAAACATAACTTTTACTCTTTACATTAAAAGTATCTGTGTTTACATATAGCACAGAATACAGATGTCATAAGTAAAAAATAGAAAGAAAATAGCAACCCTATCCCTGTATACCTGTAAGTTACAAAACACATACAGTATGTCTTATAACGTGCAGAATATCCTATCAGATAATAAGCATGAGATCAGTACAACATTGGGTAATTATCCCCATCAACACAGGAACAGCGAGTACAAAAGTTTCTTATTCTGAAATATGTCCCACAAGGGGTTAACAATATATTTCACTAAGCTGTTTGTGTTCTCTGTGTGGGTTATTTAACAGATCTGGATATTCCCGTACAAAATCTTCTTTTGAATTAATGTAATATTTTCATTGCATTTGGCGCTGCCCCCAAGGTTACACTGCGCCAGAGAGGGATCACATTTGGGGGGTGTCTATTCCCTTTTCCCTAACCGGTAGACTTAAAGGGACAGCATACACCAATTTTCATGTAACTGCATGTAATAGACACTACTATAAAGAATAATATGCACAGATACTGATATTAAAATCCAATATAAAACTGTTTAAAAATGTACTTAGAAGCTATTACTGCAAGTGGGAAATAAGACACTCCCCCTGGCCCTTTTTTTTTTTATATGAAACGACCCTTTACACAAAGAGGAGCAAGCTGGAGTAGGTAGCTGTCTGTATTCTCCTAAAACTTTGGGGCTTGGTTAGGAGTCTCAAAATCAGAGCAATGTTATTTAAAAATAATCAAAACTATACATTTAAAAAAAAAAAAAAACTTTATGGGCTATTTAAATAGATCCTCTACAAAACATTCATGCAAAGAAAAAATGTCCCTTTAATTATCTAAAAAATGTTATATGACAGTATAGGGAGCTCATAATAGATTTAGTAATTGCATACAAACCTGTCAGTGCCAGTGGAGGTTCTAGAGATGGTGGCAAAAGCAAACCAATGTTTTATGCTGCCCCCCCCCCCCCCCCCCCACACACACACATTGTGTACATAGCTTGTTTAGTTTAAGGTGAGGGGAAAATTACCCCTCACTCTGTGGTATCTTCCTCTCTAGCCACTACTATGAACCATACAACTCTGTCCATGGAATACTCCACACCATTCATGGAACATCTTGAACTCCTTTACAAAAGCTTTCCTAACATATTCTCCAGCCGTTGGTAAGCTGTATGACAATCACAATTTAAAACCCTTAATATTCCTATTCCTATTCACTACATGTAATAAAAACAAAAAAAAGTTGATGTGAGTAAGTGAGTTAAGGCTGTGACACATTGCAAGCAGAGCGACGCGCAGCGTGTAGATGCAGCTGTGCGCGCTCAGTGTGTCTTGCCTTTTCATCTCTGAGCACTCTGCTGCGTCAGGTCGCGTAGCTAAGCGCTCAGAGATGAAATATTTGAACTTCAGAAGCGATGCGACGCGGAGCAAAGCAGCTGCTTTGCCTCGCGCCGCATCGCTTGCAGTGTGTCACAGCCTTTAGAGTAAGTGAGTAAGGTTGCTATTTACCCTGATGTATCTATGACTCACACATATCTCTTTGATTCTTTAATTAAAGGGCCAGTCAACCTAAAACATAATGTTATATAATTCTGCATAGTGCAGAATTATATAACATTATATTAGCAGCAGCTTTATAAAACCTAATATTCCCTGTGAATTTTTAAAAAAATGACCGTTTTTCAGACTCGCTCTCTGTGCTCTTCTGAGCGGGTCTGTTATGATCACAGAGCGCATCTGGCCAGCTGTCTAGTCACAGCCCGGCCCGACCGCACGATTATACTCAGTGCAGCTCACTCCCGCTGTCAGATAGAGCAAGAGCGAGCTTCACTGAGTATTATCGCGCGGTCGGACCGGGCTGTGACTAGACAGCTGGCCAGATGCGCTCTGTGATAATAACAGACCCGCTCAGAAGAGCACAGAGAGCGGGTCTGAAAAACGGTAATTTTTTAATAAAAAGTCACAGGGAATATTAGGTTTTATAAAGCTGCTGCTAATATAATGTTATATGCAGAATATAACATTATGTTTTAGGTTTACTGGCCCTTTAAAATCCTTTTTACACTTATCTCATTGTGGGCTTTGCTAAAAACTTCTAATTTACTTAAATAAGACACTTCTTACAATAATGAAATAAAGATATCTCTCTCTATATAAATATATATATATATATATATATATATATATATATATATATATATAGGGGTAAATTCAAAGCCAATTTCCAACCATTTAGAGCTAGATTACAATTGAAGCACTAATTTATTGCGCTCCCGCAAATGAGATAATTAACCAGCCATTACAAGCAATTACAAGCAATTAACACTCAGAAAATTGACCAGAGACCCATCGCTGCGCTACTTACCTCCTTCGCTTTGTGAGGTTCTGATGCCGTCTTTAAAGGCATCAAAACGAGGCTCCTATAGGAGCCTATGGAATCGAGCTCTCATGAGCGCAATGCTTCCTAGCAATGTGAAAGCGAGCTCACGTTTGCCTTGCGATATACATATTATTGTGTGCTGGTATCACAAAGTGGAGCACTAATATCGCTATTTATTTATCCCTTAGAGCACTGTGAGCAGTGTTATATCATTCCTCATATTTTATTAGATGTTTTGCTTGTTGTTACCATCTTTCCTATTGTCTTTGATCCTCTTCAAACTCTGTGATCTCTGCCAATTTCTCAATTCAATCTGTTTCTTCTTCCACTTTAATACAGTGCTGCCTCCATGAAAAAATAAATTATATTTGGAACCAGACTTCCCTAATTAGACTAAAAAGCATCTCTCTGTGCTTTTGAATTTAAACTCTTACACAGCAGAACATGAAGAACAATTGAAATTAGTCTGAAACTTTTTAAACACTAAATTATACCACTTAGACCAAAATGTCCCCCCTAGGCATATGCATACTAAAAGTGTGAGCTCCAAATTCCTTGAGCTCGCTGTTTACAGGAAGGCGTCACTATATCTAATTACTTATTAATTGAAAACTCCTTAGAGGAATTTGATTGCTATTAAATTAAAATGGTTTTGCAATCTCATTCTTGCTTCTCACCACCACTGAATTAATGGCAGATGATAAAATCAGAAAGACACCTCAATCCTTTATGGGAACCTAAAAATGGTCATCCAAAAAGCAGTTATAAATATAGTTAAAGAGACAGTAAAGTCAAAATTAAAGGGACATAAAATCCAAACTTTTTCTTTCATGATTCAGATACAACATACAATTTTAAATAACTTTCCAATGTACTTATATTATATATTTTTTTTCATTTTCTTGTTATTCTTTGCTGAAAAGCAGGTCGGAAAGTTCAGGAGTGTGCATGAGTCTGCAGTACAATATGGCAGCAGTTTTGCAATACTGTTACAAGAGCACTAGATTGCAGCACTATTTCCTGTCATGAAATGCTCCAGACGTGCACACTACCTATCTAGATATCGCTTCAACAAAAAATAACAAAAGAGAAAAGAGGATTTGATACTTGAAGTAAAATGGAAACTTTTTTTAAAATTGTATTCTCTATCTGAATCATGTCCCTTTAAACTTTCATGATTCAGATAGAGCATGTGATTGAAAGCGACTTTCCACTTTACTTTTATTATCACATTTGCTTTGTTGAAGAGTAAAGCTAGGTAGGCTGAAGAAAACACTTGTTTACAAAATATATATATTTTTTTATAATTAAGCCAAAGACACAATGTTAAAGTGAATGTAAATTTTGATGCTAAAGTGCCCGTTTTTTAAAAATTCGATTAAAAACAGGGGCACTTTAATTCATCAAAATTTAAATTTCACTCCTGTTGTAAAAAAACTTACCTTTTAATCTTCACAGCAGCTCCAGCTTCCTCAGGTCGTCGCAAGACATTTCTGACTTCAGAAATGATGGATAGGTCATCCTCCAATCACGGCTTCCCCCCCAGGGGAATCAGTGTCTGATTCAACGTCAACGCCATGATTGGAGGAAGCCGGATTTATCATTTTAGACCCAGGAAGATGCTTTGCAACGGGTGGAGGAAGCTGGAGCTGCTGTCAAGATGAAAAGGTAAGGTGTTTTTTTTACAGCACGAGTGAAATGTAAATTTTGATGAATTAAAGTGCCCCTGTTTTTAATTGAATTTTTAAAAACCGGGCCCTTTAGCATCAGAATTTACATTCACTTTATCTTGATGGCCAAGGTATAAGGGTACACTAACTAGTTTCCTTTCTATTTTCTATACAGAAACTGGTAAGATTATGTAACATAAAACATTGTGCAATGCTGTAATTGTTAGCATTGTCAAATTTCTCCTAAAAACATCTCACCAAAAATGTTATTTTACTGGACGATTTTTGACTGCCCTATGCTCTCTTTCCCTTAAAGGATACTGTTATTCATTTTGAGCAAACACAAAACAACAAGAAAAGGTCCCCCACAAGGAAAAATACCCCCACCCTGCTCTCTCTGATCTCAGCTGTTTTACGACAACTAAAGAACCATCAGTGTGATTAAGTAATCAAAGTGCTACAAAAATATGAGCCTAAAAACAGTGCTTTATTCCATTTAAAAGGGAACAGTAGACTAATTAATGTGCTGGTACTGGATCAGATATTATGGGAGGTGGGGAGAGAGCATTCTGCTCAGGTAGGGTGGGAGCTTCCCATAAAGGCTCTTAAACACAAGGCAGGAAAGATGGAGGGTGTATCTGGATTCCAGCGACAGCCAGTTTAGTTCTTTTAGCATGTCACAATGGTGGGTCCTGTAGTTACATTGTAGCACAAAGCGGCAGAACGAGTTATACAATGTATTAAGTTTATTAAGGTGAGTTTGCGGTGCTGGTGCATATACTACATCCCCATAATCCATGATTGGCATCAACATTTGCTGTAAAATCTTTTCCTTTACTGTAGGCCTGAGGCAGGATTTGTTTCTGTACAGGGCACCTAGTTTTGGATAGAGTTTAGATGCAAGTTTTTCTATGTGGAGGCCAAAAGATAGATTGGGGTCTTACAACATACCCAAGTATTTGAAAGAGTTGACTGCGGTCAGTGTGCAATTTGATTTTGTTTTGGTGCATAGATGGGAATTTTGTAGTTTGTGTAATTTAGGTACTCTACCATTCCAAAAATCATTGTGACAGTTTTGTCAGTGTTTAGGAAGAGTTTGTTTCTTGAGATCCACTTTTCTACCTCTGTGAACTGGTCTTGGAGCACTGCCTCAAGCTGCAGCAGATCATATTTGTTTGCATAGATTACTGTGTTGTCTGCGTACATGTGTACAGTTGAGGATTTGCAGACATTTGGTAGATCATTTATAATTAATGTGAATAGTAGGGGGCAGAGAATGGAACCTTGGGGAACACCACACATGACTGGGAGAGGGAGGGAGTCACTGTCAAAAATGGAGACATACTGTGATCGATCCGATACAATTGATCGAAACCAGGTTAGCGGTTGATCACCAATACCTGGGTTTTTTAGTTTGAGCAGTAGTATGTCGTGGTCAAAAGGCCACGCGTCAAAAGGCCACGTGTCAAAGGCCTTTGCAATATCAAGGAAAATAGCTTAGGTCTCCTTGTTCCATGCCAGTTTGGATGTCGTTGCAAACTTTTAGGAAGGCAGTTGAAATGGAGTGATTCGGGCAAAAACCTGATTGAACAGGGGTCAGATAGTTAGATTGTTGGTAATACTCATATAGTTGTGTATGGATGCATTTTTCTAAGATTTTTGACAATACTGGGAGCAATGATATTGGGCGATAGTTAGCAACCAAGGTTAACTCACCACTTTTATGGATAGGATCTACTCTTGCAGTCTTCCAAAATTTGGGTATGTATCCAGACACCTAGGATTCGTTAATTAGGGTTGTGACAGGTTTAGCAATTGCCGGCGTACTGAGTTTCAACAGCATTGCTGGGATTTGATCAGGTCCAGACTGGCTTTTCATTTTTAGATTATTAACGTGTTTCTTGACATTGATGGGTGCAGGTCTAAAATTGAACTTCTCTATATTGGGTCTTTGCAGATTTAGTGGGGCCTGATCCACATTTGTAGTTTCAGGATGTGTGTCATTTATTAGTTTGTCAATCAGGGTGGTGGAGCATCTGACAAAATAATTGTTAAAGGCATTTGCTACTTCTAAGGGAAGTTGCACGGTTTGGTTGTCCACTTTGACAGTGAAGGGTTGTGAGTGGATTGGGGGAGTGTGTAAGTTATTTATGACTTTCCAAAACTTTCTAGGGTTTGATATGTTATTGTTCATATTTTCACAGAAATATTGGGCCTTGGCCAATTTTGTTTGTTTAGTGCATATATTTCCCTTGTCTATATACACAGTGATCGTTCATAGAGCCAGTATGCTTGAACTTTGCCCACAATTAACCCCCAAAACTGGTACATTTGAATGAGGTCAGCTGTGATCCAATTCATATGTGCTCCTTTTACTCTCACCTTACGCACAGCGGGGCATGCAAATTCCAAACTTGTAGGAGTTTGGACTGAAAGAATTCAACTGCAGAGTCTAAATCAGGAATTAGGTTTAATCTGTGCCAGGGGAGGTTTACTTGATGTCATTTAGAAATGATTGAAGATTACATTTTTTTTGAAGGACCTGGTGATTTGAACCTTGGGAGATGATTTAGTAGCCTTTATTTTGCACACGCAGTACACTAGGCAGTCGTCACTGAAACTGTTAGGGAGAACACCTGCCTCCTGGATTCGGTCAAGAGAAGTGGAGAGAATCCAATCGAGCAGGGTGTGGTTATGGCTTTTAATGTTTATGCAAGTTGGGGAGGAGATTAATTGCGTTAGCTGTAAAGTCTTAAATGGTGAGCAAGACCTTGTGTTTTTAGAATTCAGCCAATCAATAATAAAATCTCCAAAGACCAAAATTTCACTTTTTGGGTTTTGAACTATGGTTTCACTAAGGAGATGGGCTATGTCAGAAAGGGAATGCACAGGGGAGCTAGGTGGGCGGTAGATTCCTGCAACAATGATTGATTTACTGCACGGGATCTCAACTGTGCCAGAAAGGAAATCAAAGGTGACAGGAGAGCTAAATTGTTGTAAGGGGGTGTACTTTATGGAATTGTCAACATAAATTACAATGCCGCCTCCTCTTTTTGCTCTGTCATTTCTATGGCATGAATGCCCATGTATTGCAATGACAGAGTCAGATATTTCTGCGGTTAGTCATGATTCAGAGATAGCAATGATTTCGGGCTTGTAATGTGAACACCATGCTTGCAGTGCATCGATTTTTTGTAGTAAGCTGCGGATATTACAGTGCACAAAGGAGAGGCCTTTTTTTAGCTGGAAGGCTAGGAATGGAATTTGTTGGGGGACCAGGGTTAGACTCTACATCATTTGCAAGAGCAAGTAACATAAGGAATAGGAATTTGGACATAATTTTTGTTTGGCCATAAAGTGAATGGGAAACTTTATAATTTTGTGAGGTGGGGGTAGGGGGACTGTTTTTTATAACTCTCCACCAGCACTCAGCAAGTCAGCAGATAAGTTATGGCAACAGAGCAGGCCATGGTGTATGATAATTTGTTTTCCAGTTTGAGGTGTGTGCTTATGGCGGTAGTGATTTGAATCATATACAGGTATATCAGAAAGAAATACGAGCCCATTTGATGGGAATTCATATCTGCCATAAAAATATATGTTTCTATGTTATTATTGCTTTGCAGTAATTTGCAAATATATGCAACTGGATCCCCAGAGTTTGAGACAAGGTATTTTGCTTGTGAGAAAATGTCTGTCTACAACAGAGCTAGCCTTACTTATTTTCTGTATTTTAGGCTTCAAACTTCAAAAACATATCTCTCTGATAGACCTGCATAAATTGTGCAATCACTGTCTATAAATAAATACATCTTTGTATGTGCTTCCTCTATTTAATTGACATATTATAGTTTGAAAAATTACATGATTTTTTTCCTGGCTTTGTAGTTTTAGAAAATGATCCAGCTGGAAAATTGTCAGAAAGATTTAAGACCAAATTCTTTAAGTTCTAATGATGATAGGATGGTCAAAAATTATTTGCAATGTCAATAACAGTTTTCTCTGTAAACACAAAATGACAGTATGAGTGTATATACTATAATCCCTGTGGAGAAAACAAACAATATGCTAATATAATGTGCTCAAACTAGAGTCCAAGAGGAAATGTGCTGTGAATATTCAATTATGCTTATTTTAATAGCAACTGCAATGTAAAATACATAACAATATATCCATGTACTTCTAAATTTCAACCTTGTTTTATATGCAAACAATTATATAAGATGAAAAAGACAAACTATTACCTAGTTTATTATGGATTTGGCTTGAAAACGTAACTATGGGCTAGATTTGTCAATTTGAGGTTTTAAAAACTGTCTGCACTTCATAGCAAATTGTAGGGCACATTTGTTCTCTATATTAAGAATGGCATGGGCAAACACTTGTGCAATGCCGCCCCTTGCTCTTCTGCAACCAATTGCAAAAAAGCAGGGTTTGCTAGTTACTCTAGTCGAATGAGTCAAAACAAAAGTATTTTAAAGAAAAACTTCAATGTAAATTTTAATGAATGAAAGTCCCCTTGTTTGTAATAGTATTTTTAAAAACCGGGCACTTATTAATTCAAATTTACATTCACTTTAAAATTGCATACTCTCTCTGAATCATGATAGAAAAAAATTGGTCCTCATATCCCTTTAATAATCTCACTGCTGCAATAAAACATACTAGGTAAGTTTCAGAGCTTTTACTTTTGTGGAGGTAAAACACATAGCTTTATACTGATCAATACTTGTACTTGCTGCTATTATGAACTGTTCCTAGACTAAACAATGTATTATAAAGTTTTTTTATACATAATGTACCATACATTTGATCTTTTATTGAAAATTACAAGTGGCAGAGTAACCATAAATACTTAAGAGACATGAAAGACAAAATTAAACTTTCATGGTTCATGCAATTTTAAAAGATTTTTCAGTTTTATTCTGTTATCAAATTCACTTTGTTCTTTTGGTGTCCTTTGTTGAAAAACATACTTTGGTAGGCTCAGGAGTGTGTATTACAAGTTGAAAGTAAAAAAGTTTACGTAAAAGCAAAGTACCTTGTGATATTGTGACCACATTAACGTATTCTCCCCATAGAATTCAATGGAGAGTGCAGAGGAAAAAACTGACACCTATCACTTATGCACTCACTAGACAGACAGAGTTATTCCATATTTCACATTCCAATGTTCTTCACTTACAGGATAATGTAATTTTTATTGTAAATACATATTTCTATATTTATCTATATTATACTTGTGTAGGTATAGATAATTACTTTACATGAACAGTATCAGATATATATAGAAATATATATTTAATAATAGAAATTAGATTTTTTTTTTATGTGAAGAACATAGCAATGTAAAATATCGGGGTTCACGATATAGGTCAAACGCAGTGTCAGGTTAGCGCACATGAAAAATTAATAACAAACACCTGTATTACGAGTTTTGGGGTACAGCTATACCACTGAAATATTTGCCATTGCACGTGGAATGGCCAGAAACACATATTAGGAGCCGCGGCAGTATAGCTATACCGCAAGCATTCTAGCCTTTAACGCAACGCCCATTCCCCACTCAAAAAAAAAGGACGTTTGAGTGTGGGATTTCCATAGCATAGGTATTACAGGTTGTGCGTTCAGGCTAAAATGCTTGCGTTATGCTCTATACCAATACGATCCATACTGTGATCTGAGAGCAGTAGTTATGGATTTTGTGTAACAAAAATGTTTCACAAAACTCATAACTAAAATGTTACAAAGTACACTAATGCCCATAAACTATCTATTAACCCCTAAACCGTTTCCCTCCCACATCGCAAATTTTAAATACATTTATTAACCCCTAATCTGCCACCCACCCACATCGGCAACACTATTTAAATATATTAATCCCTAAACCGCCGCTCCCCAGCATCGCCAACACTATAACAAAGTTATTAACCTCTGAACCTCCAGCCTCCCACATCGCAGCCACTAAATAAACCTATTAACCCCTAAACCTCCGGCCCCCCACATCGCTAAACATTAATTAAGCTATTAACCTCTAAACCTAACACCCCCCTAACTTTAAAATAAAATTACAATATAACTATATTTAAATAAATAATAAAAGCAGTTACCAAAATTAACAGAGTTGATCTTTTGAGACAGAAAAACACAAAGTACAAAAAAAGAACAAAAGGGACTGAGGACAGGAAAATCACATTCACGACAGAATATTCACAACAGTACACACAAATATGTCAGATCATTAGAAATAATTACCATCTGTTGTCAGCAGATGATGCTCTAAAGGAGACAGTATCTGAAGGCATCAGATATACATACAAAAGAAACAGAACGATAGGTAATTTAATTGCACCCATAAGACTGAGGAAGGAACAGACGAATGGGTCCTCTTGGTTTAGACTAAATGGGACCTATAGGTGTAACCATTTATCCTGCAAAGCTTGCGAGAAAGTCACTATAGGAGACTCCTTCAGCTCTCTAGTCACGGGGGAACACTTCCAGAAGAATTTATGTCTTAACTGCAGGTCTACCTTTGTAGTGTACTTGATCTCATGCACCCACTGTGCCCTCCAGTATGTAGGCCTCACGACAAGGGAAGCCAGGGTACGGATAAAAGAACATCTAGCGGATATCAAAGCGGGGGTTCTCACAACGCCACTTATTAAGCATTTTTCGATTACACACAACAAAGATAATTCGTTCTTTTCCTGGACCATCATAGAGAAGGTACCAGTCCAGATGAAAGGGGGGGACAGAACCCGCAAACTAGGCGAAAGGGAGGCCTTCTGGATCTTTCGCTTAAAAACAAGGATTCCAGACGGCCTCAATTCGGAATTTGACCTCATTAATTTTTGGTAGTATACATTTGAACTACTCTTCACACATTTAAGGTATTTAGGCAACAATATGATCACCATGTAAACCCAATTCTACCTATACACTGAGAATACTTACATATGCATAGAGAGTAATTACCAAAATATTAATACACAAATAAAGCAGAATTCACACCAGGTCCTTGGTAGGAAGTAGCACACACAAGGTTTGTCAGAAATACTAAGGTTAAATACATAGCTAGTGTACAAACTCCCAAGGTCCTTAGTAATTAGCAGTTCACTTTGAAGCTAAATATAATGGACCTGAATGAATTTAGCTAAATACACTTTAAATACACTTTAAATAGGAAATAAGGGTTCTCCACTTGTTGAGGACATTTACTAATAACAAGTATATAGTTAGAGTATAACACAATTGGCACTTTTTAATGTGTATCTATGGGTATATCTGAATGTGGTTCTTAAGGGTACATCATAGCAAAGGTGTTATACGTTAATTAGTGAGTAGCTTATTATATATAATTTTTTCGGTGTTGGGCACAATAGATCAGAATAATCCTAGGGTAAATATACCTAAAATAGTAAATTAGAATTCACTACTAATTGGAGATATCTATTGGAGATGAGTTCTATGCTAGAGCGTAACACACCTGCCCCTTTAAATAAATGTGTGTTTACACTTGGATAGGGTTCGTAAGGGAGCGTCATAATAGAGTTGTTATTCTTTAAATTCAGGTTTGGCAGGCAATGCACGCACGCAGTGTATGGATACATTCCATTGTTCACAAGTAGTGAACATTTAGCAGTGACAGCATGGGAGAACAGGGACTGACAGTGAGGTGTGACGTGGCAGGCATCGTTATGATTGGTGCACACATACGATATTTGACCAATCAGGGCTCACTAAGCAAGGACCAATAGCTACTGACATGACTTCCTGCAAGGCACTGGGGTTTGATAGACCGCACCAGATTGGCCGGCACACACGGTATCTAACCAATAGGGATTAGGAAATAGCCTCCATTGATAAATAGTAATTACGAACAAACACAGATTTTAAGCAAAATACACCGTTTTTTTTTTTTTTTTTTTTTTTTTCCACAACAGGCGGTCTAGGATGTATATAAAGAAATCTGAGAGCTGTTATATAAAAATCTGGTTAAATACCTAACACACAGTACTAGAGTCAATATATATCTCTATACACAAGCAGTTCCAGCTCTAAGACAGTTTCCCTATACAATGATGCAAAATGTATGTTGAATAGACAGTTAACAGTTTTCTTCATGTTTCACTGTTTGGCTCCTATTGAATATTGAATATTAATGATAAACAGGAGGTTAGGAACGTAGTCTTTTGCAATATTGAGTAAATAGACAAGTACAGCTATGTTGAAGAGGAGTCTTAATTGATTTAAGCTGAAGGGAGTTAAAACGAGGGGTGTGGATTTTTGGACCAATAGGATTACAGATGAGGGTTTTTAAATCTGAGAACTGACAGACAGTTTTAAGCAGGCTAGGAGTAAGGCAACAGCCGAAACCGGTCAGCCTTTTGTTCATCTGTTTGACTATTCATGTATGTTCTTACCCAAGGGTAAAGATACCCTTTATGTTCTAAATAAAGTTTGATTTTTTATCCATATACTTGGTGCTCCTGTTATACACTTTTTCTGATGCTTCGCTTATTATTTGGCCAAACAGTGAGCACAGGTTTTGGATATGAATTGCGGTAAGTGAGCTAGAGGCACACTGCACTGACTGTCTTTATATCCAAGGGACACAGGTGGACTTTTTTCAGGGCCCCAAAAACAGAATAAATGGGCAGAGAGTAATAATCCTGGATTACAAGACACAACTGTTCACACCAAAATAGGATACAGCATCCTGATCTGAGAAAAAAAAAAACCACCTCACCAAGGGACTGAAGAGTGGTGAGTCAAGCATTTTATCTTGTATATACACGGATGTCTGGGAGTGGTCCCTTGTGAATGATAATATTGTGGGGGTTGTTTTGGGGAACGCCGCCACATTTTTTCTTTTTCTTTTATAAACAGTCTAATTTGTGCAGTGGCCTTACAAGGAATTGTTTTCAGGACTATTCATATATTTCTTTAATAACAGTGCATACACCTTACCCCCTTCCCCTATTGTATCTTGAAAATAAAAACTTACCTGTGAAATAAAATAAACCTAACATTAAACTATAAATTAACCTAACATTACTATTCTAATAAAATAAAAAAAACAATTAAAAATCCTAATTACAAATTTAAAAAAACGAATCCTACGAAAAAATTAAAAAAATCTAACATTCCAAAAAAATAAAACACTAAAATTACGAAAAATAAAAAACACTAAGATCACAAAAAAAATAATAAACAAAATTATCCAAAATAAAAACAATTACACCTAATCTAATAGCCCTATAAAAATAAACCCCCCGCCCCCAAAATAAAAACACCCCCTAGCCTACAATAAACTACCAATAGCCCTTAAAAGGGCCTTTGTAGGGCATTGTCCTAAGTTAAACAGCTCTTTTACCTGGAAAAAAATACAAAGTCCCCCCACTAGTAAAACCCACCACCCAACCGACCCCCCAAAATAAAAAAATATATTAGGCTGTAATTTGAGTTTTTTTAAAACACAAAGTAAGACTCACCCTAAACATAAGATGGTATATGGTAACTAGGCTATTACAGGTCTCTCGGGAATGTATAAACATCTTATGAGGTTTTTACAATAATGCCCTTTATATTATCTTTACATTTTTATCCATCTATTATAACAGATATATTTTTAATAATGCATTTTTCCTTGTCCACATTAGACAGTAAGTATGTTGCCACTGTAAATATTTATGTAGTTATTTTGAAACTGAAGTTTTACAATTTGTTTATGCATCAACCAGTAATGATTATTCACAGACTATACTCTCTCCAAGGTGCTGATGAGGAAAAACACAAAAAAGGATTGAGGGAAACAACTGAAGTTTATGAAATATGACAGGAAAGCCACAGGGAATGCTAAGCTCTCAGTCCATCAGTCAGAAACTGACATATAATGAGTAGACTTTATATGACTGTCATTCAGTATACATGTTTCTTTAAAATATGTAGAAACATAGAGACATATATTTTTACAGCAGATAAGAAGGTCAGATAAGAACAGAAGGTCCACTGAATCAGTCCAATTTTCTTCTAAAGTGTAAATATAATTCTCTCTCAGATTAGCTTTATGCATATAGCAGGCATTGTGAAATTGTCCTTACCACATCTAATGGAAGTTTGTTCATAAGGCCACCACTACTTCTGTACAGAAGGCTTTCAACTAATTACTCCTGAATCTGCTACACCCAACCTGAGGTCACAACCTCTTCTGGTATAACCATTTTGTGACAAAATGCTTTCTTCCTTATCTTTATAAAAAAAAATCTTTCACATATCAGGTCTAGAATAACTCCAGTGCTTTATTTAACAAATCAGCTAATGGTACAGTTAACACACAACAAAGTCACTTTAAAACCATTGAATGAATATTATCTGGACCCACAAATGTATTCACTTTTCTCCATATTCTGTTGTAAAAATAGAACAAATGTTAAAGGGACATAATACTCATATGCTAAATCACTTGAAACTGATGCAGTATAACTGTAAAAAGCTGACAGGAAAATATCACCTGAGCATCTCTATGTAAAAAAGGAAGATATTTTACCTCACAATTTCCTCAGCTCAGCAGAGTAAGTTCTGTGTAAAAAGTTATACTCAGCTGCTCCCAGCTGCAGGTAAAAAAAATTAAAAAAATGAAGAAATGAACAGCAGCCAATCAGCATCAGCAGTGCTGAGGTCATGAACTCTTACTGTGATCTCATGAGATTTGACTTCCTTTGGCTTCCTTTACCTGATTGGTGAAATAATATGAGAGTTCACGAAGCTCATCCTTTCGGTTGTCCCGGGACAGACACAATAAAATGCTGCTTAGAAATCCTTTACAATGGGAGGTGGCTACTGAGGAACTTTTGAGGTAAAATATCTTTCTTTTTTACATAGAGATGTTCAGGTGATATTTTCTAATCAGCTTTTTACAGCTATGCTGCATCACTTTCAAGTGTTTAAACATTTGGGTATTATGGCCCTTTAATTGGTTAGGCAGTCTGCTATTTCCTTATCTCCTCCTTTTGGTATACTTTTTTTTTACGAATATATCTAAATCACATTTGGCCCCATTTTCTAAAGGCTGCGCTTTCTATTCTTCCTTGTGAACCTCAGTATTCCTGATTAACTACATAGTTTTCCATTTTCTATAGTTCCATATCTTCATTAGAGTCTGTGTGTATTTGTTATCGTTTTTTCTTTACAGCATATGTTTCAAGTTGGTTCCTTTTTTCCTTTCCTTTTTCTAAAACATGCCTTATTTATCAAACAACTGCATCTAAAATGGCCTTCTTTTAATATATTCACACTATTCTTGTAAATTCCTAAGTAGTCTAGACTGGCCCTTACTTATGTAATATCTTTACTATTTTTGGCGCTACATGTTCCTTTTCAACACAGAATTGCCTCCATTTACAACCTACGGGCGGAAATGGTTCCAAGCAAGGGAACTTACCTGCCTATGCTCAAGGTGAGTGACCGCTGCTTCTGAATTTGCAGTATCAGGCTGATGTAAAAAGGCCTGCTCACAAGGGCCCTGCAACAGCATTGGAAGCTTCGTAAATGAAGCCCAATTTGTTAAAATACAGAACTGATCATGTGGAAAGTATTTCAGTTATCATATGTATAATTTAGAAGTGGTATTTGAATGCATGGCACTCCTATGTGATTGACAATAATTTTATCAAAATCAATATATTCAGTAGTGGACCTGGTCAACAGTGGGCCCTGGTGCAACCCCCCCCCCCCTCCCTAAAGGTAACTCCATAGTAATAATATACATGCCTCTCTGTATAATGATTTTATGGATGGATAGATAGATTAGATAAAGATAGAAAGATAGATTAGATAGATAGGCAGATAAGATAGATAGCAAGATAGATAGCTAGATAGATACGATAGAAAGATATGATAGATATAAAGATAGATTAGATGGATAGATAGACAGGTAAGATAGATAGATAGATAGATAGATAGATAGATGATAGATAGATAGACAAATATTGAAAGATAGATAGACAAAGATTGAAAGATAGATTAGAAAGATAGACAGATAAGATAGATAGATAGATAGATAGATAGATGATAGATAGATAGATAGATAGATAATGGATAGATGGCTAGATGGTTGGATAGATAGAAAGATAGCTAGATAGATGATAGATAGATAGATAGAAAGATAGATAGATTAAATGGATAGACAGACAAACAGGCAGATAGATAGATAGATAGATAGATAGATAGATAGATAGATAGATAGATAGACAGATGATAGATAGATAGATAGATAGATAAATAGATAGAGAGATATAGCCAACCTTTACTTATAAAAAGCTCCCTTGCATTAGGGTTGTACACTTTCTGCACACACACCAATGTTTAGACTGGCTGCTATCGGCCATGATGCCACTGCACCTACTGCACCAATAATGACCCTTTAATGGTTAATATAAAAGGTCTGAGTAAGATGATTGGAATAAAGATTTAAGCAGCAGTTAATAATTATGAGATTTTTTTATCTAGCCCTACAGTTTTGATACACACCCAATGTCATTTTAAAGAACAACATTTGTATTGAGCATTTTTTGCTGATCAGGTAAAGTCCTGAGAGTGAAAATATTTGTAAGTAAATTAATTAAATTAATAGTAGATTTGGTTGAGAGAAGACAAAAGCCAATTGAGTTCAGCGTTTACTGTTAATTTATTATTCCTGTTCTTTTATAATAAAAACTCTGCCAGCATAACAGATAGTGATACATTTGAAGGAACAGTCTACACCTTGGTCATCTTAGTCTTACCTTAGATAAGCTGCAAATAGCCTACTGCACCTTTTCTATATCATGCATTAGTTACATGGCCACTTTCAAATGGTTGCCAAGCTCAGCCCACTGATGGCATCATGATCTTGGCTGCATATGACATTTAATTACAAAAGGCTCACTAGTTTGATTTAACAGACTGTCAATGCTATTCAGTAGAGTGCTAAGATGCAGCCCAGATTGTGACATCTTTAGTGGGTGGAGCTTGGCAAACTGTCCAGAAATATTCATCTTAAAATAATGTTTTACTGTTCCTGCTGCATGATGTAGGAAGCGGTGAAGAAGGCTATTTACAGCATCATCTAAGACTTTAAGATGACCATTGTGTAGACTGTCCCTTTAACATAAACAATCATCATCTTAGATTTTGATTATAGCCAAAACTGTATCTATGTTGTTTTTTTTTATTCTTTCCTTGAGAGCTTACTGAGGTAGGCTTGGAGATGTATGTGTCTTGAGCACAGTATAAATCTACGTTCTTTAAAGTTTTAAGCTTTCTCTGAATCATAAAAGATTAATTTTAATTACCATGTCCTTTTAAGGCATTAATAAGTAAAATAGAGTGCCAGTAGACATTAAAACTAACATTAATCCTAAAATAAATTCAATTGAGATATACCCCAGTATAAAAAAAATTACTGCTTTGCATACCTATTAGCATAGACATGTGGTCTGTTCATTTTTAATTAAAAAAATAAATTGGAATGTTTATACCACAATAAAACAAAAACACAATATTAGATACATCAAGCTTTTTATAAAACATAAATAGCCCTTTTCGTGGTTATAATTAAGCCCATATTTTATGGTACATTTAAAACTAACTCTAATCATACATCTCAATTGCCTGCAGCATTATACATAATAAGGAAAACACAATGTTTGACGTGTTTGTTTTAGATAAAGAAGCAAATTAGAAACAGAAACGTACATTTATGGTTTTATATAATTTAGTTGTCATATTCTTTTAACATTCTATAAATAAATGTATTCAAGCTATATTTTGAAAGGAAATTAGTATTAAATAAGATGACTTTCAAAATGTTATAAAGGTATACATTTTTTACCCTTTTAATTTTTTTTTTCAAATATTAGACACATAGGCCTAGATTTGGAGTTTGGCGGTAGCCGTGAAAACCAGCGTTAGAGGCTCCTAACGCTGGTTTTAGGCTACCGCCGGTATTTGGAGTCACTCAAAAAAGGGTCTAACGCTCACTTTTCAGCCGCCACTTTTCCATACCGCAGATCCCCTTACGTCAATTGCGTATCCTATCTTTTCAATGGGATCTTTCTAACTCCGGTATTTAGAGTCGTGGCTGAAGTGAGAGTTAGAAATCTAACGACAAAACTCCAGCCGCAGAAAAAAGTCAGTAGTTAAGAGCTTTCTGGGCTAACGCCGGTTTATAAAGCTCTTAACTACTGTACTCTAAAGTACACTAACACCCATAAACTACCTATGTACCCCTAATCCGAGGTCCCCCCACATCGCTGCCACTCGATTAAATTTTTTTAACCCCTAATCTGCCGACCGCCACCTACGTTATACTTATGTACCCCTAATCTGCTGCCCCTAACACCGCCGACCCCTATATTATATTTATTAACCCCTAACCTGCCCCCCACAATGTCGCCGCCAGCTACCTACAATAATTAACCCCTAATCTGCCGACCGCAAAGCGCCGCTACTTACGTTATCCTTATGTACCCCTAATCTGCTGCCCCTAACACCGCCAACCCCTATATTATATTTATTAACCCCTAATCTGCCCCCCTCAATGTCCCCTCCACCTGCCTACACTTATTAACCCCTAATCTGCCGAGCGGACCGCACCGCTATTATAATAAAGTTATTAACCCCTAATCCGCCTCACTAACCCTATAATAAATAGTATTAACCCCTAATCTGCCCTCCCTAACATCGCCGACACCTGACTTCAATTATTAACCCCTAATCTGCCGACTGGAGCTCACCGCTATTCTAATAAATGTATTAACCCCTAAAGCTAAGTCTAACCCTAACACTAGCACCCCCCTAAATTAAATTTAATTTTAATCTAACTAAATAAATTAACTCTTATTAAATAAATTATTCCTATTTAAAGCTAAATACTTACCTGTAAAATAAATCCTAATATAGCTACAATATAAATTATAATTATATTGTAGCTATTTTAGGATTAAAATTTATTTTACAGGTAACTTTGTATTTATTTTAACAAGGTACAATAGCTATTAAATAGTTAAGAACTATTTAATAGCTACCTAGTTAAAATAATTTCAAATTTACCTGTAAAATAAATCCTAACCTAAGTTACAATTAAACCTAACACTACACTATCAATAAATTAATTAAATAAAATACCTATAATTATCTACAATTAAACCTAACACTACACTATCAATAAATAAATTAAATACAATTCCTACAAATAAATACAATGAAATAAACTAGCTAAAGTACAAAAAATAAAAAAGAACTAAGTTACAAAAAATAAAAAAATATTTACAAACATTAGAAAAGTATTACAACAATTTTAAACTAATTACACCTACTCTAAGCCCCCTAATAAAATAACAAAGCCCCCCAAAATAAAAAAATGCCCTACCCTATTCTAAATTACTAAAGTTCAAAGCTCTTTTACCTTACCAGCCCTGAACAGGGCCCTTTGCGGGGCATGCCCCAAGAAGTTCAGCTCTTTTTCCTGTAAAAAAAAACATACAATACCCCCCCCCAACATTACAACCCACCACCCACATACCCCTAATCTAACCCAAACCCCCCTTAAATAAACCTAACACTAAGCCCCTGAAGATCTCCCTACCTTGAGTCGTCTTCACCCAGCCGAGCCAAATTCTTCATCCAAGCGGAGCAAGAAGAGGTCCTCCATCCGGTAGAAGTCTTCATCCAAGCGGGGCAGAAGAGGTCTTCCATCCGATTGAAGTCTTCATCCAAGCGGCATCCGTCCGGAGCGGAGCGGCAGCATCCTGAAGACCTCCAACGCGGAACATCCATCCTGGCCGACGACTGAACGACGAATGACGGTTCCTTTAAATGACGTCATCCAAGATGGCGTCCCTCGAATTCCGATTGGCTGATAGGATTCTATCAGCCAATCGGAATTAAGGTAGGAATATTCTGATTGGCTGATGGAATCAGCCAATCAGAATCAAGTTCAATCCGATTGGCTGATCCAATCAGCCAATCAGATTGAGCTCGCATTCTATTGGCTGTTCCGATCAGCCAATAGAATGCGAGCTCAATCTGATTGGCTGATCGGATCAGCCAATCGGATTGAACTTGATTCTGATTGGCTGACTCCATCAGCCAATCAGAATATTCCTACCTTAATTCCGATTGGCTGATAGAATCCTATCAGCCAATCGGAGTTCGAGGGACGCCATCTTGGATGACGTCATTTAAAGGAACCGTCATTCGTCGTTCAGTCGTCGGCCAGGATGGATGTTCCGCGTTGGAGGTCTTCAGGATGCTGCCGCTCCGCTCCGGATGGATGCCGCTTGGATGAAGACTTCAATCGGATGGAAGACCTCTTCTGCCCCGCTTGGATGAAGACTTCTACCGGATGGAGGACCTCTTCTTGCCCCGCTTGGATGAAGACTTCTACTGGATGGAGGACCTCTTCTTGCTCCACTTGGATGAAGAATTTGGCTCGGCTGGGTGAAGACGACTCAAGGTAGGAAGATCTTCAGGGGCTTAGTGTTAGGTTTATTTAAGGGGGGTTTGGGTTAGATTAGGGGTACGTGGGTGGTGGGTTGTAATGTTGGGGGGGGGTATTGTATGTTTTTTTTTTACAGGCAAAAGAGCTGAACTTCTTGGGGCATGCCCCGCAAAGGGCCCTGTTCAGGGCTGGTAAGGTAAAAGAGCTTTGAACTTTAGTAATTTAGAATAGGGTAGGGCATTTTTTTATTTTGGGGGGCTTTGTTATTTTATTAGGGGGCTTAGAGTAGGTGTAATTAGTTTAAAATTGTTGTAATATTTTTCTAATGTTTGTAAATATTTTTTTATTTTTTGTAACTTAGTTCTTTTTTATTTTTTGTACTTTAGTTAGTTTATTTCATTGTATTTATTTGTAGGAATTGTATTTTATTTATTTATTGATAGTGTAGTGTTAGGTTTCATTGTAGATAATTATAGGTATTTTATTTAATTAATTTATTGATAGTGTAGTGTTAGGTTTAATTGTAACTTAGGTTAGGATTTATTTTACAGGTAAATTTGTAATTATTTTAACTATTTTAGCTATTAAATAGTTCTTAACTATTTAATAGCTATTGTGCCTGGTTAAAATAAATACAAAGTTACCTGTAAAATAAATATTAATCCTAAAATAGCTATAATATAATTATAAATTATATTGTAGCTATATTAGGGTTTATTTTACAGGTAAGTATTTAGTTTTAAATAGGAATAATTTATTTAATAAGAGTTAATTAATTTCGTTAGATGTAAATTATATTTAACTTAGGGGGGTGTTAGTGTTAGGGTTAGACTTAGCTTTAGGGGTTAATACATTTATTAGAATAGCGGTGAGCTCTAGTCGGCAGATTAGGGGTTAATGTTTGAGGTTACGTGTTGGCGATGTTAGGGAGGGCAGATTAGGGGTTAATACTATTTATTATAGGGTTAGTGAGGCGGATTAGGGGTTAATAACTTTATTATAATAACGGTGAGGTCCGGTCGGCAGATTAGGGGTTAATAAGTGTAGGCAGGTGGAGGCGACGTTGTGGGGGGCAGATTAGGGGTTAATAAATATAATATAGGGGTCGGCGGTGTTAGGGGCAGCAGATTAGGGGTACATAGGGATAATGTAAGTAGCGGCGGTTTACAGAGCGGCAGATTAGGGGTTAATAATAATATGCAGGGGTCAGCGATAGGGGTGTTTAGACTCGGGGTACATGTTAGGGTGTTAGGTGCAGACGTAGGAAGTGTTTCCCCATAGAAAACAATGGGGCTGCGTTAGGAGCTGAACGCGGCTTTTTTGCAGATGTTAGGTTTTTTTTCAGCTCAAACAGCCCCATTGTTTTCTATGGGGGAATCGTGCACGAGCACGTTTTTGAAGCTGGCCGCGTCCGTAAGCAACTCTGGTATCGAGAGTTGCAGTGGCGGTAAATATGCTCTACGCTCCTTTTTTGGAGCCTAACGCAGCCATTCTGTGGACTCTCAATACCAGAGTTATTTTAAAGGTGCGGCCAGAAAAAAGCCAGCGTTAGCTACGCGGGTCGTTACCGACAAAACTCTAAATCTAGCCGATAGGGAGGGGGCCGATTTAACATTGCGTGGGCGGACATCGATAAATGCTGACAGTATATGCTGTCGGCATTTATCATTGCACAAACATTTATAGTGAAATGATTGTGCCATGCCACCCCCCTACCCTGATGGCTCATGCGGAAACTGCTGCATCTGCAGCATAATAAATCGGTCCTATACTTTTTATAAAATCTGTTCATATAGGAGTGTAGTACTTTATTTTAATATGGTTTACATGTGTTTTGTAAAACTTTTATTTTAAACCTAAGGTCTCAGATTATGCTAATTTCTCTACCACTGCAACCCATAACTTTCAACTTGTGATATCAGTGATGTTTAGCGTGGTCGCGATCTCCATTGAAAGTATAGGGTGTGCTAAAGGGATATCGGCTGCGCTAAACCTTCTCTGGTAAATTTATTTTACCATGGCCTTCTAATATCAATTTGCATGCTAATTTTAATCACACTCCAGCAATATTGATATTGCACTCTGCTTATAAACTTTAATGACTTCTTATTGATGTTTATTGGCTGAAAGGTACTTCCTGTTAATGCCCTCTGGATTTTTGTTAGCCAGTGAGCATTAGTAGGAAGTGCCTATCAGCCAATGGAAATTATGAGAAGAATAAACCTGTATTAGTTTCAATTTAAATTTAAAAAGCTTTCACTTTATAATTTTTTATGCAAAAAAATTCAGTAAGTATCCCTTTAACATATATGGTGGTCTATTATGTATAGTATATCAAAACTTTCTTTTAAAAATCAGTTTGAGTTAGTAGGCTTTTATATGTGTATATTTGTAGTAAGAATATCTCAATGGCATTTTTGTTTTACAGTTTATTGTCAGATAATGAGACCAATGGGCAATGAAAATGTTAACAGTGTTAAGCCTTTTGGATACCAGAAAGTTTATAAGCTTTGCAATGCATTGAAGCAATCTCTGGCATCTAAAAGGTTAACTGTAACCATAATCCTAACAATAATTCAATCCTTAACCATGAAAAAACAGTATTCTCATAAATATTACGGGCTAGATAACGAGTGGAGCGCAAATAAAACGTTCGTGCTCTCGTGGTCGCATCTTCTCACAATAAAGACTTCAACGCAGGATTGTATTCCCCCATAGACTTTAATGAAGTCTCGTTTTGAATAATAAAAAAATAACAGTCGCCCCAGATTGCGCAAACACAATTGCAGTATTGTAATAAGATATATGTATGTATTTCTATACATATGTATATCTGTATTTATATGTGTATATATGTCTGTAAATACAGATATACATATGTATATAAATACATGTATATGTCTTTCTATAAATACATATATATTTATACGTGTTCCTATGGATCGCTAGGTAAAAGCACTTTTGCCCCGTTTTATTCTAACACCTGATATCTCATATCTTTGAGACCTTATAACTTCTTATTGGAATTTTTTTTAAAATAAATTTTAAAAGATAGTGGTATTATGAGTGTAACTGTACTTTTAAAGGTATTTTTGATGTGTTTTGTGACACTTTTTTGACTCACACAACACTTAACCAGAGCACTGAAGTTGCAGTAATCATTCTAGCATAAATCATGATTGCACTCACGCATTCGCATTTACTTTCAACTTGTAATATTGGCAGAATTTAACTTGTGCACAAAGGGTCTCAAAAAAACATTATAGCTTGCGTGCAAACAATAACGTGACACTTATAATCTAGCCCTATATTGATGGAGATTCTGTTGTGGCAGTATAGTGGACAATGGTATTGTGATTTTACCAATATTGTCACCACAAACATTTTTGTGGTAAAATGTGGACAGATACATAACATAATACAGTTATTCTATTTAAATGCATGTTACTAGACTAAATACCAAGTACATAATAATATAGGTTTTAACAAAACTGAGCTGTTGTGTTGCAGAAACAAATTAACATATCAATTATGGGCTAGATTATAATTGGATCTTAAAAATATTAACATTATTGTGTGTTAAAGGGAAATGACACTCATATTTTTTCTTTCACAATTCAGATAAAGTAGTTTTAAACAAATATCCATTTATTTTTATCAGTTGTTTCATTCTCTTGATATTTTTTGTTGAAGGAGCAGCAATGCACTACTAAGACCTAGCTGAACACATCCATAAGTCAATGACAAAGGGCATATATGTGCAGCCACCAATTAACAGCTAGCTCCCAGCTCAAGAACCTATTTAGGTATGCTATTCAACAAAGAATAGTCTGCAAGAGTTGCAAAGTCTTCAATTCGCACTTTCAATGAAGTAAAATCCAAAGTTTTAAGAGTTAAAGGGACAGCAAAGTCAAAATTAAACTTTCATGATTCAGACAGAGCATGCAATTTTAAACAACTTTTCAATTTACTTTCATCCTCAAATTTGCTTTGTTCTCTTGATATTCTTTGTTGAATACTAAACCTAGCTAAACCTTTTATCTTAATGCATTTTATTACCTTTTCACAGCTAGACCGTGCTAGTTCAGGAATGCCATATAGATATTGGATAACATTGTGCTCACTCCTGTGGAGTTATGCAAGAGCCAGCACTAATTTGGCTGAAATGCAAGTTTGAAAAAAGGACTGAGATAATAAGGGAGCAGTCTCAGAGGCTTAGATACAAGGTAATCATAGAGGTAAAAAGTGTATTAATATAACTGTGTTGGTTATGCAAAACTGGGGAATGGGTAATAAAGGGATTATCTATCTTTTTAAACAATAACAATTTTCAAGTAGACTGTCCCTTTAAAGGAACAATAAACACAATTTTTTTTCTTTTATGATTTAGATAGAACAACATTTAAATATATTATGATTATCAAATTTATTGAATTATCTCAGCATCTTTGTTGACAGAGCAGAAATGCACTACTGGGAGCTAGCAGAACACATTGGGGGAGCCAATTACAAGAGGCTAATATGTGCAGCTCCCAATCAGCATCTGGCTCCCAGTAGTGCACTGCTGCTCTTGAGCCTACCTATATATGTTTTTAAACAAAGGATACCAAAGATCAAAACAAATTAGATATTATAAGTAAATTGGAAAGTGGTTTAAAATTACATGTTCTATCTAAATCAGTTTAAAGGGAAAGAAAAGTGCATTTCAATTTTAAATAAAAATATTTTCACTATATATTTCCATTAGTAAAAATGCTTCTTTCTCAGCGGCATATGCACATATTCTGTGAGAGCCCTTGAATCAGTATTCAAACACTACACTCTCAAAGTGTCAGCGGTGTCTTGTATGACGCAAATTAATTCTACACAATACAAACCACCCCCAGCTCTCTGAGCTTGAATACTTGTGCACGGGGCCTTACAGCATATGTACGTAGCCAATGAAAAACAGCAATCACTTTTACTAAATTAATTTTTGCTAATGGAAGTAGATTGCAAAGATGTTTATTTTTTAACATTTAAATGCACCCATGCAAAGTTCAATTTTGACCTTTCTATCCCTTTAATTTTACAATGCTGTTATACTATTAAACATTTTATATTACAATCTCAGACTTTTCTTCTTCCTTTCACATAAAAAGTAAATAAAGCATCTTATTATTATATATTTAAATTGCCCCCCCCCCCCCCAAAAAAAAAATGTTTTTCCTTTTGAGGTTTTTGATATATTTGCTAAAGATACTTTTTTCACAGTGTGCATCTTCTTATGAATGCTGTTTGTAGTGAATTTAAGTGATTACAAAAACTACAAATAAATGTCAACGGATACTGTATGTTTACTAGTTAGATTATTGGATATGTACTGTATGGTTTTCATTATCTAACAATAGCACCAATAATTCTACAAATAAATGTCGACAGATACTGTATGTTTACTAGTTAGATTATTGGATATGTACTGTATGGTTTTCATTATCTAACAATAGCACCAACAATTCTATAAACATCATCTAGATACATTAGAACCATATACTCACTATATTTTGTTTTTTAGTAATCGCAAACACAATTAATTATCACAGTAATTACCATGTAACCTATCTGCTCCACTGTGCTTGAATAAAAAAAGGCAGACCTCACTTGTAATGCTATTTTATAACTTTTTACTCCTCCCTTATTCAGAGATGTTTCCATATAAAACTAGCATTTAAAATGTATTTACAGAATACTTTATATATGTAAAGTTAATACATTAATTTACATACAATGCAAAAGCTCAGGTAACATTATATATCATTACCAAAATCTTTTTTGCCCTTAATAAATACTCACACCTAAATATACTAAGCTTAGTATAAATACTTCATATAGTGATCTACACTGCATGCAAGAACACATGAAAAATATTCCTAATATACAGTGCAATGCTGCCCCCTGCACATTCGTGGCCAATCAGCCGCTAGCATGGGGTGTCAATCTTCCAGATCGGATCGGGATGATTGCAGTCCACCACCTAAAAGGTGGCGAACGAGTTAAGGAGCAGCGGTCTTACTAATGCTGCTTCTTAACTCCTGTTTCCGGCGAGCCGGAAGGTTAGCGCGGAATAAGCAGCATCCGCTGCGTGGTAAATCTACCCCATAGTGTGCAAATTTCATAGACTTCAATTGTCTTCTGTTATTTAATGGGTTTCTTTTGGCATCTTCTTGTTGAAAATCTAGACAGGCTACAGTGCATCCTGGGTGCTAGCTGGTGATTGGTGGCTATACACATGTCTCTTGCCTTTGTCTCATCAAATGTGTTTAGTATGTCCACTAGCTCACTGCTCCTTTAGAGCTGACTATTGAAGTGGCTATAAGCAAACAATAGTGCAATTATAAAACACATTAGAGCATTTTATTTTTGCAATTCACACACCCTTTAAAGCCACTTTTTCTATATGCAAAATATATATCAGCTACTGCATTTCAAACAAACAATTTGCTTTTCAAATAAACACATTCAAATTATTTAAACATTTTATTTTATTCAAATCTTTTAAAACTCATGGTATGCTTACCTGGCTGGTATTTTACTAGCCATATATATGTTTTAATAGTCTTTTCTGTCAATGTATGCACTGTTTGGCATATGTAACATTACATTTTGCTAGTAATGCTGCATGCATAGGCAATTCATATATACACCATTGTGTCTCATGATAAAAATCCATTCCCTTCCTTAAAGGGACATTGTATACTAGATTTTTCTTTGCATAAACGTGTTGTAAATTATCCATTTATGTAACCCATCTGGGAGTGTTTTTATAAAAATGTATAGATTTGCTTGTTTTTAAATAACATTGTGCTGATTTTCAGACTCCCAACCAAAAACAAAAGTTTTAGATATATACTGATGTATACAGACTTCAGATTGCTTTCCTATGATTAAGTGCCACATGGCACGAAACGCATAAGGACAAGCCCCCTTTCCTCCTGTTCGTGAGTTTGTGTATTTTTTATTGATGGTGGAAAAAAATTAAAATATTGCTTTTTATTGGATTCCCTGGTGTGCTGCCTTACTTCTTCATTCAAATTGCTTCTGTTTATATAATGAGTCTATTCATATACAGGGGAGGGGAGAGGGTCTGTTCTCAGCTTCTTTCAGTGGGTGTTTCAGCTAATCTCATCAACAGTGCTAAATTGGGAGCTTCTAAGTAAGTTTTTAAAAGGGTTTATACTGGATTTTTATATTAGTATCTGTGCATATTATTCTTTATAGTAGTGTCTATTACTTGCAGTTAAAGGGACACTGAACCCAAATTTTTTCTTTCATGATTCAGATAGAGCATGCAATTTTAAGCGACTTTCTAATTTACTACAATTATCAATTTTTCTTTGTTCTCTTGTTATCTTTATTTGAAAATGAAGGAATCTAAGCTAAGGAGCCAGCAAATTTTTGGTTCAGACCAATGGACAGCAATTGTTTATTGGTGCTGTCCAATCAGCAAGGACAACCCAGGTTGTTCACCAAAAATGGGCGGCATCTAAACTTACATTCTTGCTTTTCAAATAAACATAGCAAGAGAATGAAGAAAATGTTATAATAGGAGTACATTAGAAAGTTGTTTAAAATTGCATGCTCTATCTGAATCAAGAAAGAAAAGAATTGGGTTCAGTGTCCCTTTAAATTAAAATAGGTGTATACAGTCCCTTTAATAATGCATACTATCTTATCATGTTAGAATTACATAGAAAGAAAATGTTGATATGTGAATGTAAGCCATCTGGTCTCCTCTAAACTGATGTTAACAGCCATCCATATATTGAACACTAGAGCTTGAGATGATGGTGACATGTGACATCTTATCAATACTTCTGCTAAGTAAAGAAAATCAGGGATCCCTTGGGATGTATTGCTATCAACTCTAGAATTAGGTCTTTATATGTTTTTCAATAATGCTTTATTTGGGGGTGTTTCTTTCAAATCCAAAGTGGTGTAATATATTGTGTGTGTGTATATTCTGATTGAAAAAAAACTCAGAGCTAGGAATGATAAAGTAAAAAAAAAGTCCCAAAGGAGAAAAGAGAAGGAAAAAAACAACTCTTCTTCATAAACTCCTTTCCAACACAGAGGTTAAATCTTCTATGAAGAAAATCAGATAGTCCTAGATTTTCCACAAAAATATAGAATATTCCAATAAATCAGAAGCACCACTAACCGGCTGATATATGACCTTCAACAGGTAAATAATGCACAAAACATTTATTAAGATCTCTAAACAAATACAATAAAAATATATGGATCCATATCAAATTACATGTAAATAAAAATATATGGATCCATATCAAATTACATGTAAATAAAAATATATGGATCCATATCAAATTACATGTAAATAAAAATATATGGATCCATATCAAATTACATGTAAATAAAAATATATGGATCCATATCAAATTACATGTAAATAAAAATATATGGATCCATATCAAATTACATGTAAATAAAAATATATGGATCCATATCAAATTACATGTAGATAATATATAACAAATGAATGCGTCAAAAGTGCAACAAAAATATTCCCATAAAAGAAAATTCACAAAATATATTCCCAAACAAGAGACCTAGGGGTAGATTTATTAATAGTCAAGCAGAACTCATGGGCTGTCAATCATCCAGATCGGATCTTATGACAGCTGTTTCTTAAATTCTGTTTCAGGCAAGCCTGAAAGGATGGGGCTCTGATGCAGCATCCACTGCTTAAAGGGATACTAAACCCAATTTCTTTTTCTTTCATGATTCAGATAGAGCATGATATTTTAAGCACCTTTCTAATTTACTCCTATTATCAATTTTTATTTGTTCTCATGCTATCTTGATTTGAAAAAGCAGTACTGTAAGCTTTAGAGCCGGACCATTTTTTGTTCAGCACCTGGGTAGCACTTGCTGGTTTGTGGCTAAATGTAGCAAACCAATCAGAAAGCTCTATCAAGGTGCTGAACTAAAAATGGTCCGACTCCTAACCTTTTATTACTGCTTTTTCAAATTAAGCTAACATGAGAACAAAGAACAATTGATAATAGGAGTAAATTAGAAAGTTGCTTAAAATTGCATGCTGTATCTGAATCATGAAATACAAAATGCGGGGTTAGTATCCCTTTAATAAATGGAGCACCTTATATGTTCCAATACAGGGGGAAAAAACTATTTTCCAGTGTTAGCCATGTTCTTCTGGTATGTAGATCCAGATATATACAATATAAATTAAAAGTGCAATTCTGATAAATAGATCTCTTCAGAAAGGCCTAGACGAGGCTGAAAAGGGTAGAAATTGTTATTTTTAGTAATTATTATTTTTCTTATTGTGCACAGTGCTAAATTGATTTGGGAATATTTTTGGGGAATTTTGTTTTTTGGGACAATTTTTGTTGCACTTTGACACATTTATTTGTGAATTTATTTATTGCCAATAACAAGAGAAAAAAAAAGTGCTGAGTCCAATAGTGAATTGAATCCAAAGGTTTATTGGATTGGAGCCAAAAAATATAGTGGTGTGCTCCCAGTTAACTGACGCGTTTCGCGCAAGCCTACTTGTGCTTCATCACAGATACTTTATTTATTGCCTTTATGTATATGTGATTTTTTTATGGATCCATACATTTTTATTTTATATGTTTAGAGATCTTAACAAATGCTTTGTTCATTATTTAGCTGTATCATTTATTTTAGGCCAGATATCAGCCTGTTAGTGGTTCTTCTGATTATTGGTATGGTATATTGTCACAGCTCCTGACCTGTCTAAATATGAGAACTCTTTTTCTGAGATTGGTTCCATTTCCTATAAAGGAGACACTGGGAACAAATAATAGATTTACTTCTATTAGATGACAATGGTCATATAGATGATGTTTGCCTTTGAGGGTGTTAGAATACAGCTGTGATATTCTGATGTTGAACTTTTTCTAAAAAAAAGGCCTTTATAATCCTGGTTCATTACGGTCTGGATGGTGTTCCAAAGCTCACAAGTATATTTTTATATGCAGAACGTCTGCATTAAAATGGCTGTAGTTTGAAACTAGTTGAATCCTGTTGTTCCCACAGATATATTTCAATGTATAATAGCCCCATAAAATGGAGTAACACATCTTTGATATGATGGATAAGACTAGATTGCTTCATGTGATTTTCTTTCTTTTCTTTACCTTTTTGGTTCTGATTATAATCCAGTATTAAGAAAACCAAGCCTCTGTGGTAAATGCTTTTCCATGAACCAACATTTGGTTCCATATTTGTTATTATGTTCTAGTTTTGAATGAAAATTAGGTAACACATGTTTTGTTTTCTATAGCAATATGTTGTAAAGGCTATACTAGTCACAACATTGTCTATTCTCTGTGATGTATATTTTAATAGACATATTCATTTGTTTTCAGACGATTACTAAATATAACGAATGTTCACTATTTTTTTTATTACAACCAGTCCCTTTAGTGAGTCAATGAATGGACAAATACACTCAACAAAAAAAATTGTTGATGCATTCATGCGGCTAAAAAGGTTACTCTAAAGCAGTGTTCCCCAACCGTGGTCCTCAAGTACCCCCAACAGTCCTGGTTTTTATTATAGCTGAACTAGAGCACAGATGAAATAATCAGCTGATGGATGAGAGCTGGTTAGTAACCATGGTTACTGGTCAGCTGATTATTTCACCTCTGCACTGGTTCAGCTATAATGAAAACCAGGCCTGTTGGGGGTACTTGAGGACCGCAGTTGGGAGATACTGCTCTAAAGGCAGTAAAAGGATTTAAATATACAAAATTCCATAACAATCCAGAAATGTCCTTTCAGTTGATTGATCCGTGTAGCAACCAATAAGTACTGTATGAATGATTTACTCTCATTTTTGGCCAATCTTTAACTCCATGAAAAAATATATATTAAAAAAACAATCTTTTTTGTGCTGCTGTTGGCTTGTAGCGGTAGATCTAGCTGCAACTTTAACTTTATTGGGATACTAAACCTAAATTTTTTCTTTCATGATTCAGTTAGAGCAAGCAATTTTAAGCAACTTTTTAATTTACTCATATTATCAATTTTTCTTCGTTCTATAGCTATCTTTATTTGAAAAGCAGGAATGTAAAGCTTAGAAGCCAGCCCATTTTAGGTTAAGCACCCTGGATGGTGCTTGCTTATTGGTGGCTACATTCAGCCACCAATCAGCAAGAGCTACCCAGGTGCTGAACCAAAAAAAAAGCAAGAGAACGAAGAAAAATTGATAATAGGCATAAATTAGAAAGTTGCTTAAAATTGCATGCTTTATCTGAATCATTAAAGAAAAAAGCTGCTGTTCTCATCATGCAAACAGATTTTCATTGACAAACATTCTGAATGATCCCTTGTGAAAATATTGGACTGAACAATGTTTTATTCTTTTTCTTCTCATGAAGATTGATTCATCCCAAAATATATTAATTTTTTTATTCATACACGTCTACATTTCAATATTTTTTAAACATTTTTCTCATATCCAAGTATCATGTTTTTAATTCACATTCAGATTTTAATGTAAAACACATTTGTATGTCTGACATACAATTGTAACATTTAAAAAAAAATCTCTTAAATTATAATATTTACAATCTGCATATACAACTACTATGGAACATTTTTTAAATGAAAATATTAAGGGGCCGTATACACCTGTTTCCGCGCGAGCCTTCAGGCTCACCGGAAACAGGAGTTAAGAAGCAGAGGTTTTAGGACCACTGCTCCTTAACTCATCCGCCTGCATTGAGGCGGCAGAAAGCAATTCGCCCGATTGCATACGATTAGGTTGATTGACAACCCCTGCTAGCAGCCGATTGGCCGCGAATATGCAGGGGGCAGCATTGCATAAGCATTTATAGTGAAATGCTTGTGCAATGATAAATGTCGACAGCGTATGCAGCAAACATGATCGCTACAGTGGATCATGTCCGTTCGCACTTTTATTAATCGGCCCCTTTATGTCTACTTAAAGGGATTGCATGGTCAAAAGTGAAATGTGCATGGGCGCATTTAAATTTTTAATAGAAGCATTTTTTTACAGAGAGTCAGCAATGGCTTGTATGACACAAATTATATCTTCACTAATGCAATATACATCAACCCCGCCATTTATTTTTCCAACAGACATGGAGGTACAGCGTATGCTGTCAGCATTAAGTGATGCAGGGCGGACATGATTAACTATAGCGAATCATGTCCGCCCGGGGTATGATAAATCTACCCCATGGCGTCTGAATACTGATCCTCTAGTTACACTTAGCATATTTGTGTAGGTCTCTGAAACAGTAATAACTTTTACTAGAAGCATTTTTGATAATGATAGTATATTGCAAAAATGCTGCTATTTAAAATTTAAATGCATAAAAGTGTACTAAATCATACTCTAATACTCATTCTAGTTGTTTTTTATTATTATTATTTTAATGAATATAATATTGTATTATTTGTATCTTACTTTTTTGTAAAAAATTAGAAGTCATGTAAATGTATCTTCCTAACAAATGTAAGGCAAATCAATTTAGGAAAGTTATCACTTTTGCATGTATTTAGTATACATCTCTTATGTTTAGGAGTGTTTGATAGAATTGAGCAAATAACCTTTTATGCATTAAAAAGCAAAATGATTTTTCATGGTTAATTAATGTACTTGATAAAATAATACATTTTGTAAATGGGATTGTATGCCAAGTTAACACAAACAAACCCTTATGTGACACTGATGGAACATTACAACCTAATCTATAGTTAGTATTTGACCCTAGCCTGGAAATCAGTTTCCATACTAGCCAACAGCTGGCATCTCGAAGAGCTCGGGATAATCAGCATAAGCAAAATTGAATTGTTTCTTAAGAATTTTAAGATATTTTTTCTACAGAGCCCCTCCAGTACAAGAGAAGAATGGAGTTCTCAGGGGGTATAGAGGACTGTTGCATGTCTATAACAGGAATCGGATACAGGTGGATACACTATGTTTTTACACACAACCTCACTGATAAATTGGAGTGGGATGATCTGTGCTATTGTGACATATACTGTATGTGTCGATTTACTAATTAAATGCACAACCTTTTTAGCTTTATATCCTTTCTTCTGTGTTTGACACATTTTTTTATAGAGTCAATAATAATGTATAAAGGATACATTTGCTGATTAGGTATAATTGTCATAATTCATTATTGTTATAGCATAATTATTATAATGTTAACGTTCTTACAATGAAAAAAACTAATGCAAAGAACAAATGCACTGGCATATAAAGAAATGTTTTTTCTACAAATGTAATCATCTTTTGACACTAGCTTGGTGCTTTTGCCGAGCAACTAAAACTCTGTTTTCTCAGAAGAAGAGATATATCCAATGTCTGGGGAAAAAAGAGTGTGAGATTGTACCCAAATGAAGAATGATTTAGCAACACCCTCAATAAAAAGATATCAAAATGTTGGTTATGGAACATGGTATACCTGCCAAGCAATTCTAACTAGCAACTGGCATTCTTATGTAACTATTTGCATGGCTTTCTTAAACCACATGCCACATCTTGTGACCTGTATGTAAAAATAAATCAAAAGAATCTTTTAAGATCACAATGTAATGGCAATTAGTGATTTTCCCTCATATAAGTTCTCTGCACTGAAGTCCAACATTTATTAAAACCATAATTAAATTATAAATAAAACAGCAACAAAAAAGCAGTCATTTGTGCACTTAATTTTTGTGTCAAACTAACAAATACTAATTATATTTCTTTTAAGAGCAAATATAGTTCAATATGCTAAAAAATAGAGAAGATTACAAGTGGCACGTTATTTAGCGATTTTACTCATGTGCAACACTGCCAGAAGTAAACATTTAACGCGCACAGATAAGCGAGCTCATTGCAAGTTGAAAGTGAAATGTTTGCACGTTTGCGAAAATAAATATATACAGATATACATATAGGAATATCTATTTAAAAATACATAGAACAGTTTCCAATTTATGAAGAACATTGAAATGTAAAATATTTAGAGTACATACACACTAAAACACATTATTATTAAATATTAAAATGAAATTTTGTGAAAAGGGCTCCAAAGTGTGTATAATATATATATATATATATATATATATATATATATATATATATATGTATATATATATATATATATATATATATATATATATATACAGTATACAGTATATATATATATATGTGTGTGTATGTATATATATATGTGTATATATATATATATATATATATACATACATACACATATGAATATATACATCATAGCCCTTTCTATTCAAATACCTTTTCATATACCATATACATTTAACCCTAATAACTTTAATATTTATATAAACTATTTTTATTAGATAGTGTATATATGAGTAACTGTTAATTTTAATGTATTTATATTGTGTTTAATGCAATGTTTCTTGTAGCCCTAACATTTTTTGCGAAACCTTCAGATAACATGGGTGCGATATTTCAATATTGTGCACTAACATTAGCGTGCCACTTGTAATCTAGCCCAATTTGTGTAACGTAAACATATGAGAATGAATGTAAATACATAACAATATTTAACCTGTATAATCCTGTCTTCTAAGTTGTCATCACTAGTCAATACAATTAGCTTGATTTGCTAATACTCCACTTCTTTTTTACATCTATGGGCAGAATGTTGGTACTCAGGAGATGCTAGCTGTGGTGGATCTGTTCCTTTCTTTTGGACAGTCTGATGGATCCTCTGTGCTTAATCACTATACCGAACTTAACTCTATTATTTGATGCAAGCATTTGCTGAATAATATTAGTGTATCACATTACAAAATTTTAATTTTTTTGCACTATTATCTTCCCTAAAATGTAGATTTTACATTTAATAATGATTGGTACCAGTTATAAAGAACTAGATGAAAGAACCATGTTTTTTTGTTTTGTGTGCATACAACTTGGCATTAAACGTATTGCATGTCTGACCTTTTAGCTTCGAGCACATTACACATTTTTCCTTGTCAGAATCTGTTCAAGAATTGCCATGTTTTACAAGGCTTTATTTATTCTTTACATATTTTCCCTTTCACTTTATTATTATTTCAAACTATTCATTGTTATATTGACTTAAACTGAGCTTGTTTCTTTTACATACGCACGCTAAACTATATGAAATACACATGGACAGCTGAGAGCAGTGGTAGTTTTACTAATGCACACATACATTTTTAATGAATATCACTCAGATTATCTTCTTTTGAGCTTTAAAGTGAGAAGATGGTTACATTTATTTTGTTGTCTCTTTTCTGTGCAGTTTCCTGATAACAAGAGCAGGAACTGCTAGGGGCTATGTACATTGCAGTTTTCATCCTGCTGAGCTGAAAATGGCAGAAAAATCATATAGTGAAAATCATATAGTGATTACAAACTGCACACAGCTACTAGCCAGCATTATCATGCTTGTGACTGGGAAGATCAAAGATATTAAAAAGTAGTGTTGTATTATTTTTTAAGTTTTAACTGGTAACTTAGGAACTGATTCTTTATAGGTTGCTTAGTGTTTAAGATTCTGTAAGGGTATTAATTTAATTTGTAGAATGTGCTGTTAGGATTCTCTGTAGAGTTTACAATTGCAATTAAAATAATTGAACCTGAGGAGATCACTGAAAAAGAATGTTGAGTCCTGTTAAAAATCATATGTGTAGAAGTAATATATTCGTATGTATTTTTTATATATAAAAAGGTTCACTAAAAGTAAATTAATTGGTTATATTGATTTAAAGAGCAATATATACTATATATATATATATATATATATATATATATATATGTTTATGTATTTTATGTTTTATAATTAAACATAGAAACATAGATATTGATGGCAGATAAGAGCCATAGGCCCAGCAAATCTGCCCGATATTACCTAACAGTAAATACTTATCTAGTTTGTAGGATAGCCTTATGCTTGTCTCAGGCATTTCTAAAGTCCCCCACAGTGTTTGTTGCTACTACCTCTTGATGAAGTTTATTCCATAAATCAATCACTCTTTCTGTAAAGAAGTGCTTCCTCAAATTATTCCTAAATCTACTACCCTTCAGCTTGAGATCATGACCCCTTGTTCTTAAATATCCAATTGATGTAAAATACCCACAGCCTCAGTTTTACTAAGCCCTTTAACGTACTTCAAAGTTGCTATCATATCACCTCTTTCCCTTCTCTCCTCTAGGCTATACATATTTAGGTCATTGAGCCTATCCTGGTAAGTTTTATTTTTTAGACCATGTACCATTTTGGCAGCCCTCCTTTGCACAGATTCAAGTTTGTTAATATCCTTCTAAAGATATGGCCTCCAGACCTTCAGACAATACTCAAGATGAGGCCTAACTAATGATCTATAAAGTGGCATAAGACTTCTGCTGGCCTTACTCGCTGCATTACTACATTATTTACTAAATTTTAAATCATCTGAAATAACAATTCCCAAGTCATGTTCCTCATTTGTAACAGTCAGTAAAGTGTCATTGAGTCTGTAATTAACATTTGGATTTTTCTTCCCTAAATGCATTATTTTAAACTTTGCTGTGTTAAACTTTAGATCCCAGTCATTTTTCCAATCCTCCAAATCCTCCAAACTATATTGTGTGAGATATAAGTAATATTAATATTACCTCCCAATGTTTCCCAGAGGGTTTCCTGGGACAGGGAGGTGAAGGGGACTTCAGGGCATTGGTTCACCTGTGTTTTTTTGGGTGGAGCGACTGTGGATACGGTTATAGGAATGGGATTGTTGTGGACATGATTTCGGTGTAGCCGGGCAGTACCTGGAAACATTTGCCCTGGCGGTGGGAATTTGTAGAAGTTCACCAGGCAGATTAACCAGTGACAATCCTGCAATATTTGAAACATTTGGTATGTATCTTTCTAGATACATAGATTTAAATGACAGTGTCATATTTTTTCCATATGAAGATTCATAAAATCCTCTCAGATTACAAATAGGATCATTACATTGTAAAGAAAAGTACATGCCCACTCACTGTATGTGTACATTTACCATCAATTGCAAATATGTTTAACTTCTATAATCTTGCAAAAACTATATTTTACTGTTAAAAGAACTTTCATAGAACTTTTATCACAAGAAATAGCCAACTTTCTTTCAGAATTACAAATAAATACATTGCAAGATCTGCTAGACAGATATGATAACATAATGCCCTATGGACGGACTGGATACCTAACCATGTTACTTGTGCAATACCCCCCCCCCCCTTGCTCTTGAGCAACCAATTGAGCCCAGTTAGATTCCTAAATTGTGGTTCCAGGCTAGCATGAACAATCACCAGGGGCTCCAGATCTAAATAAATGTTCAGAAAACGTTTAAGAACTGGGAACACAGAGAGAGGTTTTAAAATACTCACTAATGTAGTAAGTAGGTATGAGAAAGCTAAGAGGCCCATTTATCAAGCTCCGTATGGCACTGGTGGGCCCGTGTTTCTGGCGAGTCTTCAGGCTCTCCAGAAACAGCAGTTATGAAGTAGCGGTCTAAAGACTGCTGCTCCATAACCCTGTCCGCCTGCTCTGAGCAGGAGGACAGGAATCGCCACAATACAACCTGATCGAGTACAATCGGGTTGATTGACACTCCCTGCTGGCGGCTGATTGGCCGCGAGTCTGCAGGGGGGCAGCGTTGCACCAGCAGCTCTTGTGAGCTGCTGGTGCAATGCTGAATACGGAGAGCGTATTGCTCTCCGCATTAAGCGAGTTCTTGCGGACCTGATCCGCACTGTCGAATCAGGTCTGCAAGACCTTTGTTAAATAGGCCTCATAGTCTTTAAATTTTGATTTTAATCTTTAGCAATTCAACTTTCATAAAGATTATTTTTTTTAGAAAATACACTAATATACTGATGCAAACAGCTTAGTTTTTCAGCTAGAATGCCATTAAACAAGTGCACAAATGGTAATGCTGTTCTTTAGAGCAAAGAAACAATTGTTATAAAAACACTGAATGTTTTGGCATGTCTCTTGATCCTGGGTCAATAAATCATTGTTTGGTGTGATAAGATTGGCAAGAGGCTGATATTTCCCAGTTGCCCCCTACGTCCATATTTCCTCCCTAGTCTGTGACATAATAAACTCCACTTTTAGTCCCAGTGGCCTGATTTGCAGGTGAGATATTAAACTAGAACTGGGCAGTAACTTTACAACATGCTATCATGCAGCATTGTGTTTGATATTTATAAATACTAGACTGCAGTTGCTTTGTCATTATTAATTCTCATTTTTTGCCTTAACAGCTTGACCTACCAGATTTAGTCTTCTGATGCTAAGTCAGTAGCATCTCACTGAAGGTTCACATGTGTCTACACACATTATATTGCAAAGTGCTACATGCTGACAACACATGAAATGTTCAGATACTGCTACTCACACGTTTGAAATGTGTCTGAAACCATGACTAAACTCTCCAGTGGTTAAGGAAAAATGTCATTTTATAACTGAAAACAGAAAAAAATATAACTAAAAATGTATTGAAAAACTCTAGTGCATGAGAATACGAGATGGAGAGGAAATAAACCTTCTTTTCAATGAAAATGTGCACTTCAAGGGACGAAATTATTTTGTTTGGATGCTAAAGAAGTGTCCTTGTCTAACATTAGAGATATAGGAGCTCTTATTATCAGACAGTGAGAATTTGGTTCTTAGGGATAAGCAGAAACATGCACCTCCTGTTGCACACTACATCAAGCTAATCCTATTCTCTCTCTTATGCTTTCCAGTACGTGAATAGTATCCCTGCTCATCTGCAACTTATTCACTGCATTCTAGTGCTCTCTCCTCTCCTGTAACTCTCTTTTAGTACATGAATAGTATCCCTGCTCATCTGCAACTTATTCACTGCATTCAAGTGCTCACTCCTCTCCTGTAACTCTCTTTAAAGGGACAGTCCAGGCCAAAATAAACTTTCATGATTCAGATAGAGCATGTAATTTTAAACAATTTTCCAATTTACTTTTATCACCAATTTTGCTTTGTTCTCTTGGTATTCTTAGTTGAAAGCTTAACCTAGGAGGTTCATATGCTAATTTCTTAGACCTTGAAGCCCACCTCTTTCAGATTGCATTTGAACAGTTTTTCACCACTAGAGGGTGTTAGTTCACATATTTCATATAGATAACATTGTGCTTGTGCACGTGAAGTAATCTGGGAGCAGGCACTGATTGGCTAGACTGCAAGTCTGTCAAAAGAACTGAAAAAAGGGGCAGTTTGCAGAGGCTTAGATACAAGATAATCACAGAGGTTAAAAGTATATTATTATAACTGTGTTGGTTATGCAAAACTGGGAAATGGGTAATAAAGGGATTATCTATCTTTTAAAACAATAAAAATTCAGGTGTAGACTGTCCCTTTAAGTACGTGAATAGTATCCCTGCTCATCTGCAACTTATTCACTGCATTCTAGTGCTCTCTTCTCTCCTGTAACTTTTTTTTTTGGTTTGTGTATATGTATATTGAGCAAATGATTTTAGGTTTTATTTTAGTTCTGCATTTATTGTAATGTTATCCCAATGTCTTATTTCTAATGTTTTGTTAATTGCCTTGTAATTTCCAATCATTATCAATACCTGCTATTATTCTTAAATGTATAGCTTTTATATGCCATAGCTCCCACCTCCTTAAAATTTTACTGTCTTGTTTATCTTAACTTATCTCACCCTGACCAGACCAGAATCTAACTTTAAATTGGCCTTTTAATTTGTCTTTTGACTTAGCAATTAAGTAATTTAGTGGACCAAGCTGACTGCCCTGCCTATATATTTAACACTAGCTTGGGCTGTGCATTGCACTGGGGGATGCTATTGTAACTAAAATGTTACAATAGCATATGTTCACCTTATTGAATTGAACATTTTATAAGTGAGGCACTAAGATAAAAATTATACAAGAATTAAGTGAACATTTTTACCGCTCACCTTTCATAGCACTGCTATTACAGGTTTGCAAAAACCCGGCTTGTGCGGGCGATATGATTGCGTTGAGCTCCATATCTCACCCAAATACAAGCGGTGTTTTGACGTGCTCGTGCACAATTTCCCCATAGACATCAATGGGGAGAGCTGGCTAAAAAAAAAACTAACACTTGCGATCGCGGAGCGTAAAGCTCCGTAACGCAGCCCCATTGATGTCTATGGGGAAAGAAATGTATGTTTAAACATCCTAACATAAACCCCGAGTCTAAACACCCCTAATCTACCACCCGACAATGCTGACACCTACCATACACTTATTAACCCCTAATCTGCCGCCCCAACTTCGCTGCCACCTACCTACACTTATTAACCCCTAATCTGTCGCCCCCAATGTCGCCGCCGCCACTATACTAAAGCTATTAACCCCTAAACCTCTGGCCTCCCACATCACTAACACTAAACAAATATATTAACCCCTAATGTAACTCTAACCCTAAGTCTAACCCTAACGTAACCCTAACCCTAAGTCTAACCCTAATGTAACCCTAACCCTAACACCCCCTAACTTTAAAATAATTAAAATAATTCTAAATAAAACTTACTATTAATAACTAAATAATTCCTATTTAAAAATAAATACATACCTGTAAAATAAACCCTAAGCTAGCTACAATATAACTAATAGTTACATTGTATCTATCTTAGATTTTATTTTTATTTCACAGCTAAGTTTGTATTTATTTTAACTAGGTTGACTAGTTATTAAATAGTTATTAACTATTTACTAGCTACCTAGTTAAAATAAATACAAATTTACCTATAAAATAAAACCTAAACTGCCTTACACTAAATCCTAACATTACAATAAAATTAAATAAATTAACAAAATAAAATTATTTACAAAAATACAAAAAAATAATAAACACTAAATTACACAAAATTAAAAAAAGAAATTATAAAAAAAAAATGAATTACTCCTAATCTAATAGCCCTATCAAAATAAAAAAGCCCCCCAAAATAAAAAAAACATAGCCTACACTAAACTGCCAATAGCCCTTAAAAGGGCCTTTTGTGGGGCATTGCCCCAAAGAAATCAGCTCTTTTACCTGAAAAAAAAAATACAAACAACCCCCCAACAGTAAAACCCACCACCCACACAACCAAACCCACCAAATAAAATCCTATCTAAATAAACCTAAGCTCCCCATTGCCCTGAAAAGCTCTTTTACATTGCCCAAAACCTTAAGATAAAAATAAAACCCACCCAATAAACCCTTTAAAAAACCTAACACTAACCCCCGACGATCCACTTACAGTTTTTGAAGACCGGACATCCATTCTCATCCAGGCGGCAAAGTCCTTATCCAAGAGGGCAGAAGTCCTTATCGAAGTCGGCAGAAGTCTTCATCCAAGCGGGCAGAAGTCTTCATACAGACAATATCTTCTATCTTCATCCATCCAGCGCGGAGTGTGTCCATCTTCAAAACATCCAGCGCGGAGCATCCTCTTCTTTCGATGGCTATTGAATAATGAAGTTTCCCTTTAAATGACATCATCCAAGATGGCGTCCCTTACATTCCGATTGGCTGATAGAATTCTATCAGCCAATAGGAATTAAGGGAGAAAAAATCCTATTGGCTGTTGCAATCAGCCAATAGGATTGAGTTTGCATTCTATTGGCTATTCCAATCAGCCAATAGAATGCAAGCTCAATCCTATTGGCTGATTAATAATTTTGATAATTTCTTTTTTTAATTTTGTGAAATTTAGTTTTTGTTATTTTTTGCAGTTTAGATAATTGTATTTTGTTAATTTAATTTATTTTATTTTATTGTACTGTTAGGTTTTAGTGTAAGGCAGGTTAGGTTTTATTTTACAGGTAAGTTTGTACAGGTAAGTTTGATAGATACAATGTAACTATTAGTTATATTGTAGCTAGCTCAGGGTTTATATTACAGGTAAGTATGCATTTAGGTTTAAATAGGAATTACTTATTAAAAGTAGGTTTTATTTAGATTTATTTTAATTATATTTAAGTTAGGGGGTGTTAGGGTTAGGGTTATGTTAGGGTTAGGTTTAGGGGTTAATAGGTTTATTATAGTGGCGGAGTGGGCGGACGGCAGATTAGGGGTTAATTATATTTAAATAGTGTTTTTGATGCGGAAGGGTGGCAGTTTAGGGGTTAATAATTTTATTATTATAGGGAGCAGCGGAATAGGGGTTAATACATTTTTTAAGTGGCAGCGATGTCCGGAGCGGCAGATTAGGGGTTAATAATTTTATTTTATTATTTGCGATGCAGGAGGGCCTCGGTTTAGGAGTTAATAGGTAGTTTATGGGTGTTAGTGTACTTTGTCGCAGTTTAATTATGAGTTTTATGGTACTGCTTTGTAACGTAAAACTCATAACTATTGATTTAGATGGCGGTATAGATCTTGTCGGTATAGGGTGTACCACTCACTTTTTGGCCTCACAACAAAACTCATAATACCGGTGCTATGGGAGTTAAATTGAAAAAGGACTTTTTTAAAAGTGCGGTACTGACGTTGCGTGACTGACAAAAAGTGTGCGGTACAGCTATACCTACAAGACTTGCAATATCATAACGCAAAACTTGTAATCTTGCTTATTGTGTTGTATTTATCTCATTGTTTTATGTATTTAATTGGTTACCACTTTTGTAAAAATGCTTAATATCTCTATATTCCATTTTGCTACCTCTTGTCTCTCTCCCCCCCCTGCACCTCGTTTCAAAAACAGTTTCATTACTGCAAATCTGTATCTCATCTCATGTCACTCTACCTCCTGCTTATACTAGCTGCTGGTGACATCTCCCCTAATCCTGGTCCCCAACAACTTCCTAGCCATGCTCACCCATGTGTACCGTTCCATAGACTCAGAAAACAAAACTCTGGTAACCTTACTCACATTCCTCTTGCATCTAAAGACACTGCCCCTTTCACTTGTGTACTCTGGGAATCTCTGTTTGCAACAAGCTCACTTCTATACATGACCTCTTTAACCTGGCTCTCTCCCCCTAGACACAGTATCCACTGCTGCTCTGTCACATGGGGTTCTCCACTTCAGCCACACTCCTAGGTCTGGTAATAGACAAGGAGGTGGTGTAGGTATTTTACTTTCCTCTTGTTGCACCTTCCAACAAACACATCCCATCTCTTCCCTCACATTTTCCTCATTCGAAACCCACATGATTCCCACTTATTTTCTCCCCTCTCTATACGTGTTGCAGTCATATACCGACTCCCTGGCTCCTCAACTCAATTTCTAGATCACTTGGCTGCCTGGCTACCTTATTTCCTTTCCTCAGACATCCCTGCCTTCATTCTTGGCGATTTGAACATCCCTCTTGAGAATTCTGCAACTCACTTCCTCTTTTAGTTTGTCACAATGGACTGACTCTTCCACTCACAAAGATGGTCACTCCCTTGAACTGATCTTTAGCTATTGATGCACTAATTCAAACTTCACAAACTCTCCTTTTCCTCTTTCTGACCACCATCTCCTCACTTGCAACATCTCATCCCTCCCTACAACTCTCCCTTCTTCTACTCCTCACACCAAACTTCACATAAACATTATGTCATTAGATCAGCAACAGCTTGCTAATGCCCTTGACCCTCTCCTCTCATCCATCTCCTCCTTCTCATGCCCTGACCAATCTATCTGCCACTATAATTCCACCATTACATCGGTTCTTGACAATCTGGCCCCTCTTGCCATTGCTCGGAAATCCCACACTGATCCTCAGCCCTAGCATACTCCTCTGACAAGGTACCTACGCAGATTGTCCCGTACTGCTGAGCGGCACCAGAGAAAATTTCGGAGTTCAGCCGATTTCCTTCACTACAAGTTCATTATGAACTCCTACTATTCTGCCCTTAATCAATATAAGCAACATTACTTCTCTACTCTTATCTCTATTCTTTCTTCATCTGTTCTCCACTTTCAATACTCTTCTCTGCCCACCCCCACCTCCTAATACAACTTCTCTGTCAGGTCAAGACTTTGCCAGCCACTTCAATAACAAAATCGACTCCATCAGAAATGAAATCAGCTCTCAACATACTTCCATTCTTTCATCCCCTCAGGAAGAAGTCTCTGCACTTATACTGCACTCTCACCTCACTAACTGTCCCCTTGACCTTAAACCCTCACAGCTGCTTCCCTCCCTCTCTTCTACCCTTAACTATATATTCACAGACATTTTCAACCTCTCCCTCAGCACCAGTATATTTCCCTCATCTCTGAAACATGCACTGGTCACACCTATCCTTGAAATACTTTCTCTTGATCCAACCTCCCCATCCAGCTACCGACCTATTTCCCTCCTCCCTCTTGCCTCAAAGCTTCTCGAAAAACTAGTATATGCATGCCTATCGCATTTCCTTACATTAAACTCCATACTCGACCCACTGAAATCTGGATTTCTTCCCCATCACTTCACAGAGACAGCAATTGTTAAGGTTACCAATGACCTACTTACAGCAAAATCAAAAAGCCACTTTTCTCTGCTTATCCTCCTTGATCTGTCTGCAGCCTTTGATACTGTTGACCACCCTCTTTTGCTCTAAACCCTCCAATCCTTCAGCATTTGTGACACAGCCCTCTTGTGGTTCTCTTCCTACCTGTCAAACCGTAACTTTAGTGTAGCCTTCTCTGGGGCCTCCTCTGCCCTGTCACCACTTTCTGTTGGGGTACCACAAGGCTCTGTCCTTGTCAATCTACACATCATCATTAGGTTACCTTATAAAGTCCCTCTGGTTCCAATATCATTTGTATGATGACACCCAAATCTACTTCTCTGCACCAGACCTATCTCCTTTCTTACTTACCCGTGTCACTAACTGTCTTTCTCACATCTCTTCCTGGATATCCTCTCACTACCTCAAGCTAAATCTCTCCAAAATTGAGCTCCTTATTTTCCCCCCATCTTCCAAAATCTCCATCCCCAATCTCTCTATTACTGTCGACAACACCATCATTACCCCAACCCAGCATGCCCGATGTCTTGGGGTCAAACTTGACACAGATCTTTCTTTCACTCCTCACATTCAGTCCATTGCTAAATCCTGCCACTTCCACCTTAAAAACATCTCTAAAATTAGACATTTCCTTATACAAGACACAACTAAGATTTTAATACACTCTCTCATCCTTTCCCGCCTCGATTACTGCAACTCTGTCATCTCTGGTCTTCCCAACTGCTGCCTAGCTCTTTTACAATCCATAATGAATGCCTCTGCCAGGCTTATCTTCCTTACATTTCGCTCTTCATCTGCCAATCCCTTCACTGGCTTCCTCTTGCCTCCAGGATTAAACACAACATTCTTACTCTGACATACAAAGCCCTCAACTGCACTGCTCCCCCCTTTATCTCAGACCTTTTCTCCAGATACTCTCCCTCCCGTCCCCTTTGCTCTGCTTATGACCTCCTACTCTCCTCCTCTCTTGTTACCTCATCACACTCCCGCTTACAGGACTTCTCCAGACTGACTCCCATCTTGTGGAACTCTCTGCCTCGCTCCACAAGACTCTCCTCAAGTTTTGAAAACTTCAAGTGATCCCTAAAACCTCTACTGTTCAGGGATGCATACAACCTACACTAACCTTTCTTTATACTGTTTCCTCTCCTCCATCGCTATCCCCTTGAACCCCCTTAGCATGTAAGCCTAAGAGCCATGCTGTTTGTAGATCACCTTCGTTAGAGCTGACTACAACAGTGTGACTACTGGCAGGGCCCTCTACCTGTCTGATCCCTATAAATGTTTCCTCGTATTCCGCCTATGTTTATAGCGCTGCAGAATCTGTTAGCGCTCTACAAATAACCGATAATAATAATAAAGTTGTGTCCTTGTCTAACATTAGAGATATAGGAGCTCTTATTAACAGACAGTGAGAATTTGGTTCTTAGGGATAAGCAGAAACATGCCCCTCCTGTTAGTTTCAATATCAATTTAAATAAGTTTAACTTAACATTTTTGTGCGAAAATATGTTTTCATGTTAGTTGTTGCTGTTTGATAGGCATGATAGTTTTGTTTTTTTGTTCTTTGTGTCTCTTTAAGAACTTTGGGAAGTGTCAGTTGTGCTTTACTGAAATCATTTATATTTTAATATTATTTATAGAATGTTTCAGCTCATTTGTTTGAAACACTGGATTGATTAAATAAAAGTCATTTCTCATGGGGGGGGGGGAATAGCTGCAACTAGAAGATTTGTGCCCTCTCCTTGTCACAGCCGCTAGTTACACTGTACATTAAATTTAATAGAGCAGCATCCATCTCTTAACTGCTCAGTTACATACAATGTACACATAGAACATTACAGAACAAATCCATTACAAAGAAAATGTATAAAGAAATTTGAAACAGTGAAAGAGAAATAAAAATTCTATGAGATAAAAAAAATAAAAAAATAGAAATGGGATAATTCACAGGGGCAATATGAAATGGGATACTTCACAAGGGCAATAGAGTATTTATGAATTCTGCTGGATGGGCTAATATGTAGGTGAAAAATTCTGACTTTACCTCTAGAACATACCAAATGCCAACAGCCTATTTTACTCTAACAAAACTGACATGCAAATATTTAACAATTGCAAACATTTACATAAACCATTTTTAAGCATGTTTCTGAAGTACTGTGTTTGTAATTATTTTTTTCACATATTGCAATCGGTTCTCATTAGTTGTGCAAGATATGTATTGGTGTAGTGAACTTCTTCTTGGTCAGAGCCATGCTATATTTACCTGCAGTGGAGGAGGGAGGGGCCAAGTGCATTGGAAGAGGGAGGGGTGTTGAAGCAGAAGCCAGTGGCCATGCTAAGTGACATCAATTACTACAGCCAGCTCCCTGATTGCTTGCTTGAACTTTTGTTAAAGTTATGTCATCTTTATTATGTTCTTGCCTTGATTTGACCTCTGGCCTTGCTTTTGGCACCAAGCCTGGATGGGAGGTGTTTAAAGGACATTTCAGACTCCCATTCAGTGCTTTGTTATTTTTCTATGATGACCAAAGTGTTCATGTTCTTGGCTAGTTTTCAGGATAAAAGGCAACCTTGGCAAAGTTTCTGGACCCTGCTATCTGTATGCCCCCTTCTTAGTTATATGTTTTATGGACTGACCTTCTTGCTTGTAAACCTTTGAAAATACTCTAATTTACACTATTGTATTGCCCTTTTGCTTTGACACCTGGTTCTGGACTGTACACCTGGTTCTGACTTCTGCTTTATCTTCGGGTTATTCTTCAGGCAGGTTGTTTATTGTAAGCTGCTGATTCTCTTTGAATTTGTTTACAGTCAACAAATCAGGAAACTTTATCATTGCCCTATGATTGGAAGCATCACAAAACTATAGAAGGCCTTTAAAAGTATTTTTTACTTTAGCCCTGTGAGTATTTGCAGCATTTTCTCATTCTAAATTACTTTTGAATGACTGTTATGGGGTAATACTATTATAACTTATTTACCTTCCTCCATGCTCTGCAAATTCTGGGCAGCTGGGACCTTTGAGATTTGCTGGGAAATTTAAGAATGAATGTGGATATGTCCCCCAGCACCCACCTAGAACTGCCACTGTGTCTGTTATACATCTGTTGTTCTTCTTAATTCAAAATAGGGAATTAATAGAATTCAATATTTAATAGAATTCAATATTAAATATTTGAAATAGCAATCAATATTTTATAAAACTTTCAAATGCTAGGGGGGGGCATGTCCGAGCAGCCTACCTAACAGGACGCATCTACTATTAGCTCTAAAGGATCTTTCTACAATCCGCCGATTCAAGAACATCTAACAACTAAAACATATATACATTTGAATATAAAAGAGTCACGGAAGCAGCGGTGACTATAGTATATCACTTGTTTGTTGTTTTAATGATATTGGAGCTGTAGTTCGGAAGACAAGACCTAAGACGTGGCCTAACAATAGGTAACGACCTCCCCCGGCTCCTCCGGGTATTCAGTGCAGGCAGCAGGTTTCTGCCCTACTGACTTTATCTGTATAATAACGCATTGAGTTACAAGAGGATACTCATTTTTGGTCTCACACAAACTTTCCCCTCGGATACAGAGTAAAAAAGGCATACGGCTTCTGTTACTGAATGGACAAGATGGCCACTTTGGGAGAAGCAGATAAACTAGACAGCTTTCAAACACGATGGAGCAAGCTTGAACTACTGTGCCAGCGATTACTAGACAAGGCTCCGTATGATAATCTAATGAAGCACTTTGCTCTGATACCTGCTGACACGAATGACAACCAAGACGAGCTCTCAGTAAATATCTCACCCCGTGAATCACATCAGACCATGCCGGCAGTATAGATGGCGGAGGACTTGCACGCAGCAGCCCCGGAACAGAAGAGCCAAGCTAGACAAGAGACCTTGGAACCACCCGCTGGGTCCATCTGGCCCAAGAGGAAGAAGGCACATAAACCAGTAGATGGAGGAGGTTCCGGGGGGGACCCCCAGGTCGCCGGGGCAAAGCTGAAATCACTGTTCACGCGGGCAGCCATATTGGGCTTAATGGACTTATACCATATACTTCCAGAAGCAGCCCCAATAACAACGGACATTTTGCAAACGCTAAGTGACCCAGAGATCACACATGGTGCTTCTTTGCTCTTGTGGAACTATTCTACTATTATCCTGTTTAGAGACTTACATATCGCTACGGTAGTAATACCGAATGGGTAAATAAAACCTTGTAGCATAGTATAACATAGACCTCCAGTTGGTAAAAGTTTAATACCCAATCTAGTTAAAGTGTTGTATGCATTTAAGCCATTTGTTATTTATTAGGCGTATGTACACTGCATGCTGTAAGCAGCAATTTTGACGCATCACAAGGTTCCACGGGATTGTTTTAAGGTATCAGTATACTAATTTACTATATATATCACAGTAGTGTTGATCTCAGTTTAATGTCCTAATTTGGGACATCACTGCATACGCCCACAGTTCGTTATAGAATAAACTAGCTTGGTGACCAGCGGCCGGGGCATTGGGCGAAGTAGGTTGTATCATACACTCCATGAAGGGTTGTGGGCTTCTATATAAATCATACTGGATAAAATGTATAGGTATGAAGATTGCAAAATGTACTCATACATTCGACCTGTGGAACACATAAGACCTAAATGTTATGCAAAATATAATGCTGTTCTTAAGTTTTTATGCATTTCATCAATCTTAATCCCCAGAATTGAAATACAAGGAGCACTAATTTTCTCTACATACATATGGGACCATGTAGCCACCCTGTAAAAACATAATCCACAGAGTGTGGTCATATTATTCTTTTTCAGACACTAGAGGGTTCAGTCCATGCCATCAATTCTTGAATATGTAACTCTTTGTGTATATGTTATATTTGCTTGTTATTGTCCAGCTTGTTTTTTTTTTTTTTTTTTTGTGTTGTTGTTATTTTTATTCGTAACCTGATCCCCTGTACTCTTATTAAGATACCTGAATAGGCCCAAAAGTGACCTACACCTATGCTTTTAGGAAATGAAAAAAGAGGACTATCATAACTTATGTACAAAAGATGATTGCTGTAATGTCTCTTTCTTTTTTGATATGATTTGTACACATTTCTTTTTCCTCAATAAAAAAAAAAAAAAAAAAACTTTCAAATGTTAATCCTTACAGCATAGATCTATACGTATCAATATCAATTGTTATAGTTCTCTATTTAGTGGACAGTAACATATGTTGTATAGAAACATTAAGCAGTAGAAATGAATTTCAAGAGGAACATTCATTCTTTCCTTCAAATGTCAGTTTTAAGATATTTTTCATCATGTGTAATTGCATCCACTGACAGCAATATAGCGCATATTTTGGAAACTTCCAAATATACGCTTGTTATGGAGGGTTGTTATAGAAAAAATATATATGTTTTCAGGTGAAATTATCTTCACTGCCATAATGATCTTTGTCAGATTAGGTTGATATATAGGATTAAATCAATTTCGGACAAAGATTGAATAAGATTGTTTTGGGCAAAATTAACTAATAAAAAGAAATGGATTTGGGATAGATTGGCCTATTTATTCGGTGAGCACCTAACTAGTAAATTAACTATAAATATGACCATGAATATCATTTGTTAAGCACTTCTTGTTGTTAATACAATCATAATATTTTTTTAGGGGGAGATGTAATTCCGTTGAGAAATGTTGATATGGGTCATTGATGATTATTTCACAAGATTCTATTTTATGCTTTTCTTTCTATTATGCTTATAAATTTATAACATATTAAAATTTATGTTCTTTATTTTCATTAGTGAAAAACTACTAAAAGCAATAAGTATCTTTCCTTATCTGCCAGTGTTGCATTTTCTTTTTCTTTTTTTCTTTTAGAAATCAGCAATGTGTGTGTTACAGGTTATATATTGTATAGTATTAGAGATTTACCTATCTGGACAATGAGATGTTCTCTGAAGGTAATTACCATTGTATCTACTCACTAAAGTGCCCACATTGCATATATGGTTCAGATAAAAAATAAACAAAGATATGGTATGCATTTATTTCTATTTTGGCTAAAATGCATTGCAGATCTGACAACGGTTTCTCTCTAAATTGAACAGTCTTTGTTGCAGAGAGCTTATTGTGGTTAATTAATTTGTAGTTTGTGACATGAAAATTAGTGTTATCATGGTTTAGATTTTGTTAAAAAATCTTGATGAGAGTTCTAAATACACAGTTTTATAAATATCTGTAAAATTAGGGACTTGAGTGTTCTTCAGGTACATTTAAAAAGTACAAAAGGTTTGAAAGGGGGTTTTAAGGAAATAAAATAATGTACTGCCTCAAACATCTGGAAAGAGCAAACAGGAATTTAGCCCTCAAGGAATTAAATTTCTGTTTGAGAAATATTCAACAAGTAGAAAGAATATTTGCCATCACAATGCAAATGGCAAAAGGTATCAAGCTCTTTAACCTGTTAACTCCCTTGTTAACATTCATAAATACTAAATATTGGTGGATTCTCCCAGCTGGAAATTTAAATATGCCACACATTGGTGGATTCTCCCATCTGCACATTTATATAAACCCCACATTGGTGGAGTCTTCCATCTGGACATTTATATATGCCAACAATTGGTGGATTCTCCCATTTGGACATTTATATATGCCACACATTGGTGGATTCTCCAATTTGGACATTTATATATGTCACATATTGGCGGATTCTCACATCTAGACATTTATATATGTCACACATTGGTGGATTCTCCCATTTGGACATTTATATATGCCACACATTGGTGGACTCTCCCATCTAAATATTTATATATGCCACACATTGTTGGATTCTCCCATTTGGATATTTATATATGCCACACATTGGTGGATTCTCCATCTGGACATTTATATATGCCACACATTAAAGGATTTTCCATTTGGACATTTATATATGCCACACATTGGTGGATTCTTAAATCTGGATATTTATATATGGCACACATTGGTGGATTCTCTCATCTAGATATTTATATATGCCACACATTGGTGGATTCTCCCATTTGGACATGTATATATGCCACACATTAAAGGATTCTCCACCTGGACATTTATATATGTCACACATTGGTGGATTCTCCCATTTGGAAATGTATATACTTTATTCCACACATTGAAGTATTCTCCCATCTGGACATTTATATATGTCAGACATTGGTGATTTCTCCCATCTGGACATTTACATATGCCACACATTGGTGGATTCTCCCATCTGGACATTTGTTTATGTCACACATTGGTGGATTCTCCCATCTGGATATTTATATATGTCACACATTTCTGGATTTTCCCATCTGGACATTTATATATGTTACACATTGGTGGATTCTTCCATCTGGACATTTATATATGTCACACATTTGTAGATTATTCCATATGGAGATTTATATATGCCACACATTGGTGGATTCTATCATTTGGATATTTAAATACACCCCACATTGATGGATTCTCCCATCTGGACATTAATATATGCCACACATTGGCGGTTTCTCCCATTTGGACATTTATATATGCCACACATTGGCAGATTCTCACATCTGGACATTTATATTTGTCACTCATTGGTGGATTCTCCAATTTGGACATTTATATATGCCACACATTGGTGGACTCTCCCATCTGGATATTTATATATTCCACACATTGGTGGATTCTCCCAATTGGACATTTATATATGCCACACATTAAATGATTCTCCATCTGGACATTTATATATGCCACACATTGGTGGATTCTTCCATCTGGATATTTATATATGCCACACATTGGTGGATTCTCCAATTTGGACAATTATATATGCCACACATTGGTGGACTCTCCTATCTTAACATTTTTATATGCCACACATTGGTGGATTCTCCCATTTGGACATGTATCTATGCCACACATTGGTAGATTCTCAAATCTGGACATTTATATATATGTCACACATTGGTGGATTCTCCCATTTGGACATTTATATATACCACACATTGAAGGATTCTTCCATCTGGACATTTATATATATCACACATTTGTGGATTCTCCCATCTGGACATTTATATAAGTCACACATTGGTGGATTCTTCCATTTGGACATATATATATATATATATATATATATATATATATATATATATATATATATATATATATATATATATATATATATATATATATATACGGCACACATTGGTGGATACTCCTATCTGGACATTTATATGTCACACATTGGTAGATTCTCCCATGCGGAAATTTATATATGCCGCACATTGGTGGATTCTTCCATCTGGACATTTATATATATCACACATTTCTGGATTTTTCCATCTGGACATTTATATATGTCACACATTGGTGGATTCTCCCATTTAGACATTTATATATGCCACACATCGGTGGATTCTCCCATCTGGACATTTATATATGCCACACATTGGTGGATTCTCCCATAAGGACATGTATATATGCCACATATTAAATGATTCTCCATCTGGACATTTATATATGCCACACATTGGTGGATTCTCCCATCTGGATATTTATATATGCCACACATTGGTGGATATTCCCATTTGGACATTTATATATGCCACACATTAAAGGATTCTCCATCTGGACATTTATATATGCCACACATTGGCAGATTCTCACATCTGGACATTTATATTTGTCACACATTGGTAGATTCTCCAATTTGGACATTTATATATGCCACACATTGGTGGACTCTCCCATCTGGATATTTATATATGCCACACATTGGTGTATTCTCCCATTTGGACATTTATATATGCCACACATTGTGGACTCTCCCATCTGGGTATTTATATATGTCACACATTGGTGGATTCTCCCATTTGGACATTTATACATGCCACACATTAAAGGATTCTCCATCTGGACATTTATATATGCCACACATTGGTAGATTCTCCCATCTGGATATCTATATATGCCACACATTGGTGGATTCTCCATCTGGACATTTATATATACCACACATTGGTGGATTCTCCCCTTTGGACATTTATATATGCCACACATTAAAGGATTCTGCATCTGGACATTTATATATGTCACACTTTGGTGGATTCTCCCAATAGGAAATGTATATACTGTATTCCACACATTGAAGAATTCTCCCATCTGGATATTTATATATGTCACGCATTGGTGGATTCTCCCATCTGGACATTTACATATGTCATTCATTGGTGGATTCTCCCATCTGGACATTTGTTTATGTCACACATTGGTGGATTCTCCCATCTGGACATTTGTTTATGTCACACATTGGTGGATTCTCCCATCTGGACATTTATATATGTCACACATTTCTGAATTCTCCCATCTGGACATTTACATATGTTACACATCGTGGATTCTCCTATCTGGACATTTATATATGTCACACATTGGTGGATTCTCCCATTTGGACATTTATATATGCCACACATTGGTGGATTCTCCCATCTGGACATTTATATGCCACACATTGGTGGACTCTCCCATCAGGACAATTATATATGCCACACATTAGTGGACTCTCCAATCTTGACATTTTTATATGCCACACATTGGTGGATTCTCCCATTTGGACATTTATTTATACCACACATTGAAGGATTCTTCCATCTGGACATGTATATATGTCACACATTGGTGGATTCTCCCATCTGGACATTTATATATGCCCCACATTGGTGGATTCTCACATTTGGACATTTATATATGCCACGCTTTGGTGGATTCTCCCATCTGGACATTTATATATATCACACATTTGTGGATTCTCCCATCTGGACATTTATATAAGTCACACATTGGTGGATTCTTCCATTTGGACATATATATATACTGCACAAATTGGTGGATTCTCCTATCTGGACATTTATATGTCACACATTGGTAGATTCTCCCATGCGAACATTTATAAATGCCGCACATTGGTGGATTCTTCCATCTGGACATTTATAAATATCACACATTTCTGGATTTTACCATCTGGACAGTTATATATGTCACACATTGGTGGATTCTCCCATTTAGACATTTATATATGCCACACATTGGTGGATTCTCCCATCTGGACATTTATATATGCCACACATTGGTGGATTCTCCCATAAGGACATGTATATATGCCACACATTAAATGATTCTCCATCTGGACATTTATATATGCCACACATTGGTGGATTCTCCCATCTGGATATTTATATATGCCACACATTGGTGGATTTCCCCATTTGGACATTTATATATGCCACACATTAAAGGATTCTCCATCTGGACAGTTATACACATTGGTGGATTCTCCCATTTGGACATTTATATATGCCACACATTGGTGGATTCGCCAATTTGGACATTTATATATGCCACACATTGGCAGATTCTCACATCTGGACATTTATATATGTCACACATTTGTGGATTCTCTCATTTGGACATTTATATATGCCACATATTGGTGGACTCTCCCATCTGGGTATTTATATATGTCACACATTGGTGGATTCTCCCATTTGGACATTTATATATGCCACACATTAAAGGATTCTCCATCTGGACATTTATATATGCCACACATTGGTGGATTCTCCCATCTGGATATTTATATATGCCACACATTGGCGGATTCTCCATCTGGACATTTATATATGCCACACATTGGTGGATTCTCCCATTTGGACATTTATATATGCCACACATTAAAGGATTCTCCATCTGGACATTTATATATGTCAAACATTGGTGGATTCTCCCATTTGGAAATGTATATACTGTATTCCACACATTGAAGGATTCTCCCATCTGGACATTTATATATGTCACACATTGGTGGATTCTCCCATCTGGACATTTACATATGCCACACATTGTGGATTCTCCCAGCTGGACATTTATATATGTCACACATTGTATTCTCCCATCTGGACATTTATATATGTTACACATTGGTGGATTCTCCTATCTGGACATTTATATGTGTCACACATTGGTGGATTCTCCCATTTGGAAATGTATATACTGTATTCCACACATTGAAGGATTCTCCCATTTGGACATTTATATATGCCACACATTGGTGGATTCGCCAATTTGGACATTTATATATGCCACACATTGGCGGATTCTCACATCTGGACATTTATATATGTCACACATTTGTGGATTCTCTCATTTGGACATTTATATATGCCACATATTGGTGGACTCTCCCATCTGGGTATTTATATATGTCACACATTGGTGGATTCTCCCATTTGGACATTTATATATGCCACACATTGGCGGATTCTCCATCTGGACATTTATATATGCCACACATTGGTGGATTCTCCATCTGGACATTTATATATGCCACACATTGGCGGATTCTCCATCTGGACATTTATATATGCCACACATTGGTGGATTCTCCCATTTGGACATTTATATATGCCACACATTAAAGGATTCTCCATCTGGACATTTATATATGTCAAACATTGGTGGATTCTCCCATTTGGAAATGTATATACTGTATTCCACACATTGAAGGATTCTCCCATCTGGACATTTATATATGTTACACATTGGTGGATTCTCCTATCTGGACATTTATATATGTCACACATTGGTGGATTCTCCCATCTGGACATTTACATATGCCACACAATGGTGGATTCACCCATCTTGACATTTATATATGTCACACATTTCTGGATTCTCCCATCTGGACATTTATATATCTTACACATTGGTGGATTCTCCTATCTGGACATTTATATATGTTGCAAATTGGTGGATTCTCCGATTTGGACATTTATATATGCCACACATTGGTGGATTCTCCCATCTGGACATTTATATGCCACACATTGGTGGACTCTCCCATCAGGACAATTATATATGCCACACATTGGTGGACTCTCCCATCTTGACATTTTTATATGCCACACATTTGTTGGATTCTCCCATTTGGACATTTATCTATGCCACACATTGGTGGATTCTCCCATTTGGACATTTATATATAACACACATTGAAGGATTCTTCCATCTGGACATTTACATATGTCACACATTGGTGGATTCTCCCATCTGGACATTTATCTATGCCCCACATTGGTGTATTCTCACATTTGGACATTTATATATGCCACACTTTGGTGGATTCTCCCATCTGGACATTTATATATGTCACACATTGGTGGATTCTCCCATATGGACATTTATATATGCCACACATTGGTGGATTCTCCCATCTGGACATTTATATATGCCACACATTTGTGGATTCTCCCATCTGGACATTTATATAAGTCACACATTGGTGTATTCTTCCATTTGGACATTTATATACGGCACACATTTGTGGATTCTCCCATCTCGACATTTATATATGTCACACATTGGTAGATTTTCCCATGCAGACATTTATATATGCCGCACATTGATGGATTCTCCAATCTGGACATTTTTATATGTCACACAGCAGAACAGTGCCAATAATCAGAAAATTACATGCTCTAACAGATTAGAGCATGTCATTTTTCAACTATAGTAAACCTTTAACTGAGACTCTCATCATTTGAAAATAAAGGATTACAATTAAAGAAAGAAAAAACAAACATACATGCAGAACAAAAGGATGCTAAAAGTACATATTGGGTGGTAAATTCTATCTATCTATCTATCTATCTATCTATCTATTATCTATCTATCATCTATCTATTTGATATGCAGTGTTATACAACCATCAGATTGAATGCATACTATTTGAAATACAAATAAAAAACAAACTAAAATTAAACTGCCTTTCTTTTTTTATTATTTCATTAAAGTTATTCTTAAACAAGCTTTGAATAACTTTGAAAGTCATTAATATTTTATACTGAGAAAACATTTAAAAATACTTCTTTAGAGCTTAATCCATGTGTGAAAAATATTTGCGGGCATCAAAAAGAACGTCTCCTTTGCAGATGGATATGTGTGCTAATTGGGCTGTGTTGCAAGCAGTGTGTGCAGTGCCTGTTAAAAAATAATTATATTTCCATATAAAATGGAACGTTTAGATACAGACAGAGGGAAACTCAGAAGTTTTTAATTAAACATAAATAAAAATAACAAAAATAGCTAACATGCACATGAGTAGCAGATTTACATCAGATTAGTTTTATTAAAGGGTATTACAATTTCTACATTATAATGTATAACATGAAGTCTTTTAAATGTAAATTACTTCCCTTTAAATAATATTCTGTCATTAGACTTCTGGCAAATACTTAAAGGGACAGTCTAGTCCAAAACAAACTTTCATGATTCAGATAGGGCATGTAATATTAAACAATTTTCCAATTTATTTTTATCACCAATTTTGATTTGTTCTCTTGGTATTCTTAGTTGAAAGCTTAACCTAGGAGGATCATATGCTAATTTCTTAGACCTTGAAGGCCGCCTCTTAAGAATGCATTTTAACACGTTTTTCACCACTAGAGGGTGTTAGTTCATGTTTTTCATATAGATAACACTGTGCTCATGCACGTGAAGTAACCTGGGAGCTATCACTTATTGGCTAAACTGCAAGTCTGTCAAAAGAACTGAAATAAAGGGGCAGTTTGCAGAGGCTTAGATACAAGATTATCACAGAGGTAAAAAATATATAAATATAACTGTGTTGGTTATGCAAAACTGGGGAATGGGTAAAAAAGGGATTATCTATCTTTTAAAACAATAACAATTCTGGTGTAGACTGTCCCTTTAATACATTGCTGCTTCTAGCATTTTCCACAGCCCTCTAAATATGAATTTACATGCACAGCATATGCTGGCGTATGGCCACTGACTATGCCCCACTGGAATTACAATCTTGTATCCATGACTTCTGGGGTTAGTTATATAACATTTTTAGATAACAAAGGGATGCAAAGTATTGTGGGTGGGTTAGCCTGTTTGTTCAAATGGCAAAGGGCTCCATTGCACTTATATATGCCTGTATATGTATACATATGTATTTATGTGTTTATATATAGAGAGGGTGAGAAAGCACCTGTTCAAATAAACCCAGGATAAATATATACAACACTTATAACATCCCTAAATAAGTTGTTTCAATTCCTATGTGAATAGTTCCAGTCACAATAGAGATGATTGTCTATTGGTATATACACAGACCATCAACAAAGTGTTATACAATAAGAAATCTTGTAGATGTTGAATTTATACACACCAAACAACAATGATCAAAGTAAAAACAAAGTAAAAATCATATGAGGTAAGTTTCCGCATCTATCAGTGCTGATCCTCCAGTGATGACTTGTATCTGTGTCAGAGTGACTCCTTGGCCCCTAGTTATCAAGCCGTCAACCTCAAATACGCTGGAATTCCGCAGCGTATTTGTGGCGAGGCTGATTCGCCTTAGTTATCAAGCCCTAGATACCGGCAAAAGTAGAATTTTGTGACGTAAGCTTCGATCCGCCGGACTCAGTCCGACACAGATCGATGCTTACGTCACTACAGATGTTCCGCACACAAGTGCAGCACAATCTGACTACATTTGCTAGTTATCAAAAAACTAGCAGGTACGCTCGGCACTTTTCCGGCCCAGCGTACCTGGTTTTCAATAGGAACAGCCAATAGAATGCGAGCTCAATCTGATTGGCTGATTGGATCAGCCAATCGGATTGAACTTCAATCTGATTGGCTGATTCAATCAGCCAATCAGATTTTTCCTACCTTAATTCCGATTGGCTGATAGAATCCTATCAGCCAATCAGAATTGAAGGGACGCCATCTTGGATGACGTCCCTTAAAGGAATATCCATTCGTCATTAGTCCGCGGGAAGAAGAGGATGGCCCCGCGTCGGCTCGTCTGAAGATGGCTCCACTCCGGATGGATGAAGATTGAAGACGCCGCCTGGATGAAGACTTCTATCGGATGGAAGACCTCTTCAGCGCCGCCTGGATGATGACTTCATCGGATGGAAGACTTCTTCAGCGCCCCTTGGATGATGACTTCTGCCGCTCCGGATCTCCTCTTCAGTTCCATCGGTGGTCGGCTGGCTGAAGACGACTCAAGGTAGGATGATCTTCAGGGGGGTAGTGTTAGGTTTATTTAAAGGGGGTTTGGGTTAGATTAGGGGTATGTGGGTGGTGGGTTTTAATGTTGGGGGGGTTGTATTTTTATTTTACAGGCAAAAGAGCAGAATTCTTTGGGGCATGCCCCGCAAAAGGCCCTTTTAAGGCCTGGTAAGGTAAAAGAGCTGGTAACTTTTTAATTTAGAATAGGGTAGGGCATTTTTTTATTTTGGGGGGCTTTGTTATTTTATTAGGGGGCTTAGATTAGGTGTAAGTAGCTTAAAATTGTTGTAATATTTTTTAAATGTTTGTAACTTATTTTTTTTATTTTTCGTAACTTAGCTTTTTTTATTTTTTGTACTTTAGTTAGTTTATTTAATTTAATTTAATTGTAGTTATTTGTAGTTAATTTATTTAATGAATTTAATAATAGTATAGTGTTAGGTTTAATTGTTACTTAGGTTAGGATTTATTTTACAGGTAATTTTGTATTTCTTTTAGCTAGGTAGTTATTAAATAGTTAATAACTATTTAATAACTATTCTAACTAGCTAAAATAAATACAAAGTTACCTGTAAAATAAATATAAATCCTAAAATAGCTACAATGTAATTATTATTTATATTGTAGCTATCTTAGGGTTTATTTTACAGGTAAGTATTTAGTTTTAAATAGGAATTATTTATTAAAGTATAGTGTAGTGTTAGGTGTAATTGTAACTTAGGTTAGTTTTTATTTTACAGGTAAATTTCTCTTTATTTTAGCTAGGTAAGCTATTAAATAGTTAATAACTATTTAATAGCTATTGTACCTGGTTAAAATAAATTGAAAGGTACCTGTAAAATAAATATAAATCCTAAGGCCTAGATTTGGAGTTTGGCGGTAAAAGGGCTGTTAACGCTCCGCGGGCTTTTTTCTGGCCGCACCATAAAATTAACTCTGGTATCGAGAGTTCAAACAAATGCTGCGTTAGGCTCCAAAAAAGGAGCGTAGAGCATTTTTACCGCAAATGCAACTCTCGATACCAGCGGTGCTTACGGACGCGGCCAGCCTCAAAAACGTGCTCGTGCACGATTCCCCCATAGGAAACAATGGGACTGTTTGAGCTGAAAAAAAAACCTAACACCTGCAAAAAAGCAGCGTTCAGCTCCTAACGCAGCCCCATTGTTTCCTATGGGGAAACACTTCCTACGTCTGCACCTAACACTCTAACATGTACCCCGAGTCTAAACGCCCCTAGCCTTACACTTATTAACCCCTAATCTGCCGCCCCCGCTATCGCTGACACCTGCATATTTTTTTTAACCCCTAATCTGCCACTCCGTAAACCGCCGCAACCTACGTTATCCCTATGTACCCCTAATCTGCTGCCCTAACATCGCCGACCCCTATATTATATTTATTAACCCCTAATCTGCCCCCCTCAACGTCGCCGACACCTGCCTACACTTATTAACCCCTAATCTGCCGAGCGGACCTGAGCGCTACTATAATAAAGTTATTAACCCCTAATCCGCCTCACTAACCCTATCATAAATAGTATTAACCCCTAATCTGCCCTCCCTAACATCGCCGACACCTACCTTCAATTATTAACCCCTAATCTTCCGAGCGGAGCTCACGCTATTCTAATAAATGTATTAACCCCTAACGCTAAATCTAACCCTAACACTAACACCCCCATAACTTAAATATAATTTACATCTAACGAAATTAATTAACTCTTATTAAATAAATGATTCCTATTTAAAGCTAAATACTTACCTGTAAAATAAATCCTAATATAGCTACAATATAAATTATAATTACATTGTAGCTATTTTAGGATTAATATTTATTTTACAGTCAACTTTGTAATTATTTTAACTAGGTACAATAGCTATTAAATAGTTAAGAACTATTTAATAGTTACCTAGTTAAAATAATAACAAATTTACCTGTAAAATAAATCCTAACCTAAGATATAATTAAACCTAACACTACCCTATCAATAAAATAATTAACTAAACTACCTACAATTACCTACAATTAACCTAACACTACACTATCAATAAATTCATTAAACACAATTGCTACAAATAAATACAATTAAATAAACTAGCTAAAGTACAAAAAATAAAAAAGAACTAAGTTACAAAAAATAAAAAAATATTTACAAACATAAGAAAAATATTACAACAATTTTAAACTAATTACACCTACTCTAAGCCCCCTAATAAAATAACAAAGCCCCCCAAAATAAAAAATTCCCTACCCTATTCTAAATTAAAAAAGTTACAAGCTCTTTTACCTTACCAGCCCTGAACAGGGCCCTTTGCGGGGCATGCCCCAAGAATTTCAGCTCTTTTGCCTGTAAAAGAATAAATACAATACCCCCCCCCAACATTACAACCCACCACCCACATACCCCTAATCTAACCCAAACCCCCCTTAAATAAACCTAACACTAAGCCCCTGAAGATCTTCCTACCTTGTCTTCACCATACCAGGTTCACCGATCCGTCCTGGCTCCAACATCTTCATCCAACCCAAGCGGGGGTTGGCGATCCATCATCCGGTGCTGAAGAGGTCCAGAAGAGGCTCCAAAGTCTTCCTCCTATCCGGCAAGAAGAGGACATCCGGACCGGCAAACATCTTCTCCAAGCGGCATCTTCGATCTTCTTCCATCCGGTGCGGAGCGGGTCCATCTTGAAGCAGGTGACGCGGATCCATCCTCTTCTTCTGTTGTCTCCCGACTAATGACGGTTCCTTTAAGGGACGTCATCCAAGATGGCGTCCCTCGAATTCCGATTGGCTGATAGGATTCTATCAGCCAATCGGAATTAAGGTAGGAATTTTCTGATTGGCTGATGGAATCAGCCAATCAGAATCAAGTTCAATCCGATTGGCTGATCCAATCAGCCAATCAGATTGAGCTCGCATTCTATTGGCTGTTCCGATCAGCCAATAGAATGCGAGCTCAATCTGATTGGCTGATTGGATCAGCCAATCGGATTGAACTTGATTCTGATTGGCTGATTCCATCAGCCAATCAGAAAATTCCTACCTTAATTCCGATTGGCTGATAGAATCCTATCAGCCAATCGGAATTCGAGGGACGCCATCTTGGATGACGTCCCTTAAAGGAACCGTCATTAGTCGGGAGACAACGGAAGAAGAGGATGGATCCGCGTCGCCTGCTTCAAGATGGACCCGCTCCGCACCGGATGGAAGAAGATCGAAGATGCCGCTTGGAGAAGATGTTTGCCGGTCCGGATGTCCTCTTCTTGCCGGATAGGAGGAAGACTTTGGAGCCTCTTCTGGACCTCTTCAGCACCGGATGATGGATCGCCAACCCCCGCTTGGGTTGGATGAAGATGTTGGAGCCAGGACGGATCGGTGAACCTGGTATGGTGAAGACAAGGTAGGAAGATCTTCAGGGGCTTAGTGTTAGGTTTATTTAAGGGGGGTTTGGGTTAGATTAGGGGTATGTGGGTGGTGGGTTGTAATGTTGGGGGGGGGTATTGTATTTATTCTTTTACAGGCAAAAGAGCTGAAATTCTTGGGGCATGCCCCGCAAAGGGCCCTGTTCAGGGCTGGTAAGGTAAAAGAGCTTGTAACTTTTTTAATTTAGAATAGGGTAGGGAATTTTTTATTTTGGGGGGCTTTGTTATTTTATTAGGGGGCTTAGAGTAGGTGTAATTAGTTTAAAATTGTTGTAATATTTTTCTTATGTTTGTAAATATTTTTTTATTTTTTGTAACTTAGTTCTTTTTTATTTTTTGTACTTTAGCTAGTTTATTTAATTGTATTTATTTGTAGCAATTGTGTTTAATTAATTTATTGATAGTGTAGTGTTAGGTTAATTGTAGGTAATTGTAGGTAGTTTATTTAATTATTTTATTGATAGGGTAGTGTTAGGTTTAATTATATCTTAGGTTAGGATTTATTTTACAGGTAAATTTGTTATTATTTTAACTAGGTAACTATTAAATAGTTCTTAACTATTTAATAGCTATTGTACCTAGTTAAAATAAATACCAAGTTGCCTGTAAAATAAATATTAATCCTAAAATAGCTATAATATAATTATAATTTATATTGTAGCTATATTAGGATTTATTTTACAGGTAAGTATTTAGCTTTTAATAGGAATCATTTATTTAATAAGAGTTAATTAATTTCGTTAGATGTAAATTATATTTAAGTTAGGGGGGTGTTAGTGTTAGGGTTAGACTTAGCTTTAGGGGTTAATCAATTTATTAGAATAGCGGTGAGCTCCGGTCGTCAGATTAGGGGTTAATAATTGAAGGTAGGTGTCGGCGATGTTAGGGAGGGCAGATTAGGGGTTAATACTATTTATGATAGGGTTAGTGAGGCGGGTTAGGGGTTAATAACTTTATTATAGTAGCGCTCAGGTCCGCTCGGCAGATTAGGGGTTAATAAGTGTAGGCAGGTGTCGGCGACGTTGAGGGGGGCAGATTAGGGGTTAATAAATATAATATAGGGGTCGGCGGTGTTAGGGGCAGCAGATTAGGGGTACATAAGGATAACGTAGGTGGCGGCGCTTTGCGGTCGGAAGATTAGGGGTTCATTATTTTAAGTAGCTGGCGGCGACGTTGTGGGGGGCAGGTTAGGGGTTAATAAATATAATACAGGGGTCGGCGGTGTTGTGGGCAGCAGATTAGGGGTACATAAGTATAACGTAGGTGGCGGTCGGCAGATTAGGGGTTAAAAATTTTAATCGAGTGGCGGCGATGTGGGGGGACCTCGGTTTAGGGGTACATAGGTAGTTTATTGGTGTTAGTGTACTTTAGGGTACAGTAGTTAAGAGCTTTATGAACCGGCGTTAGCCAGAAAGCTCTTAACTCCTGCTATTTTCAGGCGGCTGGAATTTTGTCGTTAGAGCTCTAACGCTCACTTCAGAAACGACTCTAAATACCGGCGTTAGAAAGATCCCATTGAAAAGATAGGATACGCAAATGGCGTAGGGGGATCTGCGGTATGGAAAAGTCGCGGCTGAAAAGTGAGCGTTAGACCCTTTAATCACTGACTCCAAATACCAGCGGGCGGCCAAAACCAGCGTTAGGAGCCTCTAACGCTGGTTTTGACGGCTACCGCCGAACTCCAAATCTAGGCCTAAGATAGCAAGAATATAATTATTATTTATATTGTAGCTATATTAGGGTTTATTTTATAGGTAAGTATTTAGTTTTAAATAGGATTAATTTAGTTAATAAGAGAAATATTATTTAGATTTATTTAATTAATATTTAAGTTAGGGGTTGTTAGGGTTAGTGTTAGACTTAGGTTTAGGGGTTAATCATTTTAATACAGTGGCGGCGGTGTAGGGGGGGGCAGAATAGGGGTTAATAAATTTATTATAGGTGGCGACGGTGTTGGGGGGCAGGATAGGGGTTAATAAACTTATTATAGGTGGCGACGGTGTAGGGTGGGCAGATTAGGGGTTAATAAGTTTAATATAGGTTGCTGCGGGGTCCTTGAACAGTGGTTTAGGGGTTAAACTATTTATTTAGTTGCGGGATCCGCAGGATAGGGGTTAATAACTTTATTATAGGTGGCGGCGGTATAGGGGGGGCAGGATAGGGGTTACTAGGTATAATGTAGGTGGCAGCGGTGTCCGGGAGCGGCGGTTTAGAGGTTAATACATTTATAAGAGTTGCGGCGGGGTCTAGGAGCGGCGGTTTAGGGGTTAATAACTTTATTGAGTTGCGGGGGGCTCCTGGGACGCCGGTATAGGGGATAGAACAGTGTAGTTAGTGTGGGTGCTTAGTGACAGGGGTATCAATAAAGCTGTCAAAAAGCCGAAGAGCAGTGAGATCGGATGAATGATAACTCTCACAGTCCACTGCTCATCGCCCCGTACTTGGTGCGCGGCTTTTTGACAGCTTTTTTGATAACTTAGGCAAAAAAAATTCAGGTCCGCGGCGGCGATGGTAGGCGAGCTTAGGCGGGTGTATTGGACTGGCGAAGGCAGGTAAAGTAGACGGCTTGATAACTACCCCCCTTGTCTCCTTGGAGTATGGTGTGCATAGAGAAAGCTGGATTCTGAAGTGGCTCCTCTGTGGATTCAGAAGTATTAAGCCAAATGTAAAACAGAACAGGGTACATAGTGAAATACAGTTTTATTTTAAAGGGACAGTATACACTCATTTTCATATAACTGCATGTAATATACACTACTATAAAGAATAAGATGCACAGATACTGATATAAAAATCCAGTATAAAACTGTTTAAAAACTTACTTAGAAGCTGTCAGTTTGGCTCTGTTGAAAAGGTAGCTGGAAAGCCCACTGCAAGTGGCAAATAAGACACTCCCCCCTCCCCCGCCTTTTGCATATGAAAAGACCCTTTACACAAACAGCAGCAAGCTGGAGAAGGTAGCTGACAGTATTCACATAAAACTTTGGGGTTTGGTTAGGAGTCTGAAAATCAGAGCAATGTTATTTAAAAATAAGCAAAACTATACATTTATTTAAAAAAAAAAACTTTATGGGCTATATAAATAGATCATCTACAAAACATTTATGCAAAGAAAAAATGAGTGTATAATGTCCCTTTAAGAACAATTATTAAAAAACAAGCCAAATGACCACTCACATTTAAAAACCTCAAACATATGAGGTATGAATTATGCACATACACACATAAAAATACTCCTGTATGTCTTCAATAGGATCCCCTGAGATATATACAGAGGGTAGTGATCCCAATCAGATATTAGTTGGATCCTAATATAGATACAGTCCAAGGTGCCTCCTAACTCTTCATGTACATGTGAATATCACATTGTGAAGCCGTTAGTGGTAAAAAATACAACAAGAAAATTCCAAATGAAGTCCGTACGCGTTTCAAAGGATTAATGTCCTTCTTCATCAGAGGGTAAGATAAAATGAAGCTTACAAATCAGGACTTTTTAAAAGCAGGGCAGCAGCATGCCCCTTGTACACACCCCTACATCTAATTGGTTAAAGGGACATTAAACACTTTGAGATGGTAATATAAAAAGATAAATTGTATATATAAAACAACTCTGCAATATACTTTCATTATTTATTTTTTCCTATTTGCCTGTAATTTTTTATTCTGAAATTGTGAGCTTTTCAGTTCCTGTTAGAAATGGAAGTGCAGAACACTGTTAAATCCAGCACAACCATTGGCTGCACACTCTAATGACCTATTTATAACTGTCCCTAATTGGCCACAGCAGAGAAGGTAACACAAGTTACAACATGGCAGCTCCCAGTGTTTTATAGACACTAAAACTTTACACTTATTTTGTCACTTATTAAACAACTAATGAAACTTTAAAAAATACATCTACATGTTAGTCATGGACTAATCTTTTCTTTGAATGCATCATTCTATCTAGCATGTATTTAGTGTTTAATGTCCCTTTAAGGGCTTACACTAATACATTCATATTTCTTAAAACACTATAGTAAGTTAAAATATATCATTACAAAAATATGTTACACATATATGTTAGGAAATAAATTATTTATCACCTTTTGCAGTCCCCACCTCCTGTTTCTCACCCTCCTACAATCTAGATTGTAAGTTCCCACAGGAACAGGGCCCTCAATTCCCCCTGTATTTGTTTGTTAAACTTTGTCTGGTGTCTTTTATACTGTATTGTACTGTACTTTTATCTTTGTACCCATGGGATCTGTTGGCGCTTTATAAATAAAGAATAATAATAATAATATTAATATACAAACAGATTTTAGCAAGCAAACTTACACAACGTATTTACGAAGTTATTTTTGTAATGATATATTTTAACTTATCCTAGTGTTTTAAGAAATATGAATGTATTAATACTAATGGCTTCACACTGCGATATTAAGAGTTAGGAGGCACCTTGGACTGTATCTATATTAGGATCCAACTATCAACTAATTGGGATCACTACCCTCTGCATACATCTCAGGGGATCCTATTGAAGACATACAGGAGTATTTTTATGTGTGTATGTGCATAATTCATACCTCATATGTTTGAGGTTTTTAAATGTGAGTGGTCATTTGGCTTGTTTTTTAATAATTGTTCTTAAAATAAAACTGTATTACGCTATGTACCCTGTTCTGTTTTACATTTGGCTTAATACTTCTGAATCCACGGAGGAGCCACTTCAGAATCCAGCTTTCTCTATGCACAACATACTCCAAGGAGACAAGGAGTCACTCTGACACAGATACAAGTCATCACTGGAGGATCAGCACTGATAGATGCGGAAACTTACCTCATATGATTGGGGTAATTTCTAGTAAGTGCACACCCACCAGTATTCTGTACGTGTTTTTACTTTGAACATTGTTGTTTGGTGTGGACAACATCTACACAATTTCTTATTGTATAAGACTTTGTTGATGGTCTGTGTATATACCAATAGACCATTATCTCTATTGTGACTGGAACTATTCACATAGGAATTGTAACAACTTATTTAGGGATGTTATAAGTGTTGTATATATTTATCCTGGGTTTATTTGAATAGGCGCTTTCTCACCCTCTCTTTCCATTTACCTTTTCACTGGCCTCTATCCTCTTGAGCATTTAGGCTTCTGATATAATCTCTGAGACTACAGCAGCATATTTAAAAATACCTACCTTCTTAAGTGAGCCTTGGTAGCGCAGACATAAGGGCAGCTTACCCCCCCCCCCCCGGTAACAGAGTAGGTGTGATATTCTAATACTTTGTATAATATATATATATATATATATATATATATATATATATATATATACATACACACATACACACACAGTGCTCTAAAGGCTGCCGCGGCGAGGACTGTTTGTTTGTCTCATATCTTTGAACCCTTTTTAACTTTTATACAAATGTTTTTTTTTAAATAATTGTTGATATGATTGTAACTGTAATATTAAATGTATTTTTGATGTGTTTTGTGAATCTTTTTTGTTTTGCGTAACAGTGAACCAGAGTTCTGAGGTTGCACTATCCCCATGTGCTTTAGATTCAATTGCGCTCAAGGGAACTTGTTTATTTTGAACTCATAATACCACAATACTTCCATGATAAATACAGCGCAAAGAGCCGTGATAATAAATCCCTTTTTCGCTTGCATGCAACAATTAGAGCACCACTCGTACTCTAACCTCTAACCCTATATTATTAACATAAACAGTGATCTTTTATATGCCACAAAGAAATGAAATGACTTTAATGTCTTTTTAGCTGAATTAAAACTTTGGAGCAGACAATTCTTAATTAATGATTTATTATAGGAGTAATGAAAATGAGTCTTTTTTTTGTTTTCTTTCCCCATAAAAAAATAAAAAATGGTATTTTGTGCTCTAGTAATTATTTTGAAGCTATTGTGGATCATGTCTGCCGCACATCGATAAATGCCGACAGCATACGCTGTCAGCATCTATCATTGCACAAGCATTTCTCGTTAAATGCTTGTGCAATGCCGCCCCATGCACATGGGGGGTGAATATTATCCCAATCATATCTGATCAGGATGATTGCTGTCCACCGCCTCTTAAGACCATTGCTTCTTAACTTCAATTTCAGGGGAACCTCAAATTACGGGGGGGGGGGTAGATTGCAGCATCCGCTGCTTGATAAATCTACCCCATTTTGTGTATTAGATATCCTAAACACAACATAATTTTTAAAAAAAGCAAAAAGTAGATTGACTATAAATTATTGCCAAGTCTGTGTAATATACCTAAAATACGTTTAATAAAATAGATGACATTGGAATTATATTTTACAACAAAGCTGTAAGCTATGTATACTTTTTGTAAGGTATATTGAATTGCAAGTTATGGTAATAGCTGAGACTATAACAGGTGGCAAGCTTTTAAGCTTTCTGCAAATAATTCAGCTATCAATAAAACACCTTCAAATCAAATTATTTATGGAAAGGCTTTTAACTGCATATGCGACAAATCAATATAGAAAAAGTGAAAATTATAAAAGAATTACAGTAAAGAATCAACTTGGGAATAATAGAACATAGCAATGCATTTTTCCATGAAAAGCTTGACTACAAAAACATAACTGATTACGGTTGAACATATTCAGTCCAGTGACAAGGCTTTGTTCTTTATATTTAAAATGTTTTGTTTACAATGTTTTTATAGTCAGTTCTCTCATTATAAACATGCATCTATTCTGCATTTTGTATAACTCAATATCAAGCAGTATTTTTTTTAGGATATTTTTATCAAATGTCAAGAAAGCTTTTTTTTCCTTTTATTTATTTTTTTCCTTTCCCCGTTATATTTTAAAGGGACAGTCTAGGCCAAAATAAACTTTCATGATTCAGATAGAGCATGTAATTTTAAACAATTTTCCAATTTACTTTTATCACCAATTTTGCTTTGTTCTCTTGGTATTCTTAGTTGAAAGCTTAACCTAGGAGGTTCATATGCTAATTTCTTAGACCTTGAAGCCCACCTCTTTCAGATTGCATTTTAATAGTTTTTCACCACTAGAGGGTGTTAGTTCACGTATTTCATATAGATAACACTGTGCTGGTGCACGTGAAGTTATCTAGGAGCCATTACTGATTGGCTAGACTGCAAATCTGTCAAAAGAAATGAAAAAAGGGGCAGTTTGCAGAGGCTTAGATACAAGATAATCACAGAGGTTAAAAGTATATTATTATAACTGTGTTGGTTATGCAAAACTGGGGACTGGGTAATAAAGGGATTATCTATCTTTTAAAACAATAACAATTCTGGTGTAGACTGTCCCTTTAAACAAACTCAAGTGATTATAACATTTTAACAGGAAACAATCATTACTAAAATCATTAAGTATTAATGAGAGAGCAATAGATGGATTAAAAAAGAATAAGGTGTAAGCTTTAAACAAGTGCCTGTTTATTGTTTTTAATAATTTATATTAAAAGAGATGGATTCTTAAAGAGATACTAAACCCAATTTTTTTCTTTCATGATTCAGACAGAGCATGCAAATTTAAGCAACTTTCTTATTTACTCCTATTATTAATTTACCTTCGTTCTCTGGCTATCTTTATTTAAAAACAGGAATGTAAAGCTTATAAGCTGACCCACTTTTGGTTCAGAACCTGGGTTACACTTGCTTATTGGTTGGCTGAATGTAGTCACCAATAAGCAAACACTATCCAGGGTGCTGAATCTAAAATGGGCCAGCATCTAAGCTTTACATTCCTGCTTTTTAAATAAAGATAGCAAGAGAACAAATAAAATTGATAATAGGAGTAAATTAGAAAGTTGCTTAAACTTGCATCCCTTTAAAGCTGTTAAATGTCACCATCCTACTTCAAGATTCCACATTTCTTTAACAAGATTTCACCTATTGTGCAGTCTATTATTTTTTAGCAATACCTTCTAGCAAAAAGATAGGACTTTCTCAAGTGGGGTTTACAAACACACAAGTATGAGAATATCCTGGGGACCAAAATGCCATGATGTTCCTTAGCTGAAAATGGTTGATGAGCCAATCAGAATTGGTATACAAGTGTATCTGCTAATTACAGCCATTGGTGCTTAAAACTGTATTTAGCCCCTTTAATAGGGTTAGCACATAGTTACCAAATGATTTACTGCAAAAACGACATTTTCTAGCAAATTTGAATTTTTATTAGTGCATTAAAATATCCCTTAAACCAATCCCTGCAGATATTCATTTCTACCCTTCTCCTATGCTTATCTGAACCTATTCATACTTTTCATAGATTTGAAAATGTTAGTAAATTGTAAAACAATTACAGTTTCCTTCTGGGTCCTCTTCAACTGTTAGCAACATAAAGCCTATTTTGTAGATAGTTTTTTGTGTGACATTACATTTTGGAAAATGTATCTGTTTGACAAAAGTACACATTTTTGATCAGCACTCAGGAAGTGAATAAACAAACTTCATTCAGTCACAATGGAATTATCTCTATGTACAAGAGCTTTAGTTTCTGTTTACCTCATCTTGGCTTGTGCTTTTATAACAACAGGTTTTAAAGCAATCCTGTATTAAGATGCATCCAATTTTGCATCTGCTCCTTTCCAGTGTTTCTCTTTAATCTAGAAGGTCACAAGAGAGCTAAACCATTTTATTCAAGAGATTAACTTCAGATATAATAGGATTTGTATATTTCTTACAGGCATAAGTTTATGAAAATAAAATATTTTATCTATGTTATGGATAAAAATGCATCATTTTAAATTATATTTACCACGATTTTGTTTGCATTTGATTTTCACATCATCGCATTTAAACTGACTATTAATTACATCCAAAAAAAATCACACAGAGGAAACCCAGACTAAAAATAATTTTCAATATATATATAAAGCAAATTAAAAACTGAAACAAAGAGGGCCAGATTACGAGTGGAACGCTAACAGTAACTCTCAAGCGATAAGAGGTTTATCATGGGTGTTTGTGCTTGTAGGGTTTACAAGTTGAAACTTTATTTGCTCTATTGACTTATATGGGGGAATACGTGAACAAGATTCAGCTTTTTGCGTTAGTCGGGTTAGCACTCGAGTGAAAACAGTTTACTTTCCACTCATAATACAAGTGCAATCGGACAAGTGCAAAAAGCTTACTTCTAGCACAGTTAACACTCAAGCGGGAGCACTAAATAGCGCTCCACGCGTAATCTGGCCCAAAGGCATTTGTTCACTTAGTAGAAAAAAAATAAATTGCATATTTATTTGATGTTATTGAGATGGATTGTTGTACGTTGGCAAATAACATTGCAGTGCCAAAAATACCTGTTTTTAAAAGCCATTAAATACAGTAGAATTACTGAATCAACAAATGCATAATAAAAATACATTACAATAGCACTTAGTCTGAATTTATAGCAAATTTCAGTTATTTACATATTCACTCCCCCCTGTATCATGTGACAACCATCAGCCAATCAAAAATGCATATATGTCTATCTAATAAACTCTTGCACATGCTCAGTAGGTGCTGGTGCCTCAGAAAGTGTGCTTATGTAAAAAGACTGTGCATAATTTGGTAATAGAATAAATTGAAAAGTTGTTTAAAATTGCATGCTCTATCTGAGTCATGAAAGTTTAATTTTTGACTTTAATGTTCATTTAAATCCTAATCAAGACCACATAAAATCTTGGTGCATTACTCATAATACTGTTACATTTCAAATCACCCAAATACGATATAGTAAAAGATAAGTGCACATTACCATAAAACAGGTGTTTGTTTGTTTTTTTAAATCAATAACCATTAAAAAATGTTGTGTCAAGTAAAGGAAATACACCAAAGTAGAGAGACAACATGATTCTTTGCTGGTATTTATTTATTTTCTATAAAGAAATTAGTCAATGGTTTACTATTTGAAAGATCTGTTTCCATGATGATTTGTTATAAAATATAATTGTGACTCTTTTCACTGTTTTGATTGGCTATCTTTATGCTTGAGGGTGGTTGGCATGGTATGACATTAAGATTTTCAAAAAGTTAATGTATGTGAAGCCCTCTTTGTTTATCTATTATTGTAAATGTTATGTTTACAATAATTTATTATAGATACTATACATCTTTAAACCTGACTGCATATCAGATGCAAAAATGGAGGAATTTTTGGAACAATATGTGCAGGTCATTTGAGACTTAAAAGAGTGTATAATGTTATTTAAAATGAATAGTTAATACAATATGCTTCTAGAGGTACACATACATGAAAGACGTCCAATTTCTGGCAATCAGGGAAAATTGATAACGTAGGTATATTCAGTATATTAAGTGTATTTTAAAACAACAGATGTGTAATTAAAAAGGGCTGGAAAAACAAAGGCAATTTAGATTGTCATCTGCAGGACAATTTTCCTAGGTGTAGAAATAAAAATCTCCCATCTATAATATCAGTGATGAAAATATAGGGCCAGATTACCACTGGAACTGTAGTTTGCGCTTGCGTGTTCGCTTTTTTTTTTTCAACTTGTAATACGAGTAGAATTTAACTTGTGTGCAAAAAGCCACAAAAGCCCGATATCCACTCATAATCTAGCCCATAATATTTGGTTACAATTTTATAACTAGTAAGTGAAATCATTTTTCATTTGCCATTTGACTTCTAGAGGGTAATATGACAAATAATATAAAAGGAGAAAACTGGTTTCATTAGAAAGAGGGTTTCTTTTGGGTGCGTTTCTTTTAGAACTCTAAAAATATATAAAAGTCTTAGTAATTGCCTATTTCACATTGTTTTTTAAACTGTCTGTTACCAGGAATCAGCATGTAATCCAGGGTGGTATTTTTCCTTCGTGTACCTTTCTGTGAACACATCATTTCTCTGAGGCATCTTTTAAATATTATGGAAAATGTATTTTCATTTTGGCAGTTATATATTAAATATTTCAAACTCAGTAGGAAAAAATGATGTTGAAGTGGTGTGGTGCTTTTCTCGTGCCTTTAGAATCTTGTCCCTACCTACCTATAGAGCTTTGGAATTTGTCTTTATGGATGTTGGATTACATGATAATTTCACTAGCAGGTGAGCTAGTTCATACTTATTATTCATACAAAAAACATTTTTCAAGCATCCTCCTTGCTTAAGATAGAGATTGGATGCTTTCCGTGTGATTTATGTACCTAGAAATTATACAAAAATGTGTTCGATTCTTTAGTCAACTATATTTTATTTCAATAAAAAGTAGGTACTTAGACAGGCAACTATTTTACATGAAATATATCATTTGAACTAATTTACTTTGGTGAAAGCGGAATTTTAAATCACACTTTGTAAAGAAATGTTCTATTGAATCATTCCTTCTTCTAAGACATATTATCCTAAATTGCATACTTGATCTAGGAGTTGTATATCTGTCTTTGTATTTTATTAATGCTTTAACACAATTTTATGTATTTTTCAGTACTTATTACATTTTACAATTTTCGGAACATGTATTTATATCTGCCATTCAACTGTATTCAGATTGCCCTCTGAAAATATTTTTATTGATTTATTGCTTGGCTATTAGAAATTGTTACATAGTGTTTTGTCATAGTAAATATGACAGACTCTAAACTAGATCCAACAGATCTGGAAAACCTAAAACTTATAATTAAATCAAATACATAAGCCTAGATTACAAGTGGACAAAATATTAGGGATATTGTTTGCTCAAGTTATTTTTCAGCACTTGAGCGACAGTCTAGGGTGCACTAACATCTGCATGTCGGTTAGCACAGATGCACTAAATTATTTACATAAAAGATTATTATGGGGATGCTCAGTAAAATTCATGTTCGATATTGCTTGAGCTCTAAGCCGAGTATGTGCTAAGCCAAGTAGTTGAGTTATTCATGTAGTTCTCTGCTATTCTATTAATAGCTATAGACCGCAACATCAGACTTCAACTGAGCCAACAGTCCTCCAGGAGACACCGTCGGCCAACAGCTGGTCCCCAACCATACACCCCTTACCAGCGAAGGGAACCCCAGCCGAAACTCCAAAGGGAATTTATCTCAAAAACACTATATTTCAAGCATTTTACGTTGTTCTTAAGTGCAACACTTAACACAACACTAGTAATAAGAGTGAAATAAACTCGCTAATATCGCTCCCTGAGCTATCCAAAAAATGTATATGGTGCGCTAAAAGGTTTTGGTGACTTTAAGGTGATCTGGTTAAATTTTTTAACCATCTACTTGAAATGCCAGATTGTACAGTATTCTTAGCGTCAGCATGAGCGCAAGATAATGCACGCTGAGCTGTTGACTGACCTCCACTTGTCATCTAGCCCATAGTTATTAGTCAATGTATTTGCATTTTATTACTATGATTATATATTTCTAGGGTTCCTTAAATTCAGAAAATACTTTTTACTATTCAAATCCTCAACAATCTCTATTTATTGGGATATTGATTCGATAAAGTTTATTGCGTAGATTTAACACACTGAGAATAAAACACTATGAAGTATTCATTTAAATAAATTTTTATCGCATAACAAGCTGTGCTCCATTGTTCATTAATTATATATGTTTTCTTAAAATAACTTTTATTATTATCTTAGTGTTTATATATGAATTTTAAATGTGATTTAAACATAAGTAACATTTTGTAATATTTAGTAGATTTTGTAAGCAATTGTAGACAAATTTAATAAGGGTATTAATAATAATCAATAATTTCCTACCTTTGGCGTTCTTGCATATTTCCCACACCTGGCATCCTTCACAAGAATTATATCCAATAGCTCAGTCTCCTAAAATATATATATTGTTTACAATTTAATTGAATTTATAGATGTTTGTTTTATATACACATACATGTGTTACATCACCTAAGGAATTTGATTGCATTGGTGTGTTATATAATAAATGCTTTTGCAAACACTTTTTATTTACATAAATATAATCCCTTAATTTAGCAAAACATACTCACAAAAAGACATCAAATAGTAGGATTAATACATTTTAATAAGACAAATATTGTAGAATAGCAATATCCCATTAAATATGTGTGTTCTAAACAAATATGTACTATCTTTTTTCCTAGAATAGTAACGAAAAACTAATAAGCAAGCAACATTATTTCTGAAGCATGACCATAAAGTTCCACTGGAACAATGAGTATGATAACTATAAATTATTTTATTTCTGTAGTGTTTCCTATATTCACTGTCCCACCAAAGCCTTAGGATTCTATCATGTTTGAATGCTTGAACAAAGAGCCATCACTACTCAAATAAGACAATGGGGTCTATCTATCAAGCTCCAAATGGAGCTTGATGCCCCGTGTTTCTGGCGAGCCCACAGGCTCGCCAGAAACAGCAGTTATGAAGCAGCGGTCACAAAGACCGCTGCTCCATAACCTGTCCGTCTGCTCTGGCGGACAGACATCGCTGGAAATCAACCCGATCGAGTACGATCGGATTGATTGACACCCCCTTGCTGGCGGCCTATTGCTCGCCGTATTCAGCGAGGTCTGGCGGATCAGCACTGTCCGATCAGGTCCGCCAGACCTTGATAAATAGGGGCCTATGTAAATATGGAACCAGGGTATGTACATTAGCTCTATTGGAGTAAGTGTTTCCACAAATTGCTTTTATTTTTTTGCCTAATGATTAGAGTTACATTTTGTCTACAATATAGTTGATGATAGTCTTGTAGTAGAGACTAAAAGGATATAATATAACAATAATACAATGTTCTAATCATATAGTTGTACTATTGCTTAAACAGAACAATGTTTTTAATTCTTGCAAAACAGTTCAATGGCTAATTAAAGTCAGCACAAGAGCAGCAATGCACTAGGGATTCTGGAGTTCAGCACAGACATAGATTGGCCAATACACACATATGCCATCCCCGATTGGCTCGATGGCTGTGGTCACCTCTGGATCAGTAATCCACTGCCAGTGAGGAGCTGGCGTTAACCCCCTTAAAAGGGCAAACAATGGCAGCAAACAAGTTGCTAAAGGGATATGAAACCCAAACATTGTATTTTCTGATTCAGACAGAGCATACCATTTAAAAAAAAAATCCAGTTTACTTTTACCAAATTTGCTTCGTTCCCATAATATTCTGTGTTGAAGAGATACCTAGGTAGGCATATGGAGCACTACATAGCAGGAAAGAGTGCTGCCATCTAGTGCTCTTGCAAATGGATAACATTCTTGCAAAACTGCTGCAATATGGCGCTCCAGAAATGGGCCGGCTCTTAAAGGGACATTCCAGCCAAAATTGGAATGCACGTGGATACATTTCAGTTTTGGATAGAAGCATTTTTATAATATACATGTATTAGCAAAAATGTGTCTAATAAAAGCTATAGCTATCTCAGTATTCTAAACACAGCACTTGCTCACAGAGCCTAAGGTGCTTGTACAATCTGGCAATGACTCAATTTGTTAATTGCAGACATGATACAAGCCCCACTGGTCAAAATCAATCGTGAATGTGAAGCATAGCTAGATATTCTCAGTGCACCAGCATTTTAAATACTGTAATTGTTTAGAGCACCAGTGGGGCTTGAAAAAAGAGAATGATAAGTCAAACTCTGGAGGTGCACTAGGCGCCCAATTGATGAAGAACAAAAGATGGGCGAAGATCAAAGGCTGCACTCTCAGATATAACGACAACGACCAAAATCAATCCTGGATGGAATGAGAAGAGGCGCCAATATGGTGATAACGTATAAACAAAAGTCAATAGCAGCAAGCGACAATGATTATACTCACAAACAAGGCGGCACTGATTTGCGCCAGACACAGCGAACCGGGACCTGTTCGTTGCCCGGAAGACCAGCACTCGATAGGAAGCTCCAGGAGGTCACGTGGGACCCTTCTGCCAATCAGGTACGGGAACACATCCACACCTTAATCCGAGCGGCCGCTCCACCAATATACAGATGATTTGGATACACACCTTCCTCCCCTGAGATCACAGCGGAATACCCGTATTCAGTGAATACTTTGTGGGATACACCGGGTGGGTGGTGCTAGCGTCCGATATCCACCAGACCCAGGAGCTTAGATATGAAATCACAGGAAAAGGACTCCAAAGGGGTATAATTAAAATGATTTAATAAAAAAGTTAAAAAGAAACCAGCAACGCGTTTCTCGGCTGCACAGAGCCGTTTCATCAGGCTCTGTGCAGCCGAGAAACAAGTTGCTGGTTTCTTTTTAACTTTTTTATTAAATCATTTTAATTATACCCCTTTGGAGTCCTTTTCCTGTGATTTCATATCTAAGCTCCTGGGTCTGGTGGATATCGGACGCTAGCACCACCTGCCCGGTGTATCCCACAAAGTATTCACTGAATACGGGTATTCCGCTGTGATCTCAGGGGAGGAAGGTGTGTATCCAAATCATCTGTATATTGGTGGAGCGGCCGCTCGGATTAAGGTGTGGATGTGTTCCCGTACCTGATTGGCAGAAGGGTCCCACGTGACCTCCTGGAGTTTCCAATCGAGTGCTGGTCTGCCGGGCGACGAACAGGTCCCGGTTTGCTGTGTCTGGCGCAAATCAGTGCCGCCTTGTTTGTGAGTATAATCATCGTCGCTTGCTGCTATTGACTTTTGTTTATACGTTATCACCCTATTGGCGCCTCTTCTCATTCCATCCAGGATTGATTTTGGTAGTTGTCGTTATATCTGAGAGAGCAGCCTTTGATCTTCGCCCATCTTTTGTTCTTCATCAATTTGGCGCCTAGCGCACCTCCAGAGTTTGACTTATCATTCTCTTTTTTCAAGCCCCACTGGTGCTCTAAACAGTTGCAGTATTTAAAATGCTGGTGCACTGAGAATATCTAGCTATGCTTCACATTCACGTGCAGAGAAAAATGTTAACACTAAAACAGTGATAACTTTTTCTAAAAGCATTTTTGCTAATACGTGTATATTGCAAACATGTTTCTATGCAAACATGTAATTCATCTTTGTGCATTTAAATTTTGAGCATACGTCTATGCTTTTCAAAAAGGATACCAAGAGAACGAAGAAAATGAGAATAGAAGTAAATTAGAAAGTGGTTTAACATTTCATGCTCTGTTTGAATCATGAAAAACATTTTCTATCGATCTTTCTTTCTTTCGCGCAGCTGATCAGTTGACCAGTGGGGCTAAATATTAATCTAAATTATTTGTCCCTATATAATAAAGCCTCTGAGTCCTGTGCAAGGGTATTTATGGCTGCAGGCTTTCTATTAAATTTGAATGTAATAAAAATGTGTTTCTTTTTATATTCCAATGCACCTTATATGCCATTAAAATATAGTTAAAATAAAAAGTCTAATAGGAAATCAATCAATAAACATTTATTGTTCTGATATTTGTTGGACACAAATGGTTATAACTGAAGACATCATGTAAGTTTACTATCAACAGCACTCACTTTATTCACTTCATTTGTAGCACACGAATGTTAATCTTTATTTAAACTATTCTGAAATCTTTATGTGACCCTAATTGACTGCAAAACTAAATGCAATATTGTAATTTCTTCCACTGGATATAAACCAAATAAATATTGACTCCATTGCATTAATTTAGAAATCAATAGTCTTACTTAGGTTTTAAGATATTCCTAATGTGAAGGAAACTAAATGCTTCAATGGATTCAACTCGGATACAATCTGTACTCTATGATTTATTTGAGCTGAGTATTTTCAGAGAAAAATGTTAAAGGGACCCAAAAATATAGGAACAATATTTGAAGAGTATAAAACAAAAATACCCATTTACGTCAATGACCAAACTAGAACTTATTACATTTTGAGGATTCCCCTAATCACCGCTAATAAAATTGGAAGATATAACCACCAAAATATCTATATGAGCATTATACACAGACAACCCAGAGTTCAAATATAACTAACCAGAATATGAAGAGACAAGTTATTGTGGTGTGTTTTATTTTAAATTATGAATCCGTTCATAAACATTTTTGCAATAAAACTGGATGGAAAAAAAACTTTAAAAGAACATAAAAGAGCAGAAAGTAAACGTTTGTGTGTTATTTATATGCAAGCCATAGTGTAGTAATAAAATTATTACTTAATAATTAAATGCTGGAAGGACAAGGTTCGCTCTTGCGATCCTCATCCACCCAGCTACTGCTTATGTAGCCACACCCCTGCTCTAGCACCACCATAAGAGCAGGGCTTGTCAATCATCCTGATAGGATTAGGATGATTTAACTCTGTGAGTCTTAAAGTGACGGAGAGGCTGTGGTCTTAAACACAATAATTTCAATAATTTTAGTGCTTTGACATATTTTTAAAAATATTAACTATTGTTATTTTAAACTAATTTCAGCACACAACTATAAAATAAATATTAATCACTACTAACAGTCACAACTAAAGGGAAACTGTATTTAAAAAAATTATATGAAAAATGTAGCATTTCAACATGTTGAGATTTGTATTGCTTGAATATGTATGATGAAATAGCTTTTTACATTTTAAATGAAATGAACATACCAGTATCATCCTTATTGGTTTATAGGTATTTCCTACTAATGCTACTTTTTAGTTAATGAACATTAAAACAAAGTACACAACTGAAATATTAAAATGTTTCAATTTAATCACATGCTCTTCACAGTCTTTCATGCAAAATAAAAAATATTTAACATGTTTAGATTCTACTTGTTTCATACAGATGAAAGACTAAGTGCTTTTTGAGTACAGTATCCAAGAGGAGCCACACATCATGTGATGTATGCATATCTTTTGATATGATTGGTTGGATGTAACTATAAATCATTTGGAAACAAAATGGACTTGTTAGGTACTAACAATATAATTTTATGGTGATTTATGTTGTTATTACAAGTTGTTAAATTTGCAATTGAAATGGCATCCAGTCTATATCTGAGACGTCTGGCTGATTTATTGCCAACATTGTTGAATAAGAAAATATGTTAAATATAATAATGTATACATAAGGAATCAGAAAATTGCTTCTCTTTAATAATAAATATTTATTAATGGACCTCAAAATATATAAAAGATAACAACATTTTGAGAACTAAAATCAATGGTACTACAAGGCAGGGGCAATGTATTTTTTGTTTAAAAAATGAAAAGATATTATTTCGTGGAAGGTTACAATGTGTTGTCTATAACATATATGGCAAATATTTTTTGATTATATTTAATGGTGCAAAACATGCCAAAATAGATCTATTCCTATAAAAATAAAAAAGGAATGTTATAAATATATATAGTCTAAAGAAAGTTGTATGTATTATAGCTGTAAATAAAGACATTGAGGTCAAATACTACCAACTGGCATATATATTCAAATTATACCTTTGTTGGTGTTTTTCATATAATTAGGTTACTGCTTTTAGACAGAGTTATGGAAGTATACTAAACAAAATAGTAAGCAATTTAAGTTAAAAAGTAATAGCATGAAACGTACAATATAGGATTTTAGTCAGTTATATCAGAGATCCTTGCTAATATGGAAAGCTAATATGGAAATCTCAACATGACAATTAAAATTTAAAGAAAAGTGTTTAGAAAGAAAAAGTTTCCAATTTACTTCTATTATCAAACTTGCTCTTCATTCTCTTGATATCCTTTGTTGAAGGAGCAGCAATGCACTACTGGTTGCTAGCTGAACATATTGGGGTCAAATTATTATTGTGGGGATGGACATGATACAATGTAGCGTATCATGTCCCCCGTACATCGATAAATGCAGACAGCATATGCTGTAGGCATTTATCATTGCACCAGCAGTTCTTGTGAACTGCTGGTGCAATACCGCCCCCTGCAGATTCATGGCCAATCGGCCGCTAGCAAGGGGTGTCAATCAACCCGATCGTATTCAATCAGGCTGATTGCTGTCTGCCACCTCAGAGGTGGCGGACGAGTTAAGGAGCAGCGATCTTAGCAGCGGTCGGAAACAGCATCCGCTGCTTCATAAATCGACCCCATTAAGTAAGCCAATGACAAGAGGCTTATATGTGCACCCACCAATCAGCAACTATCTCTCTTTAGTGCATTGCTGTTCCTGAGCCTATTAAGTATGATTTTCATCAAAGGACTGGAAAGATGTTTAAAATTGCATGGTCTACCTTAATAATGAAAGATGAATTCTGACTTTTTTGTCCCTTTAACCTATAGAGCATATTGCAGGTTATTATAATGATAATTATTATCCCTGTCTTTTAAAGAGGAGAAATTTAAAGAAGTGTTTTAGACTTGTCACCTATGAAAAGAAAGTGAAGCCTCAAATATACCAAGCAGTTCTTTTAAAAAAAATGTTCAGACAACCCCAGATATACATTGTGGCCTAAAATGCCTTAGAAATGAGTTGAAGTTAGTATTAAATTAAAACAAATGTTTATTGAATTTACAAGAAAACAAAAATATAATATATAAACTTACGGTAACTCAGAACATTCACAATTTATTATTATTATCGGTTATTTGTAGAGCAGCAACAGATTCTGCAGCGCTGTAAGCATAGGCGCAATGCAAGGTAACATTAATAGGGATCAAACGGGTAGAGGGCCCTGCAAAGAGTCGCACTGTTGTAGTCAGGAGTCGCACTGTTGTAGTCAGGAGTCGCACTGTTGTAGTCAGGAGTCGCACTGTTGTAGTCAGGAGTCGCACTGTTGTAGTCAGCTCTTAAGAAAGTGATCTACAAACAGCTGGGCTCATAGGCTTACATGCTAAGGGGTTCAAGGGGATAGCAATTGAGGAGAGGAACTGGTATAAAGAAAGGTTAGTATTAATATAAAATATAACCTTAATTAATTAAAATATACACATGAAATTTCTTTATCTAACCCCTTTATCCAATGCACAGAGTATTCATTGGGCCAAATATTTTATAGGTTATATTTTATATCAATAGTACAAAATCAGTGAGTGCTACCATTTTCGATCACCCCCTTTTCATATAATTTAGCTGGGGAAAATAGTGCAATTTCTAATTCTCACAAATATGCACGCTGCTGACACCTTTAAACTAACCCTGGTATAAATCTGTAGCTAATTGACTTTAAAGGGACAATAAACTGCTGGGTACAACTAAAGTAGTATGGTTACTACTTACCATGCTATTGTTTTTCCTTCTCTTCCTACAGCGGCCTTCAAAGTCGTTCTATCATTTTACACTTTGTATCTTCACACTGGACGCCGCCATCTTGGAGCTTGGATATTTTTTATGTAACTTTTCAACCATACAAAAACTCTTGTTCTATATTATGTGAGCTAAACTAAAGTGCAAGGTACAGCTGTCAAAAAGCCAGTAACATCACAGATCTGTGAAAGCGCACTGCTTATTTCACAGGATACAACAATACATGTGCTACAAGATGGTGGAGCCCAGTATAAAATGCAAAGCTTTACCAGCTGAATTCTGTAATGAGTTAAAATACATGCATGACTTTAAAGAGATGCTCAGGTACAGGAGGGAAAAAAATAGCATGGTGAGTAGTAACCATCCAGTTGTAGTTATACTCAGTAGTTTAATGTCCCTTTAACTGATACTAACTTTATGACAATGGATAGCCTTGTTATTTGCAGACAAAGCCCAGATTGGCTCATCCAAATAAAGCAAATGGTGTGCTGAGTTTTGCTGTTAAAAACAAATTGTAGTAAAAAGGATGTTAATTTGTTTTAAAACTGTTCCTTTAAATGGGGTCAACTATAAAGGTGCAGTTATGTAGAAAAATACAAATTATTATTTGAACCAGTATAGTTTTGTGAGCATTTATACAACAAAACAAAAACATGGTGGCTTCTTTATTTACCCTCCCGGCCAAATAATGGCAAAGTCATTTCTATGGTTTTAATTTTAAGGCTTGACGGTCTTTGTATTTCTGATCAGAGACCTACAATGTTTTACATGCCAGATCCAAGTTCTATGGAATTACATGGTGCATTCTGCTTCTTCCCTCACAATGGGATCCCCTTTAGATGAGTAACAAGTCTTATATTGATTAGCTTCAAATTCAAATACAACTTATGATATTGAAAATATGATACTGTTTTTACTCATGTAAGCTGTTAATTATGCTTGATGCAAAAAGCTTTAAATTACATTGGAATTTAAAAAGTACACTAAATAAAAATACAGATAATACAAATTCATATATCATGTATAGCAAATAAAATATTTATATAGTCATTAAGTCTATGAAAGACTTAAGGGGACCATAATCTTTTAAATTCACAAACCTGAAAGTAACTGAAATGGACTAGTAGGAACTGCTACACTGAATAGTATATAAGCATTAAACCAAATGCCAACTGATAAATAATTTAGTATCTTGTTCATAAAATAAGTTTCCTTCCACTTAGATTTTACAAAGCTTTTTTTCAGGAAGAAAAGGATTATGAGGATTGCTCCATTAAGTAGAAGCTAAAGAGTAATTCCATTGTCGTACAGCAAAATATGCTAATGAACAGAGCTGTATTGATAACAATGTGATTACTAAATGATGATCTAAAGAACATTCAATAAAAATATTATAATTTTAATGCAAAGATTATATATTTTTTAAAATACTTTTTATGGCAAAAATAGGATATATGCACACATGAGCACATGCACATACGCAAACATGCACTCAAAGAAAATAGACACGTGCACATATGCATAGACACATGCAAACACATTCACATGTGCATACACAAACAAACAACTTAAGTCCAGATAGTATAATTGAGCACAAATCAGTGATTTGACTGTAACACCGAATGACAAATGAAAGTTCTTGACATTCACAATTTTGTTTCCAAATGCAGTATTTAAAATATCAAAATGTCACATATGTCATTACAGGATCCACTAGTGAAACGGAGTTGCAAGTATATAACACCTCTAAAGCTGTATAGGCTGCGTTCCACGCCTATTAATGTATGAAAAAATACCACAGCTATACAAGGATCCGTGTTGCATGTAATAAACCACACTAAATCAACAGCTGTAAACAAAGCCTTAGAAATTTTAGTTATTTACTCACGGAACCAGGGTGAGTACTTGTATACTCCAACGGACCTTGTGTGATGAGTAACGGTCCCGGTCCCAACACCGTAGTGCTTTAGGGGTCTCTAATTACCCTGCTTTGATCCAAAAGACATCCAAACAAAACTTGTAAAGCAACTGTGGTAAACACTTGTGTAAAGCGAGGAGGGAGAAAACAAAGCAAATAAAAAGTCTGTTTATTGTAGCATTTGATTAAAAATACAGAGCACAGCTAACAGACCTCTACAACTGACGCGTTTCCTGCCCCTCCGGGCACTTCCTCAGAGCTGTTGTACAGGTGTGACATACCTAATTAAGTACACAGGTAGGAAATCTAGCCCAGCCAATCAAAATACATAGTACAAAGTGTAGAAAAGGCGCTCTGGGAGAAAGGAAGATGATGCTGAAAGTGCTGTAAAAAGCACTATGCTGTGATGAACAAATAATGTTGATTTCCAGGCAGCAGGTTAAAAAGTAAAGTACAACTTTATTTCAAAAAGTATAAAAAAGGACACTGTTAGAATGTCCTGTACAGAGCCAGCAAATAACTCTATCAATCAGGCAAGTGAGCAGATCCCCATGCAGACATGTTTCGTGCACCAGGTGCACTTGATCACTGCTTACCTCAATAAAGTTGTACTTTACTTTTTAACCTGCTGCCTGGAAATCAACATTATTTGTTCATCACAGCATAGTGCTTTTTACAGCACTTTCAGCATCATCTTCCTTTCTCCCAGAGCGCCTTTTCTACACTTTGTACTTTGTTCTGTCTTGGCGTGTGTGGCTGTCACGCAAGAAGAGGCTGCCTACCTGATTAGATTGTTGTATACAGGGGTGTGTCCCCCGCCCACTCTCCATAGTGCCGGGCTCCGTTCACTTCACTGCACAGCGAGAGGAGCGCAGAAAACACAGTGAAATACTCGCGTTTGGAATCAAAATACATATGGGCCACACTCCATCTCCATGAACCTATCACATACAATCTAATTAAACACATGTACACACACGTAAAAACAATAAAGTTACAAAGCTGAAACTTACTACCATCTCTATAGATACATAAAGCATATAAAATTAGTTAAAATACATGCCTGTATTCATAATAGAGTTGATACCAAAAGTAGTGGCACATACAGTCATTTACAAACTCAAAGCGGATGAGAAAGAATGTGTCCAAATAAAGAAACAAAGATGTACTTTAAAACCGTCAGCAAATAAAGGAGACAAATGTAATCTCAAGTTTAATTTAGCTCAGATCAAAGCAAAATAAGTGTTAACACCCACGATACAAATATACGCCTGTGAACCCAGTTTGCGAAACATAGAAATCACTAGTTAGCTGTATGAGTATGTGTACGCATGGATGAATACCCGCAACTATGAAAGCCCAATAGTAAAACATGTATAAATGTCAAATGCTATGTATATTATATAACAAAGAGCCTTAAAAGTGCAGGCAATATCCTAACCATACCAAAATGTTGTGTTACACAGGCGGCCATGTTTTGTGGTGTTAAATACTTAATATAAGCAGTCTATATGATATATAATACAAAAACAATACATAAGAAATTGATTGAAAAACCTGACAATGCTAACCAAATAGCTCATATTATTCAAAAGAAATTACATACACAAACAGTTATAATTTAAGGACTAGGAACTAACGTTGAGTTTTATCAATGAACAGTTTTACATCGCTAATTTCATTAATACCAAATGGAGACCCTGTACGCAGTATATAGATCCAAAACACTTCTTTCTTGCAAAGCAACTGAAATGTATCACCTCCTCTGCAACCTACATTAACCACTTTAATACCTTGAAATACAAACGCTTCTAGTCGATTAGTATGTCTAAAAAAGTGCTTTGCCACTGGAATTTTGGGTACCTTAGCCTCAAGTGACAATAAATGTTCCCTAACTCGATCTTTGAGCATCCGTGTGGTGAGTCCCACATATTGAAAATTGCAAACTTTACACGTTATTAAATATACTACATATGTAGAATTACAGTTGATACGCTGTCTAATTGAAAAATGTATTGCATTATTGTTAATATAAAAGTGTCACCTTCTTTGATATAGTTACAACTCTTATATCGTTTCCCTCTGCAACTGCAGAAGCCTAAATTAGTTGTTAGCCAGTTTCTAATAGCATCTCTATTTGATCTACCAGTAGCACATCTCTTCTTACTATATCATTAATGGTTTTACTTCTTCAAGAGATAAAATTACATTGTCTAGATATGGTCTGTAGGTCTTTATCATTTTCTAGAAGTAGTAATCTAGTTCTTATAATTTTGCAAATGTCTGTAAATTGCTTACTGTACGCAGTGATGAAATGAATGCCTGCATTATCCCTACCTGATTTCCCTTTATCCAGTAACAAGATTTCTCTATCAAGACTCGATACCTGCATAGATAAGGTATCTAATGTTATTTTATCATAACCTCTCTCTATAAGATGTTCTATAAGTCTGTTGGCATGTTTCCAATAACTCTCCAAATTGCTGCAATTTCATCGTAACCTAATGAGTTGTCCCTTAGGTATCCCCTTCTTAAGGTGAACGGGATGTGAAGAATCTGCTCTTAGGATAGTATTTCCCGAAATCTCTTTTCTATAAACTTCAGTTGAAATGCTAGACATATCATGGCTTAAGAACACATCCAAATATGGCATTTTAGTTTTATCAAGTAGAAAAGTAAATTTCAAATTATTGTCATTTTTATTTAGATGTGTCACAAAGTCATTCACTGGCTGTAGATCCCCATCCCATATTAGCAATCTCTTTATCATCTATATATCTTGTATAAAATGTTATCTTTAGATAAATCCCTTAATCCAAAAAGAGCCCACTCTTCAAATTCAGCTAAATACAAATTTGCATATGAGGGGGCGAATTTCGCCCCCATTGCTGTGCCCCTTAATTGGATGAAGAAATCACAATTGAAGATAAAATAATTGTGATTTAACATAAACGAGATTGTCTTCAGAATATAAGAAATGAGTTTCGAATCATAGTTTGAGTATTTTTCTAACATATTTTTAACTGCTTTAATCCCTAATTTGTGAGGGATACAGGAATAACGATACTAAGTCTATAGTGACATAAGTGTAATTTTCTTGCCATTTAAATTCCTTCAGTAAGCGTAATAAATGCTTTGTGTCGCTCAAGAATCCAGGTAAAGATTGGACAATAGGTTGCAATTGAGCATCTAACCATTGTCCCAATCCTTTCCCCAGGGAGCCAATAGCTGATATAATCGGTCTCTCTGGAGGATTACTTATAGACTTGTGTACTTTAGGTAGAAATTTAAACAATGGAATTCTAGGAGAATCCACAAATAGATTCCATCAGTTTAGGAGTTAGAATATTTTCTTCTAAACCCTTATCCAAAAGATGTCTCAACTCGTTCAAAAATGTATTTGCGGGATTGAATGTTAACTTTTTATATGTTTCCCTATCACTTAACTCTCTGTATACCTCTTCTAGATATTGTTGTCTACCTAATAGAACAATAGAACCTCCCTTATCAGAATCTACTATCACTAAGTCACGATTCTTGCATATTTTTTCTAGAGCCCTGCATTCATTCTTGTTAAGGTTACTAAAATTCTTTGTTTTATTATCCATTGTTACTTTAACAATTTACTTTAACCTATTGTTCTATAATGCATATAAAACCTCAATAGCAACACTCCTAGTGTGCACTGGGTAAAAAAGAGCTATGTCCTGCGATTTTAACCAACCTCTGTCTACCACCACCATGAGTAGATGCTGAATCCTCATGCTGTAAATCACACATGGAAACTATAACACAGAGTTCCTCAAAATTACAGTTTTCATTTAGTCTAGTCACACTACCCTGTGCTAGATTGTATGTGATAGATTCATGGAGAGGGCGTGTGGCCCATATGTATTTTGATTGGCTGGGCTAGATTTCCTACCTGTGTACTTAATTAGGTATGTCACACCTGTACAAAAGCTCTGAGGAAGTGCCCTGAGGAGCAGGAAATGGGTCAGTTGTAGAGGTCTGTTAGCTGTGCTCTGTATTTTTAATCAAATGCTACAATAAACAGACTTTTTATTTGCTTTGTACTGTCCCTCCTCGTGTTTACTGCAGTTGCTTTACAAGTTTTGTTTGGACATACACACACAAACACATGCACTATATATATATATATGTCAAAAGAGAGAGATCAGCACTACTAAAATAGAATAACTTCCATGCCTGTTCATTTTTATTGCAACTCAAGGTGCGCGTTCTGTTAGCACACTATGCCCCTTCACAGAGAAAAAATATCCTGTAGCATGTCAGTCTGACTCTGCCCAATGACAGTCCTGCGCCGAAATACCAGGCAATTCTTCTCTGAACAAGGGAAGCAACAACCCCAGACGATCATTTCGGCCTTCTGTGGGCCTCGTCAGTGAGGTGCAGTTGTATCTCTCTAAGGGCATGTGTGCATGGAGTCCACGTCTGGATTACCCATTACTCTTAGGGAGACCCAAGAGTAATTTACATATATGTCAAAAGAGAGAGAACAGCACTCCTGAGATAGAACAAAAGCTAGAATAACTTCCATGCTGGTTCATTTTTATTGCAACTCAGGGTGCCCTTTATTTTAGCACACTATGCCCCTTCACAGGGAAAAAATATCCTGTAGCATATCCATCTGACCCTGCCCAATGCTCTTTTGATATATGTATATTCATATATACATGCAAGCACAGACACATAAAAACATGCTTACACGCATACACACACAATCACATATACAAACACAAAAAAACATGTACACACATTACCAAACACACATATGTACACTCATACACACATGCAAACACATACAGACACACAAACACAAATGTACACATACGTACATACATGCATTCATACACATTTATTCATGTACAGACACAAACACTGACTTCTAACACTATTGCAAACTGCTACAGCTAATTGCAGTCTCCCTAGGGAATGCATGCAAAATATGGAAATGAACATTCAGATGCTGTATTGGAGAAATTAATATTATTACATTCAATAAAGAAAAATGAAGGATCAAAGTGTAATTAAATTAAATGTTTATAACAAATATATATATTTATATATATTATATATAGAATGAGAGCTGCTTAAATCCTATTGGCTGATTTGAACAGCCAATATGATTTTAGCAGCTCTAATTCCTATTGGCTGATTCAATTTTTTCAGCCAATAGGAATGCAAGGGATACCATCTTGAATCATGTACCTTGCATTGAAGATTCAGTGTACGGCGGCGACCGTATGAGAAGGATGCTCCACACCGGATGCCTTTAGGATGAACATGCTCCACGCCACCGGGATCAAGATAGAAGACGCCGCCTGGATGAAGATTGAAGAGGCCACCTGGATGAAGACTTCTCACCACTTGGATGAGGACTTTGCCACCGGGATGAAGATTGAAGAGGCCGCCTGGCTGAAGATTTCTCGCCGCCTGGATGAAGATTGTTCAAGCGGGACTTAAAAAACTGTAAGTGGATCGTCGGGGGTTAGTGACAGGTTTTTTAAGGGTTTTTTGGGTGGGTTTTTTTTAGTTTAGGGTTTTGACAGCAAAAGAGCTAATTGCTCTTTTTAAGGGCAATGCTCATCCAAATGCCCTTTTCAGGGCAATGGGTAGCTTAGTTTTTTTTTAGAGTTAGGTTTTTATTTTGTGGGGTTGGTTGGGTGGTGGGTTTTACTGTTGGGGGGGTCTTTGTATTTTTTTTTTAGGCTAGGGGTATTTTTATTTTGGGTGGGCTTTTTTATTTTGATAGGGCTATCAGATTAGGTGTAATTCTTTTTTATTTTGGATAATTTTGTTTGTTATTTTTCGTAATTTAGTGTTTGTTATTTTTTGTAATTAGATAGTTTTTAATTTTTAGAGTAGTGTTAGGATTTTTTAATGTGTAGTTTAGTTTAATTTAATTGGTAGTTAGTTTAATTTTAGTTTAATAATTATATTAGTTTAATTGTTAGTTTAAACTTAGTTTTTTTTAATTTGACAGGTAAGTTTTAATTTAATTTAAGCTAGGGAAGTTGAAATTTTTATCTAAAGTTAGGGGGGAGTTAGATTTAGGGGTTATTAGTTTAATTTAGTTTACTTCAATGTGGGGGTTTTCGGTTTAGGGGTTAATAGCTTATTTTAATATATTTTGTTGTGGGGGCTTTCGGTTTAGGGGTTAATATGTTTATTATAGTGGCGGCAGTGTAGGGCTTAATAACTTAAGTATAGTGGGGGCGGATGGCAGATTAGGGGTTGCTAATATTTAAATAGTGTTTGCGATGCGAGAGGGCAGCGGTTTAGGGGTTAATAACTTTATGATAGTGCTAACGATGTTGGGAAGGGCGGAATAGGGGTTAATAATTATTTGTAGTGGCGGCGATGTCGGGAGCGTAAGATTAGGAGTTAATAAATTTAATATAGTGTTTGTGATGTGGGAGGGCCTCAGTTTAGGGGTTAATATGTAGTTCATGGGTGTTTAGTGTACTTTGTAGCAGTTTAGTTATGTTAAAGTTTTGTAGCGTAAAACTCATAACTACTGCTTTTAGATGGCGTTACGGATCTTGTCGTTTTAGGCTGTCACGCCATTTTTTTAGCCAAAACACAAAACTCGTAATGGCAGCGCTATGGGAATCCCATTAAAAAAATGTCATTTTTAAGAGTGCAGTACTGATGTTGCATTACAGGCTAAAAGGCTTGCAGTACACCTATACCGACAAGACTTGTAATGGCTGCTTTGCTGTTTTAACTCGACTAAAGACGAACGCACATATTTGTAACCTAGCTGAATGTTAGCCATTGAGAACTTTATTAAGATTTAAATTCAAAGCATGTTAAGTCAAGATAATATTTATTGTTGAATAAAATATAAAACATACATGAGCTGATTGTGGCAAATTTAGTCAAAACAAAGCTGATTGTGCCATTAGCCAATAGATAAACAAGCATAACACTAGAACATTACTATTCCTTTATAATGTTTTGTAATAATATTTGTAATCTTCAGGGTTTCTGTTTCATAGGAAGCAATTACGATTTTTGTAGAAGTTGTCTTGTTTTCTAATCTCTAGATGGCTCACAGCATGAACGGCTGCATTATTTCCTTATTCAGGAGATCAAATGTGCTATTAAAGAATTACTGTGGCATAGAGTATATCTGTACAGTCTCTAAATTGAAATTATTGTAAAATTAACATTGGTATTTTAAATCTTCATATTTCTACTCAATTTATGCTCAGAATAGAAGAAGACTATAAAAATACATGTAATAAATTAAGTAGAAAAAGTAAAAATTATAAGATTCGAACAATTAAAAGAACCTATTTTCCAGCATTTAGGGCCGGCTGTCCCTAACATCAGTAAACCCCCTGTACAGCGATACAAACACAGGAGCTTATTAAGCAAACAATATAACGTCCCCCCATTATTGCACCTTTTTTGGCATCACACAGCATAAACAAATTAAAGAATCAATTTCGTCAAGCAATCATTCATCTTTCGTCTGTTTTGTCCAATAATGTGTTTGGCTATTTATATATCAAACGACTCGACAAATCAGCAAAATTTGGTTAAATTTGCATTCGTCAGAAGATTTAATGCTTATCTTTAAGTCTAATCTCTTCTCCACTGTTATTTTTTGAATATATATATATATATATATATACATATATATATATATATATATATATATATATATATATATATATATATCAAAACAGGAGGCAGCACTCGATGGGCTTGATAAATGCAGAACTTGCTTTTAATTAGTGACGTTTGGGGGAAAGCTCCCCTTCATCAGACCTGGTTCTTCAAATTCAAATCAGCCAATAGGATGAGGGCTTCTGAAATCCTATTGGCTGTTCAAAACAGCCAATAGGATGAGAGCTACTGAAATCCTATTGGCTGATTTGAACAGAATCAAGAATCAAATCAGCCAATAGGAATGCAAGGTACGCCATTTTGAAATGGGTACCTTGCATTCAGCTTCAGTGAACGGTGGTGACCGTATGAAGAGGACGCTTCACGCAGGATGGTATCAGCTTCCAGGATAGCTCCGTTGGGATGAAGATTAAAGATGTCCCCGAGATGGAATGAAGGTGTCACCACCTGGATGAAGATTTCTCGCTGCCTTGATGGAGATGGATGTCCGGACTTCAGGAACCATGAGTAGATATTCTGGGGTTAGTGTTATTTTTATTTTTTTGGGGTGTTTTTTTTTTTTTTTAGATTAGGGCTTTGGGCTTTTGTAAAAGAGCTAAATGCCCTTTTAAGAGCAATGAAAAAGATCTGAATGTTCTTTTAAGGGCAATGCCCATATAAATGCCCCTTTAGGGGCAATGGGTAGCTTAAGTTATTTTAGAGTTAGGTTTTTTATTTTGGGGGGTTGGTTGGGTGGTGGGTTTAACTGTTGGGGGGGACTTTGCATTTTTTTAACAGGTAAAAGAGCTGTTTAACTTAGGGCATTGCCCTTCAAAAGGCCCTTTTAAGGGCTATTGATAGTTTATTGTAGGCTAGGGGGTGTTTTTATTTGGGGGGCTTTTTATTTTTATAGGGCTATTAGATAAGGTGTAATTGTTTTATTTTTGATAATTTTATTTATTATTTTTTGTAAGCTTAGTTTTTTTTATTTTTCGTAATTTAGTTTTTATTATTTTTGTAATTTAAGATTTTTTATTTTTTTGTAGTGCTAGGTTTTTTTCAATTTGCAGTTTAGATTTTTTTAATTGGTAGTATTTTTTCATTTTCAGTTTTGTTAGGTTAATTTATAGTTTCATGTTAGGTTTATTTTTATTTCACAGGTAAGTTTTTGTTTATTTTAAGATAGTTATATTGTCATTTTAATTTTAAGCTAGGGGGTGTTAGGTTTAAGGGTTCATAGTTTAATTTAGTGTTTTGCGATGTGGGGGGCCGGAGGTTTAGGGGTTAATATATTTATTTAGTTGTGACGATGTGGGAGGCCGGAGGTTTAGGGGTTAAAAGCAAAAAAAAAGGTAAGCGCTCTGGATCTGATTTAGGGGTTAATGCATTTCTTATCTTGTCGGCAATGTTGGGGAGCGGCAATGTAGGGGTTAATAGCTTTATCAAAGTGTCGGCGATGTCAGGGAGCGGCAGATTTGGGGTTAATAGCTTTATTATAGTGTTGGCGATGTGGGTGGGCAGCAGATTAGGGGCTAATAGGTTTATTTAATAGTCGCAATGTGGGTGGGCGGCAGATTAAGGGTTAATACATTTTAAATATTGTTTGCAATGCGGAAAGGTGGCGGTTTAGGGGTTAATAGGTAGTTTATGGGTGTTAGTGTACTTTATAACAGTTTAGTTATGAGTTTTGTGAAACATTTTTGTTTCGCAAAATCCATAACTACTGCTCTCAGATGGCGGTATGAATCGTGTTGGTATAGGCTGCAACGCAAGCTTTTTAGCCTCAACGCACAACCTGTAATACCGGCGCTATGAAAATCCCACACAAAAATGTCATTTTTTTGAGTGCGGAATAGATGTTGAGTTACAGGCTGAAATGCTTGCGGTATAGCTATACCGCTGTGACTCGTAATATGCATTCCTGGCCATTTCGCTGGAATTGCCCTTTTTTCAGCGTTAAAAGCCGCATCACAACATAACGCAAAACTCGTAATCTAGCCGATAGTCAGCTATATGAAAATCTTTAGAAGCTGGATATATTTTTACACTTTTTTATAAGGAACTTGAACTTAATTGTTTAGACAGGATAAAAATATATTATTTATGTAAAAAGAAAAGCATTTAAGTAACCTCTTCTTTAATCCTAAAACCTCTTTATGCATCCATTATTTTCATCATTAATTAAAAACAAAATAACAAATCACATCTGAGATGATGTCTCGCTCAGTAAAAAAAAAAAATATAAAGGAAAATTAAATTGAAATAAATGTATATGGATTGTCAAATAAAACCTTAATTAAGAAGCTGTTGTCAGTTCTAATCACTGAAAAGTATAATAAATCATAAAACATAGGAAACATTTGCCAAATAAATTGATTTTGTTTTCTGCATGAAACAATCTGATACACGTGTCTAGTGGCCCTTGTATTCCCATCAGTGGTGTAACTAACGTAATACCATTTATTGCATTTGTCAATATAACTTACACAACTCATTACTTAATTTCTATAATCATATGAAGTGGGTGCATTTTCACCAATTATATATTTCATCTAGTTGGCATAAGCTGCTGTCCCATTATGTGTACTAGACACTGCACACACTACGCGTTTCAAGGCCACGCCTCTTCCTCAGGTGTACGTTTTAAGACCATGCCTTTTCCTCAGGTGTACTTTTCAAGGCTACACTCAGGAACAGTAAGAGGTGTGGTCTTGAAAGCCATTGTGTATGCAGTGTCTAGCCAGACTGTTGTGTGTTTTCAACAACACTGCTACAGATTGCTTTTAAAAGTTCTAACTAATATTTGCACTTATATTTCATCGTAATTGTGTATGAATTTTCATAAACAGTATTATACTTATAATGTATGAGCAAAGTTCATTTTTCTTTGAGCCCCTATAGATTATGTTTTATATTTTTTTTAAGCAAACATGATGCTGCTATTGTTATTGTATTGGAGGCCCAATGGAGTAACAATAGCAGCATCCTGTTTGCTTAATAAATTATTTAACAAACGATGAACAGAAAAGATTTACTCCCAATAATCTGTCCACCTGGTATCACAGTGACCTTGCAGCATATGCAGCCCACATTTAACATTACACAAGCAGCTGCTTGTAAGACTAGTCCGGGTGATTGCATACCACCAGCTCAGACCTGGTGGGTTAGGAAGTGGCGGTCTGATGACTGCTGCTTCTTAACTATCAGTGACAGGCTCTCTAATTCAAGCCTGCACCTAAGGCACTCAAAAGCTGCATCGGCAGCTTGATACATGGATCCCATTATCTAAACAATACTAAAAACAATCACTTATTTGTAAGTTTATTGTAAAAAGAGCAAAGGTGTTGTTATGGAATGTCATAAATAATACAATTTTTGAACGAGTACGGAATTTACATTTTAGGTGAGTTATCTGGAATTATTAAATGCTCTCATTTTCAAGAGAATTTTAGTTAATCCTTAATTTTCAAATTATGCCTTAACTTATTTTTCTCTCAATTTGCAAATGCTTTGAACTTCACTTTGTTAAATTAACATTTTATGTATTTCAATTCATTTCCAAATCTTCAGCAAGATCTGCACGACAAGTGAATGTTAATGAAGTATATAATAATGAACGGTGAATTCTATGATAGATGCCCATTAGTAGGTCTCATCATTAGACTAAATGTTTCTGATCTCACCAAACCTAAGTGAGTTTGGCTGCTCTCTGTCCCTAGGTACTTCAGAACAGCATTTTTCCATTGTTTCATATAAAAGAGTAATTTCAGAATATATTACAGTGTTTAGGTTTTTAAAAATGATATACTCCAGCACTAAATAAGCATATGAAGACTTGTCCCTTACCACCAATGACAAGAGGCATATTTGCGTAACCACCAATTACTAGTTAACTCTCAGTAATGTATTGTGTCTCTTGAGCCTGCCTAGGTATGTTTTTCAATTTAGCATAACAAGAGGACAAAGCAAAGGGAATTTAAAAATTAAATACAAATTACATAGTGTATCTGAATCATGAAAGTTTCATTTTGACATGTCCCTTTAAATCTCTATACACACAATTTTTTTGTAAAAGCATACGTGGTTATTTAGCAATGTCCTCTCTTCCTTGATACTGTGTGAAGAGACTTCTGCCAATTAACCTCAGAGAAACAGAAGAGAGAGCAACGTAGTGTGATACTGTAATAAATATACATCCCACTGTGGTAGAAGTCAAAAGGTTACACACACAACACAGCTCTAAGTAAAGCACACACTTTCAAAAGCTTGCACTTGTCAGGTAAGACTTTAACTTGTATTTATCTTTCAAAAGAGCAAGGTAAAAAACACTAAAAGTCACTTGAGGTTAATACATACCAAACAAGACATACATAACATAAGCATTCTGTCCTAAAAGTCTCGCTCAACTCCGTCCTGGGAGCTCTAACAATCAAAGCTTTATCCCACTAGAACTTTCAGTATTGTTTGGCCTTTAGTCACGGTGCACCCCCTCAGTGTGATGTAAAGCCATAGATTTCAATGCAAAAGTAGCAATTTTCAAGAATAAAGTAAATACCACAAAAAAATAAGATTTTTTTAGCTGAAAAGATGACCACAAACATTTTTATAAATAACCGTAGGACAGTCTTTCATAAGAGGTTTAAAACATTCAAGCAAGAGAGGTTTAATCTACCAGAATAGTGCACTTTTGCCTGTGAACAATACAAAAAAATGGCTCCCAGCTACCAACAAAACCTCAGAGAATCAAAATGTCCAACAATCTAAAATATATACTCATAACAGCCTGCGGCCATTTTAAATGATAAAATATCTTTTCAGTATTTTTTTTAATTATACAACAGATACCAAAAAAATTACATAGGGTTGGCTATGTAGTATTGCTTCAATAAAAAAAATGGTAACTGCCCCTAATAAAAATAAATGTTCCTCCCTACATCCTCATGTTATCTCAATGCATAACCTATAAATTCCCACAATGCCTTGCTCTGATGTTTACAATGTCTCGCCCCACCATGTCCATGTATGGTTGTTTGGAGACCTAGGCTGGTCTACCACAGATAGTCAAGACAATGAGCAACATTTATTTCAGTAGTTTTTTTCAATTTAATGTTTTCATTTATGTTTGTTTTCTTAATCAAGGTCGGCTTTTTTATATTGCTTTTATCATCTATTTTCCTTTCTTATAGTCAATGGTTGTCCAATGAACTTACTATTGTCCATTTCTTATAAGACTTGTATGTACTTTTAATATCCAATGCCATCACATCACCCACTCTATCTAAATTATTAGATTATTCTCTGATTACTCATTTAGTGCCCAACGCAGTAGCCAGAGTGACTGCTGCTGCTCAATATTGCTTAATTCCACATATCAAGATATATGACTAGCCTTCTGAGACCTTATAGAAACAGGGTAAAGATGATATTGATGCAAAGTGATAACAGAATATAAATAATTGTCTGTAGCATAAGAGCATATTTAGGAAAAAAAACATTTAATTCATTAAAAGTAAAAATATTAGACAATAATAATTGCCACCAATGCCACTCATTACCCATGATAACTAGGTATTCATACACTTTTGCTAGCATTCCCAAATGATCCATCACTGTTAAAGACTGATATATATTATGTAAGATCTATAAAGGACTATAATAATATCAATAGCCTAACACCTCCCCATTTGCAACCAATTCTCACTATATATTTTTTTTAACTGTGGATTGAAAAACCTTTTATTTAGTGATTTAGTTTGTTTAATGCCATTCACTATAGAGGCATTCTGTCAGTTATGAGAACTATCTCTGAAAAGTCTTGAAGAATTAAATCAATGGCAATTGTGTGCATGCAGCCAGATTACAGTTAAGGAAGTGTTTTGGAGACAGATCAAAAATTGAAAAGCAACAATTATTGCACTGGATCATCTAAAATATATGCGTGACACAAACACACCCCTTCCCTGGCAGCTGGCCTCTTGTATTCTCACACAGTAGCAGAACTGTACCAGGAGCTAGAAGGGTAGAGTTGAAGCCAAGCCAGCACAGTGAATATGTGCAAGGCATGTATTAAGATTCTATTGGAATTTTTACCTTGACATAAGAATAACAATTACATTTTACTGTAATAAAAATGTCCATGCACTGACATTTGCCATATAAAACTATTGCAAATATATATATATATATATATATATATATATATATGGGCCTTGCACCCATGCCTGTCTGGGGCTAACTGCCTGTGACTCTGTGGATAGCACAGCTTCCTGTGAGTGCCAGTGAGCACCCAGGGCTGAGCATGTTGCAGGGTAATGGGATGTGTACCCAGTCCAGTCTGAGACTGCAGTCCCCTTCCGTGTTTGTATATGTTTGGGGTGATTACATAAGCATGTGCACCCTTCACTTGTTCCTAGTTTGTTGGATTGAGAGCTTGCATTGTGTGGCTGTTTTAGGGACCCAGGTTTTGGAAGGGACCTTGACGAGGTACCTGAGCTTGTCCCATTTGGCCAGATGCTGTAACTAACCCTTCCATTTTTACTTTTAATCTTAGCTGAGAGCTTGTAAGTGAGTGCTGGACTTTCTCTGTGTGTTGTATTAATTTGTTTTGTAATTTTCCCTATGGGCCTTGCACCCAGGCCTGTCTGGGGCTAACTGCCTGTGACTCTGCGGATAGCACAGCTTCCTGTGAGTGCCAGTGAGCACCCAGGGCTGAGCATGTTGCAGGGTCATGAGATGTGTACCCAGTCCAGTCTGAGAGTGCAGTTCCCTTCCGTGTTTTGTATATGTCTAGGGTGATTACATAAGCCTGTGTACCCTTCACTTGTTCCTAGTTTGTTGGTTTGAGAGCTTGCATTGCATGGCTGTTTAGGGACTCAGGTTTTGGAAGAGACCTTGACGTGGTACCTGAGCTTGTCCCATTTGGCCAAATGTGGTAGCTAACCCTTCCATTTTTGATTTTAATCTTAGCTGAGAGCTTGTAAGTGAGTGCTGGACTTTCTCTGTGTGTTATATTAATTTGTTTTGTAATTTTCCCTATGGGCCCTGCACCCAGGCCTGTCTGGGGATAACTGCCTGTGACTCTGGGGATAGCACAGTTTCCTGTGAGTGCCAGTGAGCACCCAGGGCTGAGCATGTTGCAGGGTCATGGGATGTGTACCCAGTCCAGTCTGAGTGCAGTCCCCTTCCTTGTTTTGTATATATATATATATATATATATATATATATATCCTTCTAAAAGTTCAAAACATATATTTTAATATTCGTGTGCTAATGTCCTCATTTCAAATGCAGCAAATCATAAATTATGTATTAAACATGTAATATATATTTTATTCTAGAAATCTTTATATCCTAGGCAATTGGGATATGAAATTTAGATTAAAAGGCAAAAAAATCTTAAATAGTGTCAATGATTTTCTATTTCAGAACGTTAGGCAATCTGAAAGCTCTCTTGAGAACGTTCTTCAAAGGATACCATTAGTAAGTATACCAGATATATAAGTAATGAAAAAAATCATGCACAGGGAGTACAGGCTAGCTTTCTTCTGAAAAAAAAGTTAAAGTTAAGCTTCAGGTAAAGAGATAAAAGTACAGCTTGCTCTTTTTGGTCAAGAAAAAGATCAAAACGTATTTCATAACATCTTTTATAAACCCAACTAAAAAAAAATAATAAAAAAAAAAAATGGGCAAGATACAGAACTTTGTAAGTTCACAGCAAGAAATCTTCACAGTTTCAAAGGCATTATATCACCTGTGAAAAAAAAATACCATCAACTACAGTAAACTTACAAGGTCTATTTATAAAATACATCTATATCAAGCTCTAAAATGAAATTGTGAAAAGAAATATAAATATACCTAATACTAAGAAAAAATTAATCAATCTATAATGCAGATGCACATTTTTCAATAGAATAATTATTAAATGCACACCAGGACTTGAAATAATTGGATTTGATTGATTCTCAATGTTTTCAAAACAACATTATGTATATATACAATATGGTTTACTGTATTATATTATACACAAGTGGCATATTACAAAAAAGAAAAGAGCTTTATTGATCGGGATTGGTCAATATTTAAAAACCTTTGAACCAAGCATTCAATAAAAATTTGAATGAATGCTCTTATTTTCTTTTCTAAAGATCTTAATAAATGACTAGAAAACTGTGCATTATGTTTGTGTGTCATAACTAATTTGTAGGCATGTACACAGGCAAAACATTTGCTTGTCTCAAAGATTTGTTTCATATTTTTCGAAACATTTGGTTCAGTTGAATTTTGTTTACGTGGAAGTTTGGTTTTGGGAATCATTACTACTATTTCCAATGGGAACAACACATTTACAACTAATTTTAGCAAAATCTTACATTATAAAATTTGAACAATTTAAAGATCTGTAGTGGTCAATTACAATCCATTATAAAATGTTGTCCAATTATTTTTCTACAAAATTCACCATTAAAGTTTATTGGGAATTTTGTACTTACATTTTTTGAAAAGCATTTTAAAAGGATTGTGAGAAGTTCAATATTTTAAAATCCTTAAGAGCCATGTGTAAATGTATGGCTATTAAACACACAAATAATATAATTTATAAAAATGCCCAGTGGCACAAATTCAGATTTATGTAGACTGCATGATACTCTTTTCTGTTCTCCCCTAGAGATTGCTCTTGAGTCTTAAGCCCCCCCACCCCACCCCGCCCTTCAGCGCACATTTCTAGTTCCTCTCTTTTATGAGCCCATAAAAACAATGAAACACATTCTTAGTTTTGCCTGTTCCACGGCCCTGTAAAAAAGCTAGTGCAGAGGGTCATATGTGGCCCTTGGGCCCCCAGTTGGCATTCCCTGACTTAAATGAGAAAATAAGCATAATTTCACTGGAGAGAGGCAACTCTGCTTGTGTAGTGGCTTAATTTTTCTTTCTTCATAGCTTCCACCTACTAGAAACAATCAAAGGGAATTAATCTAAGATTTTGATGCCACTGCTATCCCTCTGTGACCATTTCTTCTTTATACCCTTTAAGTGGTGTATACATATTTGGGCTTCCATTAAAGGAACATTTTACTACTTCATTTAATAGAGAATATTTCATACTTTTTTATTGTACTTCATTTTAATAAATAAATGTATTCCTTTGTTAAATAAACCAAATTTCTTGTGGGAGTCCCTATAAGTCAGTAATCAATAGACACTTAGATTTTAGTTGTTCATAAACATGTACTTCCAGTTAGTTTTACTTTAACCTTTAACCACTTTTACTTTTTTTCACACCAAAAATATGTTAACATGTTTAAAGAGGCAATACACATTGTATTCTTTTGTGTAAAAATTGATCTTGTCCCACAGTCCCTAGAGTCATGAAAAACAAATTCTGTAACCTAGATTTTCAAAATAATATAACAAATAGCTGGTTTAGATAATTTGCAGCATTTTTGAAAACCTAAGTTACAGAATCTAAGGATTTAAATGTCCCTATAAGTGCTGCTCTTTCGTAGACACGGTTTAATCATTTTGAGATCTGTGTCTCTAATTACTACCTGGTAAGTTAATAACGATGGCAAAATCTGTATCACGTATAGCAATTTAAGGACAGGGCATGTTACTTAATCATCATATGATATAAACAACCATTTCTGAAAATAATGAACTCAAGTAGTCCAAAAAAATGTCTAATTTTAAGTATTTCTTTCTTCGGACGATCAGGCTGTTAGTTATTGTGATTGATTCGCTCTGTACTTAGGGAAAGCCTTTAAATCTGACTCATTAGGACTCGGAGTACTTGAGTACTGAGAGGCAATGATATACCAATTAAGGATACAAAAAGTGAACAATTGCCTGGCTTTTTCTACTTAGATAGGATGGTGTTGCTAGGTGACAGGGGTTACTATATTATAATCTTGTGTTAACTGCTATATAAATGAGGCACTTACGGAAAGATATGTCTTGTTTAGGTTCATTTGTTTTATAATAAACAGTGAAAAATATCAAAGGGCTATTTTTTTACATCCAGAATATGAATAACATTTGGTTTGTTATTTTGAAAAACATCTGAGCTAAAAATATATATATAAAAAAGTAATTGCTTTTATGCTTGTTTATTGCAGCCTATTTGTTTTATTATCCAATGAGAAATCTTTCACACGGGATGAGCTCTACACAAAGATGCACTTCCTAAAAGCTTTAACTTATTTTTTATTGAAAAAAATATATACAGTATATTTAACCTACAGTATATAAATAGTGTTCTCTCATATTGTAGAAATATACTTTGAACTAACTAAAAGCATGCAAGAAAAAAATGTAGTTGCTTCATTACTCTAAAGCTGTGGTTTCCAAACTTGTCCTCACACCTCCTTAACAGGCCAGATTTTGAGGAGATCTGCACTAGTGCACAGGTGAAATAATCCACCAATTTGTAAACATGGTTATTTTACCTGCTTTCATCTAAGGTAATCTTGAAAACCAGTGCTCTAAAGGCAGGAAAGGACTTTTTTTTGTCTGAGGTAAAGGCTTTGAAAGCACAAATTTACACTATTCAATAATGATTGATTGAGTGATTCTAAAGTGAGCTAATAAGTATGTAAGCTTCACATTTATTCTTGGCCAGTCCTGACTACAGTTAAAGATATTTTTTTTTGTGCTGCTGCTGGTTTGCAGTGGTGGCACTAGATACTACCTTAACTTTATTTAAGTTTAAACTGCTGTCCATCTGTTCCTCTGCAGCCCTGAAGACATTCCCCATAGGAAATAGCAGACAAATTGATTTTTGCTAACAAGCCTATTAACAAATATTTGGACTATATGAACTATTTTGTTTTTTCAAGACAAATTATTCATTCTTATTGAAATTTTGGCTGCGCTCATGTCAACTGTTTAGTTTAAAAGGATGTGAAACCCAAAAATAGTGTTTATGGTTTGGATAGAGCATGTCATTTTAAACATTGTTCAAATTACGTTTAATATTCAATTTCTGTGTTCTCTTGGTATCCTTTGTTGGAAAGCATACCTAGATAGGCTTAGGAGAATCAATGCACCACTCGAAGTTAGTTTCTGGTTGGTGGCTAGACATACATGACTCCTGTCATTGGCTCACTTGATGTGTTCAGCCAGCTCCCAGTAGTGCATTGCTGCTCCTTCAAGAAAGAAAAGCAAGAGAATAAAACAAATTTGAAAATAGAAGTAAATTTTAAAATTATTTAAAATTGTATGTTGTATCTGAATATCGAATTAAAAAATAAAGTGTGCTATGGGGCACATTTATAAAAGGTGTAATGGACAAAACATAAACATATACTTGTCTCATTGTTACATATGCATTTATAAAAAGCCAAATATTAATAATCACATATTAACAATCAATATAAAAATAAATATCAAATTAATTTACTGGATGTAGGCACATCATTTGACATCATCCTACTATAAGATTATGACAAATATATTTTGAATACATTTTTATTAATAAATAATAAATGGTATAATTACATGACTTGTGGGCAGAGATTGGAGACTGAATTTTGTATTTGATTGGTAGGACCCTTGACACTTGTTCTATTATTGGAATGATTTACTGAACAACTGTTAACATCCATATGTTCAAATGTAGCATTGGAATATTACATTGAATGTTGATTCCCATTGACGCCTATATGAATAGAATATTGATATTTTAATTTTACGTTAATTATGTCAAAATTTAAAGGGACATTAATAAATACATTTCATGCACCTCCCTCTAATTATGGGTGCCGCCATTTTGGAACCTAGGTTTCAGGGCAGGTAAATGAAGAAGAGTTGCTTCACTTCAGTAAGGGAATGTTTGGAATGCCCCCTTTAATTTGGTTCCTTAAACCAAAGCTTTATCTTCTCTTTATTGGCTTTGAAATCACAATATCTATAAACAGTGTTTATGACTTTATCATTCCTTCAAGGGACGCTCAATCAAAATTAAACTTTCATTATTCAGATAGAGCATGCCATTTTAAACAACTTTCCAATTTACTTCCATTAACTAAATGTGCACAGTCTTTTTATATTTACACTTTTTGAGTCACCAGCTCCTACTGAGCATGTGCAAGAATAGCGTTTATGCATTTGTGAATGGCTGATTGCTGTCACATGGTACGTGTATGCATTTGTGATTGGCTGATGGCTGTCACATGGTACAGGGGGAGTGGAAAAAGACATAACTTTTAAAATTGTCAGGAAAAAAATCTACTACTCATTTGAAGTTCAGACTTAGTGCTATTGCATTGTCTTGTTATCTTGCATTTGTTGATTATGCAAATCTACTGTGTTAACTGGTCCTTTCAGTAGTTATTTCCATTCAGGCTTATTGTCTACAGTGGTCTACACTCCTAAAGCCAGACTGCAGAAGTGAATATATTAAAGGCATTTACTTGATGCTTCTGAAGACTATGGTCTCATATTTCAGATTCAATAAAAATAGAAAAAATAGCTATTTTACTTAAAGTGTGGAGGAGTCTTTTTATAAAAAAAAAAAAAACTATGTAGCTGAAAAAAAAACACATGCTTGACAAACATCATGAGTCACGTATGGCTTATGGTCATTATTACCTATTGTTTTTTTTTTTTGTGTCATCACAATTCACAGGGAAACACTGAAGCTCCCAGTGATTTTCTGATACCATTATGTGTTTTTCTCAGAAGGCAAAAGTACAGGGTTTCTTAGGAATCATGGCAAATGCTTATTGCTAAAACCTTTGTTGACCAAAGAGGATGAACTGAATCCAGATAAGACAATCTTGAAAACATTTCTTCAGTATATTTTTTAAGCATTCAAGTTGATCATTCACCCATGACAGCGTAATCTTTGGACAATTGATTATTTTCAAGTTATAGGTTTAGCAGTCAGTAATATAGATTATAGATATGGCAGAGACGCTATATAGAAAGATTAAATAGTTACAATCAAATCATTATAAAATTTGGTTATAGATGAGTTTTGTTCTATAAGTAGAAAATACAAATAGGATTAAAACATATGACAAATTAATAGGGCATAATGGTGTATATTTTTAGACATGTGCACACTCTAAATTGTGTTTCATACTAATCCTTTATCATGAAAAAAAAATGAGTTCTATCTGATACTTGTCAAGAAGGATGTTTGGAATTTGTTTGTAGTGAAAATTAATTTCAAGGCTTCTTCACCATAAGAGTAATGGTTTTGATCAAAGGAGAAAATTTATTTTTTTCTTGCATGCATTTAGGGCTCGATTTATAAATCCTTCTTCTCCCCTACGACTGCAGGTTCTCACAAGAGAATCTGCACTGCAGTCAGTATTTATCAAGCAGCGGTCATCAGACCACTGCTTCCTACCCTTTTCTCCACCTCTTAGGTAGATAATTTATATCTCCCGGTATTATCCGACCAGGGAGTTTAACAGCTCCTGCCTGCGCGTGATTGGCTGTGCACATGCAGGGGGCGGTGTTGCACACAAGCTCAAAATAGCGCTTGCAAGCAATGGTAAATTTAGGCAGTAGTTTGCTGCCTGCCAGAGGTTGAAATATCCTTATAGTTATTTTCCTTGTTTGCCAATGTTTCATCCTAATAGTAAATCCAAATGCATTCTGCTGTATTGAGCTAAGAGGGAAAGTGAAGTAAAATAGAATTCAATCTATGATCAAGTATTACTATTGGAAATTGCAATCATTTTAAAATGACACAGAATATAACAGAAATATAAGGTTTTCAGTTATGAATTACTAACAAATGTTAATAATTAAAAGTACCACTTTTTTGCAGACATTATAGGTAATATATATACGGTATATAGATATATAGATATATATACTGTATATATATTACATTGAGTTTGGCTAAGAAATACATATTTTAAAAGGAAAGAAACATTGAACACTGTATAATCATTAAGAGAGAAACGATTTTACAAAAAGTTTGAGAAAAACATGTTACACAGGGATTATGGCACCAATAAAACACAGATAACATATACAACTATATTTAGTAAATTAAGGTTAGGTTAGGCCAGTGACTGTGACCCTTTTGAGAGTGTGTGCACACATATTCTAAAAACAAAATTAATTCATGTGCCCATGCAGGGTTTTTCACCATACTCCAGTGGGGGGCAGTGTATGTTAAACAAAAAAAAAGTGTAATTAACTTAATTTATATATATTTTGTATCCCAATATCTACATCCACATAAAAGGTGCTTTTAGTTTTACATAGTAATTACAAAGAATTGCACTGCAAAACTACAAATAAAAGGTGCTCCATATTATTTATGGCAGTATTTATAAAATTACATAATTAAAGTCTTAGGCCTAGATTTAGAGTTTTGTCGGTAACGACCCGCGTAGCTAACGCCGGCTTTTTTCTGGCCGCACCATAAAAATAACTCTGGTATTGAGAGTCCACAAAAAGGCTGCGTTAGGCTCCAAAAAAGGAGCGTAGAGCATTTTTAACGCAGATTCAACTCTCGATACCAGAGTTGCTTACGCAAGTGGCCAGCCTCAAAAACATGCTCGTGCACGATTCCCCCATAGGAAACAATGGGGCTGTTTGAGCTGAAAAAAAACCTAACACCTGCAAAAAAGCCGCGTTAAGCTCCTAACGCAGCCCCATTGTTTGCTATGGGGAAACACTTCCTACGTCTGCATCTAACACCCTAACATGTACCCTGAGTCTAAACACCCCTAGCCTTACACTTATTAACCCCTAATCTGCCGCCCCCGCTATCGCTGACCCCTGCATATTATTTTTAACCCCTAATCTGCCGCTCCGTAAACCGCCGCTACTTACATTATCCTTATGTACCCCTAATCTGCTGCCCCTAACACCGCCGACCCCTATATTATATTTATTAACCCCTAATCTGCCCCCCTCAACGTCGCCTCCACCTGCCTACACTTATTAACCCCTAATCTGCCAAGCGGACCTGAGCGCTACTATAATAAAGTTATTAACCCCTAATCCGCATCACTAACCCTATAATAAATAGTATTAACCCCTAATCTGCCCTCCCTAACATCGCCGACACCTAACTTCAAACATTAACCCCTAATCTGCCGACCGGAGCTCACCGCTACTATAATAAATGTATTAACCCCTAAAGCTAAGTCTAACCCTAACACTAACACCCCCCTAAGTTAAATATAATTTTAATCTAACAAAATTAATTAACTCTTATTAAATAAGTTATTCCTATTTAAAGCTAAATACTTACCTGTAAAATAAATCCTAATATAGCTACAATATAAATTATAATTACATTGTAGCTATTTTAGGATTAATATTTATTTTACAGGCAACTTTGTAATTATTTTAACCAGGTACAATAGCTATTAAATAGTTAAGAACTATTTAATAGTTACCTAGTTAAAATAATAACAAAATTACCTGTAAAATAAATCCTAACCTAAGTTACAATTAAACCTAACACTACACTATCAATAAATTAACTAAATAAAATACCTATAATTATCTACAATTAAACCTACCACTACACTATCAATAAATAAATTAAATACAATACCTACAAATAACTACAATGAAATAAACTATCTAAAGTACAAAAAATAAAAAAGAACTAAGTTACAAAAAATAAAAACATATTTACAAACATAAGAAAAATATTACAACAATTTTAAACTAATTACACCTACTCTAAGCCCCCTAATAAAATAACAAAGACCCCAAAATAACAAAATGCCCTACCCTATTCTAAATTACTACATTTCAAAGCTCTTTTACCTTACCAGCCCTGAACAGGGCCCTTTGCGGGGCATGCCCCAAGAAATTCAGCTCTTTTGCCTGTAAAAAAAAACATACAATACCCCCCCCAACATTTCAACCCACCACCCACATACCCCTAATCTAACCCAAACCCCCCTTAAATAAACCTAATACTAAGCCCCTGAAGATCTTCCTACCTTGTCTTCACCCTACCAGGTTCACAGATCCGTCCTGAAGAGCTCCTCCGATGTCCTGATCCAAGCCCAAGCGGGGGGCTGAAGAGGTCCATGATCCGGCTGAAGTCTTCATCCAAGCGGGAGCTGAAGAGGTCCATGATCCGGATGAAGTCTTCTATCAACGGCATCTTCAATCTTCTTTCTTCCGGATCCATCTTGCAGACCTCCGACGCGGAACATCCTCTTCTCCCCACGCCTACTAGCCGAATGACGGTTCCTTTAAGGGACGTCATTCAAGATGGCGTCCCTCGAATTCCTATTGGCTGATAGGATTCTATCAGCCAATCGGAATTAAGGTAGGAATATTCTGATTGGTTGATGGAATCAGCCAATCAGAATCAAGTTCAATCCGATTGGCTGATTCGATCAGCCAATCAGATTGAGCTTGCATTCTATTGGCTGTTCCGATCAGCCAATAGAATGCGAGCTTAATCTGATTGGCTGATTGGATCAGCCAATCGGATTGATCTTGATTCTGATTGGCTGATTCCATCAGCCAATCAGAATATTCCTACCTTAATTCCGATTGGCTGATAGAATCCTATCAGCCAATCGGAATTCGAGGGACGCCATCTTGGATGATGTCCCTTAAAGGAACCGTCATTCGGCTAGTAGGCGTCGGGAGAAGAGGATGTTCCGCGTCGGAGGTCTGCAAGATGGATCCGGAAGAAAGAAGATTGAAGATGCCGTTGATAGAAGACTTCATCCGGATCATGGACCTCTTCAGCTCCCGCTTGGATGAAGACTTCAGCCGGATCATGGACCTCTTCAGCCCCCCGCTTGGGCTTGGATCAGGACATCGGAGTAGCTCTTCAGGACGGATAGGTGAACCTGGTAGGGTGAAGACAAGGTAGGAAGATCTTCAGGGGCTTAGTGTTAGGTTTATTTAAGGGGGGTTTGGGTTAGATTAGGGGTATGTGGGTGGTGGGTTGTAATGTTGGGGGGGGTATTGTATGTTTTTTTTACAGGCAAAAGAGCTGAATTTCTTGGGGCATGCCCCGCAAAGGGCCCTGTTCAGGGCTGGTAAGGTAAAAGAGCTTTGAAATGTAGTAATTTAGAATAGGGTAGGGCATTTTGTTATTTTGGGGGTCTTTGTTATTTTATTAGGGGGCTTAGAGTAGGTGTAATTAGTTTAAAATTGTTGTAATATTTTTCTTATGTTTGTAAATATTTTTTTATTTTTTGTAACTTAGTTCTTTTTTATTTTTTGTACTTTAGATAGTTTATTTCATTGTAGTTATTTGTAGGTATTGTATTTAATTTATTTATTGATAGTGTAGTGGTAGGTTTAATTGTAGATAATTATAGGTATTTTATTTAATTAATTTATTGATAGTGTAGTGTTAGGTTTAATTGTAACTTAGGTTAGGATTTATTTTACAGGTAACTTTGTAATTATTTTAACTATTTTAGCTATTAAATAGTTCTTAACTATTAAATAGCTATTGTACCTGGTTAAAATAATTACAAAGTTGCCTGTAAAATAAATATTAATCCTAAAATAGCTACAATGTAATTATTCGTTATATTGTAGCTATATTAGGGTTTATTTTACAGGTAAGTATTTAGCTTTAAATAGGAATAATTTATTTAATAAGAGTTAATTAATTTCGTTAGATTAAAATTGTATTTAACTTAGGGGGGTGTTAGTGTTAGGGTTAGACTTAGCTTTAGGGGTTAATACATTTATTAGAATAGCGGTGAGCTCCGGTCGGCAGATTAGGGGTTAATAATTGAAGTTAGGTGTTGGCGATGTTAGGGAGGGCAGATTAGGGGTTAATACTATTTATTATAGGGTTAGTGAGGCGGATTAGGGGTTAATAACTTTATTATAGTAGCGGTGCGGTCCGCTCGGCAGATCAGGGGTTAATAAGTGTAGGCAGGTGGAGGCGACGTTGTGGGGGGCAGATTAGGGGTTAATAAATATAATATAGGGGTCGGCGGTTTTAGGGGCAGCAGATTAGGGGTACATAGCTATAATGTAGGTGGCGGCGCTTTGCGGTCGGCAGATTAGGGGTTAATTATTGTAGGTAGCTGGCGGCGACGTTGTGGGGGGCAGATTAGGGTTTAATAAATATAATACAGGGGTCGGCGGTGTTAGGGGCAGCAGATTAGGGGTACATAAGTATAACGTAGGTGGCGGTCGGCAGATTAGGGGTTAAAAAATTTAATCGAGTAGCGGTGATGTGGGGGGGCCTCAGTTTAGGGGTACATAGGTAGTTTATGGGTGTTAGTGTACTTTAGAGCACAGTAGTTAAGAGCTTTATAAACCGGCGTTAGCCCAGAAAGCTCTTAACTACTGACTTTTTTCTGCGGCTGGAGTTTTGTCGTTAGATGTCTAATGCTCACTTCAGACACGACTCTAAATACCGGAGTTAGAAAGATCCCATTAAAAAGATAGGATACGCAATTGACGTAAGGGGATCTGCGGTATGGAAAAGTCGCGGCTGAAAAGTGAGCGTTAGACCCTATTTTGAGTGACTCCAAATACCGGAGTTAGCCTAAAACCAGCGTTAGGAGCCTCTAACGCTGGTTTTCATGGCTAACGCCAAACTCCAAATCTAGGCCTTAGTGATTTATGTTTGTTTTTTATCATACACACTGTCACCAGTCTTTTTTAAATCCCCACATCCTATCAGCAAAACATAAAACTAAAAAATGAATAAATAAAGAATGATGTGCAGCATTGGTGGTAGTGTATAGGAAAAAAATGTCCTTTGAGTTGTTAAATTATATATCCCATATTGTCCTGTCCTGCTTTTAACACTATACCCACTGATCCTCTACAATGGAGTGCCAGCATAAAATATGACATTAATCCTTAAAGGGACATAAGACCCATTTTTTTTATTTCATGATTCAGATAGAACATACAATTTTCCAATTTACTTCTGTTATCAAATGTTCTTAGTTTTCTTAGAAGTGTGCACGTGTCTGCAGCACTAAATGGCAGCAGTTTTGCAACAATGTTATACATTAGCAGGAGTACTAGTTGGCAGCACTATTTCCTGTCATGTAGTGCTTCAGGCACATGCACGCTACCTACCTAGGTATCTCTTCAACAAAGGGATATCATGAGAATGAAGAAAATTTGATAATAGTAAATTGGAAACTTTTTTTTAATTTATATTCTTCATCAGAATAATGAAATAAATATTTTGGGTTTAATGTCCCTTTAATGACAACTGATGTACCCTGTACATTGGCTGTCATTTTTAAACTAAGGGGTTAATTAGCCAAATGCTGCACCTATCCAACCAGCACGACTCAGATGTGGAACTCTAGCATTGCTGATTGGATCAGTGGCGGTTTCCGCTCGGGACCTGCAATGCCTTGCGGGTCCCTCCCAAGTGGTATTTCTACTTTGTGGGATTAAACACACAGCAGTAGTGCAAGGCTGATAGTTTTAAAATGACACGCTTTAACAAATTAGTGCATGTTATTTTTCAACTATTATGGATCTTTAATCCCTGAGAGCTGTACATGTGTGGGTCACATCTAAAGGATATATAATGATGCTGGGATAATATTACTCTATTAATTACTCAGTGTTGACTGACCTTTATTTCCCCTCCTTACACAATAACACACATCTACATTGTATATAGAAGGTTCAACATCATTATTCCAATCCTCCAGCGCCTTAAATGTTTATACTTAGTTTTTTTTCAAAATAATTTGTTATAAATATCCTCTTTACAAGTTAGATAGGAAGTTAAACATTTTGCCCATGTTACACTGTTAAACTTTTACTCAAATTAAGTACTATAATCATTTATGATTGCAGTCAGGTGTTTGTGCAATTAAACATGTTATTTGTAAAATATTCATTTTTATCATTGTAAGAAATTATAATAATATTAAATAAATAAATAATTTAATTAAAAAAAATGAATATTTGCTGATATCATGAGCTGGTATTAAATGGTTAAAGGGGCATGAAACCCAAATTTTCTCTTTCATGATTCAGATAGAGTACACTGAGGGGGAAAATTATTTGATCGCCTGCTGATTTTGTACGTTTGCCCACTGACAAAGAAATAATCAGTCTATAATTTTAATGATAGGTTTATTTGAACAGTGAGAGACAGAAAACAAAACCATCTAGAAAAAAGCATTTAAAAAAAAGGTATAAATTAATGGAAATGTTATGCTTTGAGGGTGTTTTTCTGCTAAGGGACAGAACAACTTAACCGCATCAAAGGGACGACGGACGGGGCCATGTATTGTCAAATCTTGGGTTAGAACCTCCTTCCCTCAGCCAGGGCATTGAACATGGGTCGTGGATAGGTATTCCAGTAGGACAATGACCCAAAACACATGGCCAAGGCAACAAAGAAGTGGCTCAAGAAGAAGCACATTATGGTCCTGGAGTGGCCTAGCCAGTTTCCAGACCTTAATCACATATAAAATCTGTGGAGGGAGCTGAAGGTTAGCGTTGCCAAACGTCAGCCTCGAAACCTTAATGACTTGGAGAGGATCTGCAAAGAGGAGTGGGACAAAATCCCTCCTGAGATCTGTGCAAACCTGGTGGCCAACTACAAGAAACGTCTGACCTCTGTGATTGCCAACAAGGGTTTTGCCACCTGGTACTAAGTCATGTTTTACAAAGGGGTCAAATACTTATTTCACTCATTAAAATGCAAATCAATTTATAACTTTTTTTTTCTGGAATTTTTGTTGTTATTCTGTCTCTGTCCAAATAAACCTAGCATTAAAATTATAGACTGATTATTTCTTTGTCAGTGGGCAAACGTACAAAATCAGCAGGGGATCAAATATTTTTTTCTCTTACTGTATGTGATTTTAATAAACTTTCCTATTTACTTCTATTATCTAATTTGTTTAGTTCTCTTGGTATCCTCTCCAAAAAAACGATACCTAGGTAGGCTCACAAGCTGCTGATTAGTTGCTACAGATATATGCCTCATGTTATTGGCTCACACAATGCTCCCAGTAATGCATTGCTGGTTCTTCAACAAGCAATATCAAGAGAATGAAGATAGATAATATAAGTACATTGGAAACTTGTTTAAAACTGTATGTCCTATCTGAATCATGAACAAAAAAAAGTGGTTTCATGTCCCTTTAAGTGAAAAAAAATGCATTCTTATTATTCAGTCACAGTGAGTACTGATTAGCTGCCATGCTTTGATTAATTAAAAAGACATGAAAGTCAAAATTAACTGTTATGGTTCAGACAGAGCATGCAAATTTAAGATACTTTCCAAATGACTTCTATTATCAAATTAGCTTAGTTCTCTTGGACATCCTTTGTTAGAAAAGTAAACATAGGTAGTCACATTGGATCTTGCATACACATGTTTTAGCACTCTATGGCAGCAGTGTTTGCAACAATATTTGGAGCATTTTTTTTTTTAAATTGCACACTCCATCTGAATCAGGAAAGTTAAAATCAAATTTTACTCTCCCTTTAATAGTTTATTCACATACACTCCAGTATATGTGAATCAACATTCAAATATTTTAATTCAATATTCAAATGTTAACATTTATTCTATATAAACATTTGAATGGTAAATGAATGTCAAGGGAAAATGTAATATATCCATTCACATGTAATAACACAGACATAGCATCTTCTCTTTCATCAGTGTCATTACTGTATGTGTTCTGTCTTGAAAACAATTCTAATATCCTTATACTATAAATTATAATTGTATCAGTACAGATAATTCTACTACTGCAATTCGAAGCTATTACTAGTCAGCAATAGAAATGTGATCTGAAATAGTGACAGAAAAGCACCAATTTGATGTTTCTTTATAATCATATATGGTTACCAGAAATTGACGAATAGTTACACTGTGTAAGTAGCACAAACACAAATTAATATGTAATTGTATTTCAATAAAATGTATTATTGGAAGTTCTGCATTTAACCAGTGTGTTTTATCTTTAAGCTGCTAGAAAATTGTTTCATGTGATGCTTATTAAATATTCATGACAATTGTATAAATACAAGCTGGCTAAAAAAGATATGGAATACACACATCTAAGTAATAAACATTATAGATAAACTATCCCACAATTAATATTTCTTGATTTTTTATTTTGTTAATTCTGCTTAAAGGGACATGAAACAATGTTTTCTCCAATGATTCAGATGGAGCATACAGTTTTAAATAGCTTTCCACTTTAAAGGGCCACTGTAAGTAAATATTTTCTATGCCTGTTACTAACTACCCCAAATACGCTTTTTATTAATAGCATTTCATTAACATATCTCTACCGTATATCAGGAATCTTGTCTGCAAATTTAATTGTTTTCCAAACCCACTCCGTGGGTATCCTTTGCTCTGTACCAATCCGTTTACAATACCTAGGTTTCAAAATGGTGCTTTAAACACAAAGTTATTGGTTTAAGTATTTTTTTTTTTTGTTTAAATAATTTTATTGAGGTAAAAGTCATAATACAACACCACTGTGAGACATCAAAGTATGCCTGAATACAGAAGAAAAAAAAAGAAAAACACAATATGCACATTATTAAACACATAAAGTCATTTCTGTTTCATCACAGAGGAATCCAACCAAATGAAAATAAACTTAACCTCACTTTTTCAATTTTAGGACAACATAAAATATAAATTTTTAGGACAACATAAAATAAAACATAAAAGTGCTGACGTATAAAAAGGACAAATGCACAATCTAAATTATTGAGAAATATGCAAGTATTAATATCCATCAGCAAACTAAACATTCCATACGTCAGTATACAAAATATCTAAAAATAATATTAGTTTGAACTCTGAATAGGCATAAAACTTATTCCATGAGGCACCAACAGTCAGAGAAATCTTCATAAACATCTAATAAAAATGTTGTGGAAAAGGAAAATCAAAATTTAAAATTATTAGGAGGCCGAAAAAGAATAAAAAAGCTAATGCAAAATGAGATATAGGGATATATGCAGTATTTTACTAGATAAACTGCGCAAAACACTCTGGACACGCTCACATGTGCCAGAGTGTATCTTGTGGGGAAAAGGAGAAAGGGAAGGAGGGGCAAAGTATGATATATTGTGTATAACTAAATGAATTAACACCAACTAATATATCCAATATGTGGATGCAATCTTTCTACTTATTGACAAAGTTAGGTCTAAATATTATAATTAGTGGATGGACTGTAAGCTTGGGAACATGAAATTAGTGCTATTTAATATTTAGTAATATAAGTATCACTAACTAGAATTTTACTGTGAAGGAAACCGCTAAGAGGTGTTCAAGTATAATCTACTCTGCCCCGAGGGGGGGGGGGGAGGGGAATGGGAATGGGGGGAGAGGGGGAACGGAGGTCATAATGAAAACTTAACAAGAGCTTTTCTTTCACTAACTAGAATTTTACTGTGAAGGAAACCGCTAAGAGGTGTTCAAGTATAATCTACTCTGCCCCGAGGGGGGGGGGAGGGGGAATGGGAATGGGGGGAGAGGGGGAACGGAGGTCATAATGAAAACTTAACAAGAGCTTTTCTTTCTACAAATGCTTAAGTGAACAGTGGCATTGGTAGTCATATCTAACCCAATGATTGTAATAAGTAGGCTTCATCTTATAGTTGCAGTCTCCATAACATACCTCCACTATACCTAAAGCAGTGATAGAAGTACATTTATAATAAGCTGTCTCTGTTAACGGGATAGTCCCTGTCAAAGATATACATAGCTAGCAGCATGAAATAATAGCATTAATAATCATAAAGAACACCAAGCAGTTATACTAATAACAGTGCAACCTGTCATTCAGGCATGGGCCCTATACCCGGGAACAGGTGCACTTTGTAGACAAATAAGCATCTGCTGATATTAGATTGGGCGCTACAAATGGAACATACAACTGGAGGTGTAGTCTATGATGGTACACTAAAGGGACAACTTAATGAGGAAAAGGTTAAGAGCACAAGGAAGCTCCCGCGTGGTGCAATACGCTGTTGAAGTAACTGAAGTTATAACTATACAATAGTGGGGTCTAAACCCCTTAGTCTAGAGTAGTAAGTATTGTAAAGCAGCTACAGTACTTTCAATATAGGCACCTCTCTCATTGTCTTGTAGGCACATAAAGCACATTTTAGAGTTAGAATAAATCTTGCGCACATATATTATTAGATCATAATAGGCTTAAATATAACCATGCACCCTTATAAAATACAAAAGTACACTAAACAGTAAGTTAACTGCCACATTTACCTAAACAGCAAAATAGCAAAGTGGTTAAGAGGTTTATAGGGATTTAAGTGTAGTGAACAGCAAAACCTAGATGAACATGAATGACAGTCCATGGTGACAATCGTTCCTACAGTTTATTAATTCACTCCAGTACGGCTGCATTTATGGGCATTCCATGTTAAAACAATGGGGTAGCAGCAAAAATAAAAACAATGTCCAGTGTGCTCAAGTTTTTGCGATATTCTAGGTACGCTGAAAGAGTGTTGTCTTACCCCACACCAACTCTCCACATCTTAAATCCCATATTAGCAGTAGGCTAGACAATTCTATACAGAGGAATGTAGCATGAACATCCATGTGGCTTGGACGGTACAGGACAAAATCAAGCTGTGAGAAGTCTCAGAGAGAGCACCAGGGTGGCCCTTCAACAGCGGAACATCACGCCGCCCTACCCCACTCCAGATCTGGCAACAGGTAGAGGAGGAAGCTTATCTTCAGGCAAAGTCAAGCCACTCGGTGCTGCCGCTTCTCCCCTCAGCTTTGTTAATACCGGCTTTCTTTGGGCATCCAAAATCTGTACGGGTGTAATAACCCGCTCCTCCTTGTAGACCTTGAATTCTGTTCCCGCAGCGATCGGCCGCCTCACCGCAGGACTCAGCACAATAGCCTCCGATACTGCCCTGCATGTCGTCGCTCTTTGGGTCTAGCTTGGGCTGCCATCAGAGGTAGTTGACTCGCTGCTCTGTTTGCCTGCTTTTCGGAGCTATTAGCTGTTATAGCGCTAGGTCTTGGGGTAGTCACATTCTGCATAGGTCCCCACGGATCGCTCTGCTGTGCTATTGGATGCTCACAAAAAAAGGAACGTACTGTTGCTGACAACTCTTCCTCCATCCTATTAAAATGTGCAGCTATAACTTTCTCAATAAGTTCATAAATTTGTGCCGCCATGGTAGATTTATCCAGGTGTTTAAGCCGTCAAAAAAAAACAGTGTTCATGCTTCCAACTAGTATTTCCTCGATAATGCCGGCTAAAGACGCCAGCCGCGTGGGCCTCTTAAAATTTCAAAACCCGGTTCCAAGCACAATACAAGTTCAAGAGTCACTCTTAACCCTCAAAAGGTGAGACTGTCGCAATATACATAAGGTTCATATACCTTGATGCCATCCAAGTCCAGTTTTAGGCTCTGAAAAGTCCCACAAAGTCAGGAGCTCTGCAAGTGTGCGACCTGCCATGTTGATAGTTAGCTCCGCCCCCTGGTTTAAGTATTTTGAACACGCAGTGCTGAAAATAGTGGGCAGGATAACGTGACATCATCGGCGAATAAAAGATATAACTTTTAGAACGTTATGAAACTTCGTTTTGGAGAAAATATAGGTCAGTAGGTTTTAATTAATGTTTATTAACTTTAATATGTTAGTTGTTTAGCTTAAAAATTATAACAGAAAGTAATCCTTTAACTTCTATTATCAAACTTGCTTCAATATCTTGGCATATTTCTTTAAGAAGCATAAGAAGTATATATACATATATACAGCAACCAATTAGCAGCTAGTTCCCAGTAGTTGATTTCTGCTCCTGAGCCTACCTAGGTATGCTTTTCAACAAAGGAAACCAAGAGGAAAAAAGAAAATGTGTATGCTCTATGTGAGGCATGAAAGTTTAATTTTGATTTATGTTTGGAAAAAAATATTAATATTAGAGTTGCAAAACTATATTTTTAGAATGCAATCTATTACCATATAATTTAAATAATTAAAGGGATATGTTTGTGCTGTAATACAATTTGTTAGAGCAGGGGTATCAAGCTCATTGTATCCATGGATCATTGGCCAGGTATTCTCCCATGGGGGTCACTTGAACAGAGTGAGTGCTCTAAAACTGGATATAATAGAAACTGGAAGTGACATTTACCCAAGTAGTAGTGCATGGTAGGAGTTTTAGTCCACAATAGACATACGGCTAGATTTGGAGTTTGGCGTTAGCCGTGAAAACCAGCGTAAGAGGCTCCTAACGCTGGTTTTAGGCTAACTCCGGTATTTGGAGTCACTCAAAAAAGGGTCTAACGCTCACTTTTCAGCCGCGACTTTTCCATACCACAGATCCCCTTACGTCAATTGCGTATCCTATGTTTTCAATGGGATCTTTCTAACTCCGGTATTTAGAGTCGTGTCTTAAGTGAGCGTTAGAAATCTAACGACAAAACTCCAGCCGCAGAAAAAAGTCAGTAGTTAAGAGCTTTTTGGGATAACGCCGGTTCATAAAGCTCTTAACTACTGTACTCTAAAGTACACTAACACCCATAAACTACCTATGTACCCCTAAACCGAGGCCCCCCCACATCGCCGCCACTCGATTAAATTTTTTTAACCCCTAATCTGCCGACCGCCACCTACGTTATACTTATGTACCCCTAATCTGCTGCCCCTAACACCGCCGACCCCTGTATTATATTTATTAACCCCTAATCTGCCCCCCACAACGTCGCCGCCAGCTACCTACAATAATTAACCCCTAATCTGCCAACCGCAAAGCGCCGCCACCTACATTATAGCTATGTACCCCTAATCTGCTGCCCCTAACACCGCCGACCCCTATATTATATTTATTAACCCCTAATCTGCCCCCTCAACGTCGCCTCCACCTGCCTACACTTATTAACCCCTAATCTGCCGAGCGGACCGCACCGCTACTATAATAAAGTTATTAACCCCTAATCCGCCTCACTAACCCTATAATAAATAGTATTAACCCCTAATCTGCCCTCCCTAACATCGCCGACACCTAACTTCAATTATTAACTCCTAATCTGCCGACCGGAGCTCACCGCTATTCTAATAAATGTATTAACCCCTAAAGCTAAGTCTAACCCTAACACTAACACCCCCCTAAATTAAATATAATTTTAATCTAACGAAATAAATTAACTCTTATTAAATAAATTATTCCTATTTAAAGCTAAATACTTACCTGTAAAATAAATCCTAATATAGCTACAATATAAATTATAATTACATTGTAGCTATTTTAGGATTAATATGTATTTTACAGGCAACTTTGTAATTATTTTAACCAGGTACAATAGCTATTAAATAGTTAAGAACTATTTAATAGCTACCTAGTTAAAATAATTACAAAATTACCTGTAAAATAAATCCTAACCTAAGTTACAATTAAACCTAACACTATACTATCATTAAATTAATTAAATAAAATACCTATAATTACCTACAATTAAACCTAACACTACACTATCAATAAATAAATTAAATACAATATCTACAAATAACTACAATGAAATAAACTAACTAAAGTACAAAAAATAAAAAAATATTTACAAACATAAGAAAAATATTACAACAATTTTAAACTAATTACACCTACTCTAAGCCCCCTAATAAAATAACAAAGACCCCCAAAATAAAAAATGCCCTACCCTATTCTAAATTACTAAAGTTCAAAGCTCTTTTACCTTACAAGCCCTGAACAGGGCCCTTTGCGGGGCATGCCCCAAGAAGTTCAGCTCTTTTGCCTGTAACAAAAAACATACAATACCCCCCCCAACATTACAACCCACCACCCACATACCCCTAATCTAACCCAAACCCCCCTTAAATAAACCTAACACTAAGCCCCTGAAGATCATCCTACCTTGTCTTCACCTCACCAGGTATCACCGATCCGTCCTGGCTCCAAAATCTTCATCCAACCCAAGGAGGGGCTGGCGATCCATCATCCGGTGGCTGAAGAGGTCCAGAAGAGGCTCCAAAGTCTTCATCCTATCCGGGAAGAAGAGGCGATCCGGACCGGCAACCATCTTGATCCAAGCGGCATCTTCTATCTTCATCCGATGACAACCGGCTCCATCCTGAAGACCTCCACCGGGGACCCATCTTCTTCCGGCGACGTCCAACTGAAGAATGATGGTTCCTTTAAGGGACGTCATCCAAGATGGCGTCCCTCGAATTCCGATTGGCTGATAGGATTCTATCAGCCAATCGGAATTAAGGTAGGAATATTCTGATTGGCTGATGGAATCAGCCAATCAGAATCAAGTTCAATCCGATTGGATGATCCAATCAGCCATACAGATTGAGCTTGCATTCTATTGGCTGATCCGGAGGCGGATTAGGGGTTAATAACTTTATTATAGTAGCGCTCAGGTCCGCTCGGCAGATTAGGGGTTAATAAGTGTAGGCAGGTGGAGGCGACGTTGTGGGGGGCAGATTAGGGGTTAATAAATATAATATAGGGGTCGGCGATGTTAGGGCAGCAGATTAGGGGTACATAGGGATAATGTAAGTAGCGGCGGTTTACGGAGCGGCAGATTAGGGGTTAATAATAATATGCAGGGGTCAGCGATAGCGGGGGCGGCAGATTAGGGGTTAATAAGTGTAAGGTTAGGGGTGTTTAGACTCGGGGTACATGTTAGAGTGTTAGGTGCAGACGTAGGATGTGTTTCCACATAGCAAACAATGGGGCTGCGTTAGGAGCTGAACGCGGCTTTTTTGCAGGTGTTAGGTTTTTTTTCAGCTCAAACAGCCCCATTGTTTCCTATGGGGGAATCGTGCACGAGCACGTTTTTGAGGCTGGCCGCTTGCGTAAGCAACTCTGGTATCGAGAGTTGAAGCTGCGTTAAATATGCTCTACGCTCCTTTTTTGGAGCCTAACGCAGCCTTTATGTGGACTCTCAATACCAGAGTTATTTTTATGGTGCGGCCAGAAAAAAGCCGGCGTTAGCTTTTCGGGTCGTTACCGACAAAACTGCAAATCTAGCCGATAGACAGTGTATATTTATCTTGTGATTGCCAAGTGAAGTGATCATTCTTTAAATGAATAAAAAGTGACATTTATCCAAGCAGTGCATAATGACTGGAGAATGCATGCTTGTCTTTATATTTATCTTGTGAGTGCCTATACAGAACATGAACTTTTTATACCTCGTTGAACCCTAAAAATTGGATGGAGCCAATTAAACAGTTTACCTAATAAACATGGGAGTGCCAGATTAAATATCTTGAGGGCCGCATATGGCCCAAGGGCCGGTACTTTGAGACCACTGTGTTAGAGCATTTCATTATTGCATGGAAGACCTGAGAAAGTGGTTAGATGCATAATTATACCCTCACTGCACTACCAAATTAGTTTTGATAAAGATGTGACGGGCTCTATGCATATATGTTGCTTCTGATTAACTAGCCATGTCCTGCTCAGTGGCAACATATTGCAGGTTAAAGACACAGTTACCAAGAAATATTAGTGTCATAATATTTAATCCTTCCTTAAAGGGACAGTATACACCAATTTTCATATAACTGCATGTAATAGACACTACTATAAAGAATAATATGCACAGATACTGATATAAAAATCAGACCTAATGGTAGAAGAGTCTCTCAATCCGAAAGATGGTATACCCAGATGAAATGGGTAAGTGGGCTGCTCCTCTTCAGAAGTATTCTTGTAAGACAAGAAGAGTTAAACCTAAAAAACATAAAGGAAAAAACAGGGCGCCCCAATGGTGTCGTTAAGATTAGCAAAAAAAAACGTACTCACAGATTGATATGCACTCAAACAGTGCAATTGCTGCAGGCTGGACTGTTGGAAGCCGCCCAACTGACTTATGAGTGGTCTCAGGTCTCGTGCAGAATCAATGGCCCACAGCCAGTATTAGGAAAAGAGGATGGTGACCAAAACTAATACTGCTGCCTAGTAGATACTTGGATCCAAAGCTTAAATACTTGTATCAAACCCTTGAGCAGATATCCGGAGAGGATAGGTGGCCCGAAACAGACACTGCTCACTTAACGAAATCCTCCTGTTGATAGAAAGGACTCAGGTCGGCAATAGAATAATAAAAAATGTTTTAATTAAAAACTTTAAAATACAACATAGTCTAACCCTATGAAATGGTAAACCGAGAAACACGTTGTGAGCTAAGTGCTTTTATGTTGTATTTTAAAGTTTTTAATTAAAGCATTTTTTATTATTTTATTGCCGACCTGAGTCCTTTCTATCAAGAGGAGGATTTCGTTAACTGAGCAATAATTAGGTAAGCCTTCCTTTTATTCTTGGCTATTCCTGACCCTGTTAAAAAAAATATTTTTTTTTGTGTGCTGCTGGTTTGTAGCAGTAGCACTAACTACTAGTATAACTGTAAGCTTCCGCTGCTGTCCATCTGCTCCAATAAAACCCTGAACACATTTCCCAAAGGGACAAATTAATTATTGTTAACAAATTCTTTAATTTTTTTGTGCCCATGCTAATAATTTAATATTCTATTTAATTATTCCACTAATTCACACATGAGGGACATATTTAAATTAAAATATTTGATAACTTACTATTTTCATTTACATATTTATTATTATTCTTTATTTATAAAGCGCCAACAGATTCCGCAGCGCTGTCCATGGGTACAAAGATAAAAGTACAGTACAATACAATATAAAAGACACCAAAGTTTAACAAAACAAATACAGGGGGAATTGAGGGCCCTGTTCCCATGGGAACTTACAATCTAGATGGTAGGAGGGTGAGAAACAGGAGGTGGGGACTGCAAAGGTGAGAATGATGTTAGTGTGGAGTTAGATGGGGCAGCAGTTAGGCAGGTAGAATTCATTTTTTACTGATTTAGAGATAGACTTCCATGAACAGAAAGGTCTTTAGGGAGCATTTAAAGGAGGAAAGGTTAGGGGAAAGTCTAACCGCTCTGGGAAGTGCATTCCAGATGGTTGGTGCCGCACGAGAGAAGTCCTGTAGCCTGGCATGGGAGGAGGTGATGGTAGAAGATGCAAGGAGCAGGTCATTGTTGGATCTTAGGGGGCGGGATGGAGTATATTTCTTGATGAGTGAGGACAGGTAGGGGGGGCTACATTGGTAAGGGCTTTGTAGGTCAGGATGAGAATTTTGAATTTAATTCTGCTGTGGATGGGTAGCTAGTGGAAGGGACTCGCAGAGAGGTGCAGCAGATACAGAGCGTCGGGAGAGGTGGATTAGCCTAGCAGAGGCATTTAGGATGGATTGAAGAGGGGAGAGGCGGGAGAGAGGGAGGCCAGTTAGTAGGTTATTACAGTAGCCAAGTCGGGAGATTACCAGGGAGTGGATTAGCTGTTTAGTAGTTTCAGCACTCAGAAATGGACGGATTTTGGAGATATTGCGTAGATGGTTGCGACAGGAGGAAGAGAGCAATTGGATGTGGGGTATGAAGGACGGATTGGAGTAAAGTGTAACTCCTAGGACACGGACTTGGGGTGATGGGGAGATAGTGGTGTCACCAACAGTGATTGAAAAGTTATGAACCGGGGTAAAATTAGAGGGGGGGATTAGAAGGAGCTCAGTCTTGGACATATTGATTTTTAGGTGGTGAGAGGCCATCCAAGAAGAAATGCCAGATAAGCAGACAATGATGTGAGCAAGGACAGAAGGAGAGAGTGAAGGGGTGGATAGGTAGATCTGGGTATCATCGGCGTAGAGGTGGTAGTTAAAGCCATAGCTACTGATAAGTTTACCCAGTGAGGATGTATAAATAGAGAAGAGTAGGGGACCCAGAACAGAGCCTTGAGGTACTCCAACATACAGAGGCAATGGAGAGAAGTCGCCACCAGCAAAGGAGACAGAAAAGGACCTATTAGAGAGATAAGAGTGGATCCAGGAAAAGGCAGTGTCAGAGAGCCCAAAGGAGCTGAGAGTCCGTAGGAGAATATTACCCCATTCAAATAAATAAATATTCCATACTTCATAGTATAATGTTAGCGTTATGGAGTTTGGCGGTGCTATGCAAATAAATGATAATAATAATAAGAACTATTAAATATTTTCCATCATTCTGAATAGTGCTTTCAGTACAATATGAATCACTTCAAGTCATTTTTACTTTAAAACCTTAAATTGTAATCTTAATAACTAGAGCATGTCTTTATTTAATGAGTAGATTTATTATGCACAGAATGGTACATTTAAGACTTTAAATGGAGATGTTACTGGAAGCTAGTTAACAAAGCGTGAGCTGTCATTAGATGTAACTATGTTTAATGGCTAGAGGTACTAAATCCAATATAACTTCTAGATGGAGTTTATGAGCATCAGTGAAAAAGGGGAATTTTCTTTTTGACTTTGTAATTAAATGTATCATTTGTTTAATGAATACTGATATTTTATTATTTACCAATTTATGTAGGAAATAAGATGATCATGTGGAAAACTATGAAAATGGAGAAAATAATTGGTCCCTATTTATTAAAATCATTAAAATCATTAGTTTGCAGACCTTGGTTTGAGTAGGGAAGTTAGGAAAATAAGTCAATGCACATCTCACAAACATCTTTGTGTGCATAAATTAGTCACTATATCTCACAAAATGTCTAATTGTACAGTATTTCCAGTATTTATTTCCCCTGCTTTCCTATCATTTATCTCTAAACACTAGGGGGCATATTTATCAAGCTCCGATTGGAGCTTGATGCCCCATGTTTCTGGCGAGCCTGCAGGCTCACCAGAAACAGCAGTTATGAAGCAGCGGTCACAAAGACCACTGCTCCATAACCTGTCCGCCTGCTCTGAGCAGGCGGACAGACATCGCCGGAAATCAACCCGATCGAGTACAATCGGGTTGATTGATACCCCCTGCTGGCGGCCCATTGGCCGCGAGTCTGCAGGGGGCGGCGTTGCACCAGCAGCTCTTGTGAGCTGCTGGTGCAATGCTGAATACGGCGAGCGTATTGCCCGCAGTATTCAGCGAGGTCTGTTGGACTTGATCCGCACTGTCGGATCAGGTCCGACAGACCTTGTTAAATAGGGGCCTAGGGCTTTTCCACTACCTCAAAAGGCTGGAATGTATCCTGCAAAATCCAGAACTCTGATAGAACTACACACTGCACAATGATTGGTTGATGAATGTAGAAGCAGATTTATATCTGTCCCTAAATTGTCAGATGCTAAGGGGTGGGCTTTTTAAGGATTCAGATTTCAAAATAAGCAGATTGCCTCCTAAAGTAACAATTTTAAATATTTTTGAGACATTTTGTTTCTATACAGTTTTTAATTACATATATTTCCATGCATTACTATGCCATGTATTTCCATACATTAATGTCACTTTAAGAAACACACAATGATATTGAGCTATATGGTTTGCAATTGAGAGAATCTCTACATAGACGATACAAGTGCCCCTGGCACTGTTAAAAATATTTTTCTTTAAAGAACATATAAGTTAAAGATTGATTTTAAAAAACAACTTATATTTATTTTTCCTAAACCACAATATAAATTACCAGCCCACCTCATCATCCTTAGAGGATAAACTGGTATATCTGGCTGATCTGATTACTTCTTATTGACTATAGTAAAGTCATAGAAAAATATGAATTAAATAAATAGAAAATGCAATGAAACATTTACAAGATCACATAGCAAACTGCGAGATGCCCTTTCATGAATATATATTGAAGTATCTGATGTTAAAGGGACAATCTACACCAGAATTTTAATTTTTTTAAAAGATAGATAATCCCTTTATTTCCCATTCCGCAGTTTTGCATAACCAACACAGTTATAGTAATATACTTTTAACCTCTGTGATTATCTTGTATCTAAGCCTCTGCAAACTGCCCCTTTATTTCAGTTCTTTTGACAGACTTGCAGTCTAGCCAATCAGTGCCTGCTCCCAGATAACTTCAAGTGCACAAGCACAGTGTTATCTATATGAAATACGTGAACTAACACCCTCTAGTGGTGAAAAACTGTTAAAACGCATTCTGAAAAGAGGTGGCCTTCAAGGTCTAAGAAATTTGCCTATGAACCTTCTAGGTTAAGCTTTCAACTAAGAATACCAAGAGAACAAAGCAAAATTGGTGATAAAAGTAAATTGGAAAATTGTTTAAAATTGCATACTCTATCTGAAAGTTTATTTTGGCCTAGACTGTCCCTTTAATATCAAGGGTTAGCGATATTCTCTCACTTTTCACTGTAATCTAACAATACCAATGTGCGTATGTAAAATAAGAAAACAAATAGAAGATGAACTTAAGTTACTTATATTACGTTCAAGCAGGTAGATTTTCTACTATTTATCCTAAACTCAATATGTATAACAAGATGCAAGACTGAGGTTCTGTGCTAGGAAAGGTGAATGTTTAACTCCACTAACAAATATTGGTAATGTTTGTTTGCCCTGAATTAATGTTGAATATTTGCAAAAGAATGCATTACTTTCATAAGTTGATCGTATGTTTTGGATATCAAATATAACACTTAGTTTAATAAAATAAACACATCTGAAGTAAAATAAATACCACTTTAATGTAGACTCTCAGATAATTGTCCATAAAGTAAATGCTACATTCAGTATACCAAAGTGAAAAAGTCATTAAAAAAATGTTAAAGGAACAGTCAAGTCAAAACAAAACTTTCATGATACAAATAGGGTATGCAATTTTAAGCAACTTTTTTTATTTACTTTTATCATCAAGTTTGCTTTGTTCTTTTAGTATTCTTTGTTAAAAGCAAAGCCTTGGTAGGCTCATATGCTAATTTCTAAGCCCTTGAAGGCCGCCAATTATTTCAGTGTATTGTGTCATATAGGTAACAGTGTGCTCACTCCTGTAGAACTGATTGGCTAGAATACTACAAGTCTGTCAATAGAACTGAGATAAGGGGGCAGGTAATGACAGAGATAATCACAGAGGCAAAATATATTAATATAACAGTGTTGTTTATGCAAAACTGGGAAATAGGTAATAAACAATAAACATTTTTAGTGTAGACTGTTCCTTTAATTTATAGTGATACAGATCATTGTAAAGTAAATTTGCACAGTCTATTTCTTTAAACTGAAAATGTGAAAATTTGCATTGTATTTTCTTTGTATCCGCTTTCCATTCCTTATACAATTATCATATAAATAAAAAGAAAATTAACTCTGAATTGTCAATGGTCTGCTGATTCTGATCCAAACACAGCCAGTGACCGGAGGCTATGTAAATATGCCCTCCCTTATTTGCTCAGCAAACATATTTGGCTCTGGACCAGTAATATATTGCCAGTCTGATGCTGACTTTAACTTGGTGTTTAACTTAGTTGCAGGATTAAACATCAAATTCTGTTCAAACAACAGTACACTAATTACGTTCTCTTTCATATTGGATGATTTTGTTTCCGCTCATTTATGTTCATTTAATGAGACAGTCTAGTCAATATTAAACTTTCATGATTCATATAGGGCATATAATTTTAAGAGACTTTTCAATTTACGTCTATTATCAAAGTTACTTAGTTCTTTTGGCATCCTATGTTGAAAAGCACATGTAGGTAAGCTCAATGGGACAGTCTTATCAAAGATAAACTTTCATGATTAAACAACTTTCCATTTTACTTTTATCATCAAATTTGCTTTGTTCTTTTTGTATTCTTTGTTAAAAGCTAAACCTGATATATGCTCATATGCTAATTTCTAAGCAGCCTCTTATCTCAGTGTATTGTTTATCACAGCTTGACAGTGCTAGTTCACGTGTGTCATATATATATATATATATATATATATATATATATATATATATATATACAGGGAGTGCAGAATTAGTTGTATTTTTGAGAATTAATTTTATTATTGAACAACAACCATGTTCTCAATGAACCCAAAAAACTCATTAATATCAAAGCTGAATAGTTTTGGAAGTAGTTTTTAGTTTGTTTTTAGTTATAGCTATTTTAGGGGGATATCTGTGTGTGCAGGTGACTATTACTGTGCATAATTATTAGGCCACTTAACAAAAAACAAATATATACCCATTTCAATTATTTATTTTTACCAGTGAAACCAATATAACATCTCAACATTCACAAATATACATTTCTGACATTCAAAAACAAAACAAAAACAAATCAGTGACCAATATAGCCAACTTTCTTTGCAAGGACACTCAAAAGCCTGCCATCCATGGATTCTGTCAGTGTTTTGATCTGTTCACCATCAACATTGCGTGCAGCAGCAACCACAGCCTCCCATACACTGTTCAGAGAGGTGTACTGTTTTCCCTCCTTGTAAATCTCACATTTGATGATGGACCACAGGTTCTCAATGGGGTTCAGATCAGGTGAACAAGGAGGCCATGTCATTAGATTTTCTTCTTTTATACCCTTTCTTGCCAGCCACGCTGTGGAGTACTTGGACGCGTGTGATGGAGCATTGTCCTGCATGAAAATCATGTTTTTCTTGAAGGATGCAGACTTCTTCCTGTACCACTGCTTGAAGAAGGTGTCTTCCAGAAACTGGCAGTAGGACTGGGAGTTGAGCTTGACTCCATCCTCAACCCGAAAAGGCCCCACAAGCTCATCTTTGATGATACCAGCCCAAACCAGTACTCCACCTCCACCTTGCTGGCGTCTGAGTCGGACTGGAGCTCTCTGCCCTTTACCAATCCAGCCACGGGCCCATCCATCTGGCCCATCAAGACTCACTCTCATTTCATCAGTCCATAAAACCTTAGAAAAATCAGTCTTGAGATATTTCTTGGCCCAGTCTTGACGTTTCAGCTTGTGTGTCTTGTTCAGTGGTGGTCGTCTTTCAGTCTTTCTTACCTTGGCCATGTCTCTGAGTATTGCACACCTTGTGCTTTTGGGCACTCCAGTGATGTTGCAGCTCTGAAATATGGCCAAACTGGTGGCAAGTGGCATCTTGGCAGCTGCACGCTTGACTTTTCTCAGTTCATGGGCAGTTATTTTGCGCCTTGGTTTTACCACACGCTTCTTGCGACCCTGTTGACTATTTTGAATGAAACGCTTGATTGTTCGATGATCACGCATCAGAAGCTTTGCAATTTTAAGAGTGCTGCATCCCTCTGCAAGATATCTCACTATTTTTGACTTTTCTGAGCCTGTCAAGTCCTTCTTTTGACCCATTTTGCCAAAGGAAAGGAAGTTGCCTAATAATTATGCACACCTGATATAGGGTGTTGATGTCATTAGACCACACCCCTTCTCATTACAGAGATGCACATCACCTAATATTCTTAATTGGTAGTAGGCTTTCGAGCCTATACAGCTTGGAGTAAGACAACATGCATAAAGAGGATGATGTGGTCAAAATACTCATTTGCCTAATAATTCTGCACTCCCTGTATATATATAAACTACAAGTCACTAAGAAATACCCTCACCATGCAAAACTAACATGCAGTTTTCTACTTTGCACTTATGCTTGCCATCTTTATCATGAACTTTTCATCCTCATGCATTAAAGACTGCTTGCAAGGGACTGTCTAGCGACTAACAGAAATATACGCTACTACCTGCCTGTTACTCATTCCTGCTGAGCTATTTTCTATGCTTACGTTTACACTGTTTGCTACTTGCTTACTAACAGACGAATGTACATATTTTGAGATACATTATCAACAACTACTTAGATCCCATCAATATACCTGCTCGGCATTTAGCCTTATGTAATAAGGTGCCGTATGCAGCAGGGTGTAGTAGTTTGATAAGTGTGTCTTATTAATATATCTCTGCTTATACATGTATGTACACTACAAGAATATGCCTTTTATGTACTGCCCATAGTTGTACTATATTTTTTTGGGCGCAATGTCAGTATCTACTTAGATCCCATTCTTATACCTGCCCGGCAATTAACCTTATACTTGAAGGTGCCGTTCGCAGCAGGGTGTAGTAGTCTGACAAAGGCTTCCTATGAAATATATTCACTTTACTGTTCATACAATGAGATATCTCTGTCTGTCATGATAACAAACAGCAGACTAAGCTATCTGCTATAATATTGGTATACCTTTCTAACTTTTAGTCAGTATATGTACCAGGTTCACGCATTTACACTAACCCCTGACCGGTCAGGTTTGTATATTTATTTTGTGTTCATTAATTTTCTGTTTGTACATTTTTTGGTCTATTGTATATAGACATATTGTATCTGTATAACTGAAACAATATGTCTCGCTAAAAAAGTGCTAGAGATTGTCCTCTCTTGCTGCCACATAAGTTTATTTTTTGGATACTCCTCATTTTACCTTGATGAGCTAAATAAAATACATTTTGAAAAGAGTGCTGAATTCCCTGTCTTTTATCCTGATATACTTGGTTCAGGATTCCTTCTCTTTCTTAAACCCATACAATTTACTTCAAGGGTCTGCACCACAATACTGTTATATTTAAGGCCATACCGGTATTTATTTATGAACTGGTGGGTCACTATATACTAGCTCCCAGCAGCTGCGTCCCCTCCGTCATTTTCTTTTAATATATATATATATATATATATATATATATATATATATATATATATATATATATATATATATATATATATATATACTGTATATACACCACTGTGCCTGTCAAAAGAACTGAAATAAGGATGCAGTCTGCAGAGGCTTAAATACAAGGTAATCACAGAGGTAAAAAGTATATTAATATAACTTTGTTGGTTATGCTTGCAAATGAATCATAAGCTAAGATACAGCTAATTGTATTTGTGAAAAATATATTTCACATTCTAATTTGTTTTAAAACTGTTTTGCTATCAAATAATAATACTTATTAAAGTCTTTTTAAGACATAAACAGATGCCGAAATGTTCCTGCTGGTGATAAAAGCAGGATTTCCTTTTCAGGAAGGAAACATTCCCAAGGTCAAATATTTTCCTTACTGCATCTTCCTTATGAATTTCAGAATAAAATAATATCCCGGTTTATGCATTCTCAGAGATGTATATCTTCTTTACAACCAACTTGTAAAAGCTTTTTAATATTTTTTTGGATTTGCAGCCTTAAAAAAATATCTATGAACTGAATGTTTTAAAAACATTTAAAGTAATCATTTTGTTAAAAAATATACATTTTGCAAAACTAGGGGCAGACACTTTAAAAGACTGCTATGACCAAATAGGAACAAATTAATCAGGTTCATGAACATTTTCTCCAATCACTGTGCAGTATGTAGGTGTCTCAATAGTTAAATTAGATACAATTCAGACAAATTAAACAATTAAAGTAAATTGCATAGTTGATTTTTTTTTTCATGAGTAAATATTTTATCAAGAATTAAACTGTCCCTTTAAAGAGCTCAGATAATATTAAACTCAATATATTCCATAGATGAAGCTCTAAGTTCTTCAACGCTGAAAGACTTGTGCAGTAATATATCACATTACATGCTATGACCTAGAATACAAGGGCAACAAACCTTGACAAAACTTACAGCACAGAATCAATGACAGGAAAGCTACACTCCATAGGTAAAAAAACTCACACACAAGAGAAATCAGATACTTTTTGTACAAAATATATCACAAATAATAAACAAGATAACCGGCATGTCATGGTATGATTTTACTGTATCAAAATTTAACTTTACAATAATAGGATAATCCTATATTATAAAAGGCAAGTGTTTGTCTGAAGCCGTCATGCGCAGTACAGACAAACACTTGGCCTTAGAAAGCGCACAGCTGATCGCACGCGCACCCACCCGACCTCGCATGCGCACCCCTGCAAGTGAAAACAGCAGCACGAGGACCGGGCAAGTGAAAGAGCACAGCTGATCGCATGCGCACCCCTGCAGGTGAAAACAGCATACTTCTATTATCTAATGTGTTTTCATTATCTTGGTATCATTTGTTGAAGAAGCAGCAATGCACTAATTGTTTCTAACTGAACTCATGGGTGAGCCAATCACATTCGATATATATATATATATATATATGCAGCTACCAATCAACAGCTAGAACATAGGTTCTCTGCTGCTCATTTGCTTGCCTAGATAAACCTTTCAGCAAAGGATAAAAAGAGAAAGTAAAAAATAGAGAAAGGATAAAATAGAAGTAATTTGGAAAGTTGTTTAAAATTGTATTCTCTATTTGAATCATGAAAGAAAAATGTTGGGTTTCATATCCCTTTAAGCTTTGCTGAAAAAGCAAAAAGATAAGCTCAGGAGTGTGCATGTGTCATTAGCACTATAAGGCAGAAGTTTTGCAACAATGTTATAGCAAGAGCACTAGATGGCAGCACCATTTCCTGCCATGTGGTGCTCAGGCATGTGCACACTATCTAACTAGATATCTCTTCAACAAAGAATAACCTGAGAATGAAGCAAATTTTATAATAGAAGTAAATTGGAAACTTTTTTTAAATTGTATTCTCTATATGAATCATGAAAGAAAATGTTTGGGTTTCATGTCCCTTTAAGAAAACTTGATAATAATAGTAAATTTGAAATGTGACATTTAAATAATTTATACTAAAGATAAAAAACAACATTAGAGCAGATTATGTGCAACTAGTGAGAAATTACTTACTACTACTATTGGCTTATAGGGACCCCCCCCCCCCCAGCTCTCTTCATATGCAGGGACTCTCAATATGTATGAAAAAAACGTTTGTTTAATTAACAGCAGATAAGCATGTTATAATACCTTTGTAAGAATAAAGGTTAAGAAAAATCAGCGAGACTAAAAGAAAGCAATCGTTATTACCTAGGTGTATATTATTTATTAACTAGAAGGGACACCTCCTGCATAAAAATAGGTTTATTCAGCACAGGGATATCTGTGAAATGAAATGGTGTAATACATTTGTGAGTACCTCCTTTTAGATAAAACAGAACATTTTTCAGTATCAAATCCCTTTATTATTCCTTTTCACGAAAAACAATGACCTAATGGCCATTTTCCTCAGTTTGTCACAAATCACATAATGCACTTTATACTGTTTGTAAGGTACTAAGCTTGTAAAAAGGGAGACAGCTCCTGCTATTTAGTGCCTGGTCAGATCTCATTTACTGTGCGGTGTAACTGTATTCCAATGTGAGTCAGTGACAAATAGAGAGACAGATGGGAACACAGACTAAGCAGATGGAGACAAAACAAGAAAGAAGCTAAATATTCCAAAACCTTCCCATTGTCAACAATCTCTACATTGTTATTCTATAGAGCTGGCTTTTTAAAGTATGAGGTAGTTCTCAATAACTTAGTGAATCCGCTCCATATGTTAGAGCAAAATAGTTCTTTGGAAGGCATAATGCTAAAAAGGACCTGGGTACAATGAGTCTTATCTGCTATTATAGGACCACAGAAATGCATTAAAAATCAATTTCCTTAAAAAACGTTAGTAGAATGCCTACATTAAGAATAAGCATTTCTAATGCTGTATTATTATTTTTGCAGCTGTCAGTAGTGGTTGCTTTTTTGTTCTATACCTGCTGTGTTTTGAATCATAACGTGTCAAAGAACAAGTTATGTTCTATAATCAAACTTGAAAAAATTATTTTAATAAGATCTGTACGAGCTTCTGCACCCACTGACAAGAATTGTATTGACTCAGGGTTTTACATATAGTATGTACTCAGTAGATCTGTGTTACCTTTATCATTATTGTGCAATGGTGATTTCAATAAGATAACTCAAAATTGATTTCCCTATAAAGGGCTAGATTACAAGTGGAGTGCAAATTTGCTCGTTTTCGGGAACGCAATAAATAACTGACGTTAAGTCGCGCTAACCTGAGGAGCGTAAAATGTGATTGTGCTCTCACAGTGACAGTTACTTTTAACTTGTAATAAGGACGCTATTTCCGATGAGTGCAAAAAGCTGAAAAAAACTGATTTAGTTTGTTCACAAAAGTTAGTATTTCACTTGTAATCTAGCCCAGAATGGCCACACTGAATTTTTCATCCATGCAAACCTCTGGTTATAATAAGGGTTCGATTTATCAAGCCCCTATGGCTGCAAGTTCTCACAAGAACTTGCTTGCCGTAATTTATCAAGCAGCGGTCACCAGACCGCTGCTTCCCTAAGCTCTTCGCCACCTCTAAGGTGGCGAAATTCAATCTCCATGGTCGAGTTCGGCCGAGGAGATTGACAGCTCCTGCCCGAGTGTGATTGGCTGTGCACGGGCAGGGGGCGGGATTGCATGCAAGAGCAAAATTGCGCTCGTGTGCAATGTTGATTACCTAAGGGTAATTTTGCCCCGCCACAGGCGAGCTGAGGCATACAGGGGCGCATATAAGGGACCCTGTACGCCTCAGCTTTGATAAATATAGCCCTAAGGCTGTACAAACTCTGGATATTATACTAATATTTGGTTGCTTTTACTACTGACTGACAGATAATTGCACAACTTGGCAGGTGAGATCTAAGTTTGACTTGTCCTTTGAGGTAGGGACTTGGTGTCAATAATATCTAGTATTTTGTGTATGTAAATAAATAAATGTTCCTTCCTTTAATATTTTTTTGCAGCTTTTAGAGTGTGGGTTCTCATTTTGATTGGCTGCAATGTCCAGTGATTTTCATAACATTAGAAGGTTTAGGAAAACAGCTATATTATATAAACCTTTGAAAGATTAACAGGACTTTATTTATAGAAAAAGTAAAAAAGTAGTGATCATAATTAGACACTTTAGTGATAAATTCTTTTACTATCCTATTTATGGGAAAATTCACAATCATTGCCTTTTCAATTTCAACTTATTTTAAATGTGTTAAAGCAATATATATATATAATGTCCATTTAATAATTATTTTTTGACACTTTATATAAATAGCGATATAGAGATGTAAAGTATATATAAACTGGATACATCTGAGTGCAATCACATGACAGAGATTACTATTTTTTATTGAAACATTCTGTCATTAAAAAAGGTGCAAACAAACATAAGTATTATTTCTATAGGGCATTTTATCAATGAATATACATGTATGCTTTTTTTAGAAACAGAGTGTAAACAGCTTTGATAAAAAACAGTTATTGTGTATATGGTTATAGTGTTACAGTGTTAATCAATTCTTTAAGACTAACTTCCTGTTCACATTCTTTTAATAGTTTGTATTTACAGTAGATCTAGTTGCACATAAATGGAAACACTATATCCAAGGTTACCTATTATACTAAAGCTATTTTTATCCTATCCAGCTCCAGCTAACTTTTACTACCTTTCCTCTTCCTCTCTCTGGCATGCAAGAATTTCAATTCCCACCCAGCAAGCTTCCTCAAAAACCAGTCGGCTGTTACGTATTGCCACTTATTTATTTATAGACTCTTTCAACCTTTGTAACCTTTTTTTTTCTTTACAATCTTTCAGTTATAAAGAAACGGATCTGTACATAAAAACATTTACTGTTGTTATCACATCTATTCATTTTCTTTTTTAATAGAAAGCAAATTCATTGTATAGTCACAGGAAATGCAACAACTGTACTTTTGGATAGTACATAGGATATCAAACAACTTTCCAATTTACTTCTATTATCAAATTTGCTTTATTCTCTTGTTATCCATTGCTGAAGCAACAGCATTGCACTACTTAGCAGCTAGCTGAACTCACCTAGCCAGCCAATCATGAGACAAATGTGTGCAGCTACCAATCAGCATCTAGCTCCCACTAGTGTAGGATATGTGAGTATGCTTTTTCAACGAGGGATACCAAGAGAACAAAGCACATTTAAAAATAGAAGTGAATTTAAAATTGTCTTAAAATTACATGCTCTATCTGATCATGCAAGTTTATTTTTGACTTTCCTATCCCTTTAAATCTGCTCTTCGATTTAAACAACATTATATTTAAAGGAATTTGAAATACTTTGAAATAGTAATATAAAATAATTAATCAAGTGTGGTTAAAAAAATGCAGTATACCTTGATTATTTATTATGCTTGTGTTTGTATTAAAAAGTGTGCTTGCTCCAGCTCCCTAGAGAAATTGAAAAGGAAATGTTTTGGGTTGTTTCCTTAAAAATGCTGTAAATAACCTAAACTAGCTACATACTAGATAGCAACTGCTTAGAGCAGTACACAAACTGATATACAGCTCTCTAACTGGCCACAATGAGGGAATATAAAATAAACACACATTTACCAGGGTTATTCATTATTGATTTATTTTATATGTACATGTTTTGTAACTCAGCACTTAATTGCTGATAAAACAAAAGTATATATATATGAAATCTAAATTTATTAAAACATATTTATAATTCATTCTGCTTTCATCATTTTTAAAGTTTTTGCACTGTAAACTGTAATAGCTTGGAAAGGGGACCAATATCCAATTAAAAGTTAAAGGGACAGTATACACTCATTTTCATATAACTGCATGTAATATACACTACTATAAATAATAAAATGCACAGATACTGATATAAAAATCTGTTTAAAAACTTACTTAGAAGCTCTCAGTTTGGCTCTGTTAAAACCGAAGCTGGAAAGCCCACTGCAAGTGGGAAATAAGACAACCCCCCCCCCTTTACACAAACAGGAGCAAGCTGGAGTAGGTAGCTAACGGTATTCTCATAAAACTTTGGGGCTTGGTTAGGAGTCTGAAAATCAGAGCAATGTTATTTAAAAATAAGCAAAACTACAGTTTAAAAAAAAAAAAAAAAAAACTTTATGGGCTATATAGATTATCTACAAAACATTTATGCAAAGACAAAATTAGTGTATAATGTATATAATGCATGGAATATTTTTTGTTATGTAACTTAAAGGGTCACTAAATTCAAAATTAAAGATTCATGATTCAGATAAATCAGGCAATTTAAACACCTTTCTAATATAATTCCATTATCAAAATGTGCACATTCATTTTATACACACACTTTCTGAGGCTCCAGCTCCTACTAAGCATGTGTAAAAGTGCACAGAATATACGTGTATGCATTTTGTGATTGGCTGATAGCTGTCACATGATACAGGGGGAGAGAAATTTGAATTTACTTTGAAAATTGACAGAAAATGTTCTACTGCTCATTTCAAATTCATAGTAAATGATATTGCATTATCTTTTCATTATGCATTTGTCAATTATTCAATTGTATTGTATTTAGTGGTCCTAAATCTGCAATCATTTTGTTAATGGAAGTAAATTGGAAAATTGTTTAAATTTGCAGGTTCTATCTGAATCATAAAACTTTAATTTTGACTTGTGTCAAAGTTGCATTTCTCAGTTGAATTTGGGGAAACAACTTGAAGCATTTGTTGTTTTAAGCTACTTCAGATGCTTTTGTTTGATTTGTTCATTGCAAACAGCTGAAAGTCTATAAATTTTGACAATAAAACTGATTTGCTGTGGGGGTTGAAAAATTGATTACAACATTATGTGCATGTGTATATATATATATATATATATATATATATATATAGATTCATTTTTTTTTATTAATAAAAATTACACTTTTTTCTATGTGAAGAACATAGGAATATAAAATATGCGTAACACACTTTGGGTTTCGTGTTTTAGGTCTAATGCAGTGTCTGGTTAGTGCACGCAAAAAATGAGTTTATTGAAACGTTAAATATAAAATATTAAAAAATATTAATAATAATAATAATAATTATAAATGTAGTAAAAAATGAAATAATTTATAGAATATAAATAAATATATATATATATATATATGTTACAGTATGTATAATAATTAATCTAGCCCATAGTTCCAGCAATAGTGCAATAATAAAATATTTAACACATTTTTATAATTTTGATCAGATTTAAACTTAAGTGTTGATACTTTTAGTAAGAGAGGTGCTTGGTGTGCGTTACCTTATTTTTTATTTATTTTTTAATCTCACTATCCATGGCAACATGAGTAATAATATGACATTTAGCTATGCTACTTTTGGTATTACAGTAATGTTGCTCTTATATGTAAATCTAGACATGTAAATAATCCTACAGTTGATTAATGACATTTCCAACAGTCTTTCTATTGATTTTCTTTCAAGTAATCAAATCATAAACATGCTGCCTTTAAAAGGGCCAATAAACATCAACCCCCAAAAATATACAGTACAACGTTGAGACTAATATTTTGATAAATATAAGAAAATGAAAGAAACTCACTATAATTTCGAAGCATTAAAAAAGAAACACATCACATCACATGGAGTGTGACATAAAAATAATGTTAAATTATTGAATTCTCAGCCACAGGGACAATATAATTGTCATAAATAACAGACCAGCATTTACCACTTCTAACAAATCAATTATTGGGTGAGACGGCAAAAAAAAAAAAAAAAAAAATCCCATTATACCACACGTCTCCTTTTAGCATAATATAGTAAAGAAAGCAATAAAAACATGTCCTTGTCATGTGCGAAACTGTTGTTACTCATAATTTCCAGCAGACAGTCACATCTTGGTTTTCAGTGTAAGTAATAGACAGCCAAACAAAAGCAATACATTATATTTAATGATTTGTCTATACAACACATACTAAAGCCCATCTCAGACATCTGGTGCAATGGCTCAACGGACAGCAGCCTGATTTATGTAAAGTTAAAGCACATTAAGGATAAGATATAAATATAAGTTGTGTTATGCCTCTGTGAAACAGAAATTAATTTATATTGGGGTGAAATATTTTTTTATTAATTTCACCATGTATACAGTTTTTTACATAATTAAAAGGATGTTGGTATTTTATATGAGTTTCAGAATTTTGTTTCCGTGACAACATGACCCAAGCAGAATAATGGTGTCGTGCTCTGTTCAGTTTTTCAAGCTTCAAAGTGTACACTAAGGAGGAGCTGAAATTACTTGGGGCCTTAATGCTGCTAAATTGCTGTGATGTGTTTGAAGGACACACAGCAGTGTATTTGTAAAGAATAGCAGGGATGGTAAGTTATGATAACACAACAGTGTCATTCCTGTTTAAGTGATCGTTTATAATAAGCAGAAAGACATATTATGGAAATATTGTGCTTTCTGATTGCCCATTGTGAGATTATGTAAAGTTTGGTGCTGGAAGAAAGCAGCTGATGTATTATCTCTTAACATTGAAAGAGACACTGTACTGTAATTTCACCCTTATAGGGTTGTCACTTCAACCACGTTAACCTGGATAGTTATAAGTTACACATGTTGTTGGGTGTGCAGGGAGGAACATGACTACTGCTGTTCCTCCCTGAAGATTTTCAGAATTACCCTGGATAAGAACAGGTAAAATAACAATGCTTACTAATCAGCTGATTATTTCACATGTGCTTTAGTTCAGATATCCTTAAAATGTGTACTGTTAGGAAGGCCTAGGACAGGTTTGAAAACAAGTGCTTTGTAGAAACAGTGGAATTTAGAAAACCCAACAACTTTTAGAGTTAAATGAAAGGAACATGGAACAAAATATGCAAAGTATATAGCAACGTTTTTTTTTTAACTGCACAAAATTAAATATTTTATATTATAATATACTGTTCAATATCCTTTTAAGATACCCTCCACACAAAATTACTTGGTACTGTTACAACAGTATGCCTTATAAGTAGCTCTATTTTATATAGAGATTCAATCAGTTTAATCTACAGGGCAAATCATGTCAAATAAGCCATATTTGATATCTGCATGTTCCATTTGGTTTTAATAGGTAATTGAACATAATTATATTTTCACAAAATGTACCTGTAAAATACTATAAAGAATGTGGTTAAGGGCTTGATAGGTACATTTTAAGTTGTAGTTGGGTACACTGTACTTGAACTTCATGTGAACACACGGAAACACAGTCACAGCTTTTAGATACATTTAACTCAAACTATGAATAAGATAACTATGATAATCACAACAAAAACATTGTCTAAAAAACAGCATGTTTATATCCTGATGTAAATGAAAATGCTAATTCACCCCACACATTCTATCTGATTTAATGGTAGAACAGTGATAATGATCAACAGAACAAATTCATCATTGTCAATCATTCCCATGGTTCTAAAAGTCACGTATATGGATAATTAAAAAAAGGTTTGATAGGCATTCAAATTTGAATAGGTAAACAAAATTATTATTTCAGCATGTTGTTTTCTTATGAAAGTTGCACTTTTGGATATTTAACATTTAATTAGTAGGCAATGTAGTGATATTAAAAAAAAAAACATATCTGTTGCAATGCGCAGAAAGAGGAAACCCTCATGCCCTATAAACTATTTACATTGCCCTTGAATGTGCTCATGACCTTAAAGGGACACTGAAAGCCAAATGTTTTCTTTCGTACATCAGATAGAGCATGCAATTTTAAGCAACTTTCTAATTTACTCCTATTATCAGATTTTCTTTGTTCGCTTGCTTTTTTTATTTGAAAAAGAAACATCTAAGATATTTTTTGGGTTCAGAAACATGGAAAGCACTTGTTTATTGGTGGATGAATTTATCCATCAATCAGCAAGAACAACTTAGGTTGTTCACCAAAAATGGGCCGGCATCTAAACTTACATTCTTGCATTTCAAATAAAGATATGAAGAGAATGAAGACAATTTGATAATAGGAGTAAATTAGAAAGTTGCTTAAAATTGCATGCTCTATCTGAATGCCGAAAGAAAAAATTTGCTTTCAGTGTCCCTTTAAGTTTCAGCTTTGGACTGTCTATAGTATATAGGGAACATTATTTAGATGGAGAGTGCATTTGTGAACATATTTTACCTGTGTAGAATACAACCAATGACTATTTTTATGTAAATTGTTTTGAAAGGGTATAACTGGCTGAGACTGACCATAAAGTATGAGTCACTAGGTACATCCGACACAGGTGAACTATGTGACTAAACAATATGCAAATTTTCTTCTTTGGAGGTTTGTATAACTTTACATTTAAAGTTAAATGTTATATTTGCTAGTTATAAAATGTGTATGCCTCCTATTTTAAAATAAGTGGTTTTGATTAATAGAAGAATATAATCAGAGCTTGTTTATATTAATAAACTATATAAAAAAAAACATCTGAGCTGATTTTCTTTATATAATTAATTGTCTGGTTTGTTCCCTGTCCCCATAACAATACAAAAAGTAAAATAAAATAAATCTTTAGATGTTGTAGTGATTGCCAAACTCTATTAAAACAAAACCAACATATATGTATGTGTGTATGTATATATATATATATATATATATATATATATATATATATATAATTATTATTATTTTTAACAATGTAAGATTGAAAAATACATGATTGATGTCACAGCTAACATAACTCTTGAATTCCTGTGACATGTAGGTTCATTGATTTCCAGTACCCAGTAATTGTAGGCAATTGTGGCCATCACTGGAGAGTACTTCTAGAAGAGGAAGAATTAGTGTAACAACTTTTGTTTTATCTTTTAGATATCTGAATGTTGTCCTTTCCTGATTTAAGCCACCAGGCCCTTCATAACATGTTTTAGATTCTATCCCTGACATTTGTAAAGTGAGATCTTATTTTTATTTCCATTGTTGTGAAATTGATTTTTTTCCATTACTTCAATGTGTTCATTACTGGAGCTTTACCCGTCTATTTAGTGATTTATCTCCCAAAGGAGTTGTAAAGGTAAATAAAATGTTTTTTTTCATATACCTAGTTAAAGAAGGGTGAGGCTTCTGCCTTTCTAGTCTCTCTGCATTTTTTCATTCCCATTTTGCTATTGTAAGATTATTATTTTAACAAAAAAAAAAAAAAAAAAAAAGGATGTGCTTCTTTACCTTATTTAAAGTGAATGTCAACTTTCAAGAATGAGTGCCCAGTTTTTAAAAATACTATTAAAAACAGGGGCACTTTCATTCATGAAAGTTTACATTTCACCCGTTTGGTTAAAATACTTACCTTATCTTCTTGAAGACAGAGAAACGATTCCCCCTCCTGCTGCTTGTCTCTTCTCAGCAATGACGAATATGGCATCCTCCAATCACGGCTTTCCCCCTAGGTAAATCATTGCCTGAGGCAATGCCGTGATTGGAGGAAGCCGGATTCATCATTGCTAACGTAAGAAGAGATGAGCTGCAGGCAGGGGGAATCACTGCTCCAGCTTGCAAGAAGGAAAGGTAAGTATTTTTACAAAAACAGTGAAATGTAAAATTTCATGAGTGAAAGTGCCCCTGTTTTTAGTAATATTTTAAAAAACCGGGCACTCATTCGTGAATTTTACCTTCATTTTAAAGAGACAGTTTTCTTAGTCAAAATAAAGATGAGAGGGTCCCTCGACTGAAAATTATGTGGCACCAAATTTGTACTCCGATAAATTAACTCAATTAAATGTAGTCAAATTTAGGGCTAGATTACAAGTGGAATGTTAATTTATTGCTCACCCATAAACGGGCAAATTTGCATTACAAGTGGCTGGTTATTGCTACCACAAACTTGTGGTAGCAATTAACACTCAGAAAATTAACCAGAGATCAGATCTCTGGTTCATTTTCGAAAAGTGCCACAGTTGTCCCCAAAATAAAGTATATTTTATTTTCTATAAACATTTTTTTATCTTTTTTGAATAAAAAACAACTTCACAAAGCAGTTTTATGGAAATTAAAGTGTACGGGTGTGGGTGTTAGAAAAAAAATGGCACAGAAAAGTGCCTTTACATTGAAGTCTATGGGGACTGTGTGTTCCTAGTAAGTATATATGTAGATGCTTATATACATATATATTTATGTGTTAGTATATATATATATATATATATATATATATACACACATAGATATATATGTATATATTCATTTACACATATATTTACAACCTGCTGCCAATCGCTGCGTGGCTTTCCACCTTCACTGCACTAGTTCTCATGCCGTGTCTCACGGCATGAGAACGAGGCTCCCATTGGAGCCTATGGAAGCGTGCTCTTGTGAGTGCTAAACTTCAATGCAATGTGAACTCGGGGTCTTGTGTGTATTGCACCTAACTTGTAATACCAGCACACATTTGCGTGCGCTGGTATTACTGAATTGTTAATTTATCTTCTATCCCTTAATCTCTAGACTGGACAAGTATTCTTGTTTTAGATTGTGATGTTGAACTAATTGTGATTTTTATATTTGCTTCAGCTCTGTGCGTTTGCATGGTCCAATACTTCAGGGCTGCAATGATTTTGTTTCTAGACACTTCCACTCTACAATAATAACACTTACATGTGACTGGGGCAGAACATTCACAAACTGACTAGTGGCAGAGGTGGCATCTTACAACAGTGCCATGTTTAAAGTCACTGAGCTATTCAGTAGGACCCATTCTTCTGCCAATATTTGTCTGTGGAAATGTCCTGGCTACGGCCTGGATTGTATGCACCTGATAGCAATGGGTGTGGCTTAAACACCTGAAATTAATCATTTGTAGGGGTGCTCAGTCTTTGTCAAATAATTAAGGTACAATACTGAAGAGACAGTTGTAATATATAATAGCAGTTAGAATCGTATCTTTATAATGAATTTTTACAAAATGGGGTTTCAGTTTATTAGTTCAAGTTTTCTCCATTAAATTGCCCTAATGATGAAAGAGATATATGGGGTATCTCCTATATTGCTCCCCAAATAAATCGACTAACTTGAAACCCCTTATTTGAAAGCAGTAATAATCATCTTTAATATGACCCTATGTTCTTTTAGCTGCCAGATAATTTCTATATCAATGACAGCTACTTTAAAGCATTTGTTGTATTTTGGGGGTCCCAGCAATTTTATAACCCCCAACAATAGAAATAAAAATGAAGACCCCTTATTTGAATGGGGGATATCCCACCATTCATATAAATGGTTTAATTTCCTTATAGATATCAGTGATTGTCATAGCAATAATGATCACCTGGTAGCAACCACTAGCATAATTCTATTGTGCTGATCTGTAGCGGACCTACTGGGGCAAATTGGGCCCCCCAAAGTTATGATATATAGATAAGTACCAGATAGATAGATAGATAGATATACCTGCACTATTAAAAGGCTAGCTTGCATTAGGATTGTACAAACTCTGCACATGGCTATGTATAGACTGGCTGCTATAGGCTCCCAGCACGTAAGCCCTGGTGCCGCTGCACCAATGGTAGCTTTGTGCCTGGTGTTGATGTTAAGGCTTATAATTCAATGTTTGTATGAACTAATACAACATTGAAATCAATGTGTAAATGTAATGAGTGCCAAACAGCTCTAGCATAGGGGTGTGTAATAGTTCAGCACTGAACAGGTTAAACTATGAAATGTGTACATAAATTAAATAATATCACCTAAATGTTAACTTATGAAGTGTTTAGAGGATTAAACAATGTTAATTATAATATTACTTAAAATGATATGACATTATTAATCACACATTTCCTGAAGTAATTTTATTGTTTTAGAAGATAAAATCTGCTTTAAAACATATTAGTCAGCCATCATCAAAAAGTAACTCATTATCTGTGACTTTTTTGGTATTATTTGAATCAATGAAGTTCTGTGAAAATCTATAAGAAAAATCTGTGATTTGCTTGCTACTAAGTTAGTTTCTGTTTGCTTCACCTGTGTATAAATCTTCTTATTGATTATAACAGTTATGAAATCACTAAAAAAGAATGAAAAAAAATCAATAAAAACTTTTTATATCAGTCTGAAATCTAAATTGATTTAGGAGGTTATGCAAATCTATTTATAACTTGATATTACTCTAGAGCACTGGTTTTCAAACCTGTACTCAGCCCTCCCCAACAGGCCAGGTTTTCAGGATTACCTTGAATGAGAGCAGGTAAAATAACCAGGTTTATTAATCAGCTGATCAAAATCTGGCCTGTTAGGGAGGCCTGAGGACAGGTTTGAAAAGCAGTACTCTAGAGCAGTATTTCTCAACCGCAGTCCTCAAGTACTTCCAAAAGCCCATGTTTTCATTATAGCTGAACCACTGCACAGATGAAGTAATCAGCTGATTAGTAACCATGGTTACTAACCTGCTCTCACCCATCAGCTGATTATCTCACCTGTGCAGTGGTTCAACTATCATTTAAACCTGGCCTATTGGGGGGTACTCAAGGACCGCAGTTAATAAATACTGCTCTAGAGGAATCCAAAGGCATCTTTTTTAATGTTTATTGAATCCTCTTAATTTAAAATAAAACCCATAAAACATTGAGAATTAGAAGAATTAATTGGAGAATTGAAAAAAAATTGCATAGTTCAATAACAAACATATCATCTTTTGAATATACTTTGCACAGAGAACTTGTTTGTTAATATACAATGTCATTACAAAACAGAAAATTGAAAGAAAAGAATTTTAAAGGGATACTAAACCCACATTTTTTTCTTTAAAGGGACATAATACTCATATGCTAAATCACTTGAAACTGATGCAGTATAACTGTAAAAAGCTGACAGGAAAATATCACCTGAGCATCTCTATGTAAAAAAAGGAAGATATTTTACCTCACAATCTCCTCAGCTCAGCAGAGTAAGTTCTGTGTAAAAAGTTATACTCAACTGCTCCCAGCTGCAGGTAAAATTTTTTAAAAAAATGAAGAAATGAACAGCAGCCAATCAGCATCAGCATTGCTGAGGTCATGAACTTTTACTGTGATTTCATGAGATTTGACTTGACTCTCATGAGATTTCATAGTAAACTTCCTTTACCTGATTGGTGAAATAAGATGAGAGTGCACGATGCTCATCCCTTCAGATGTCCCAGGACAGACACACTAAAATGCTGCTTAGAAATCCTTTACAATGGGAGGTGGCTACTGAGGAACTTTTGAGGTAAAATATCTTTCTTTTTTACATAGAGATGTTCAGGAGATATTTTCTAGTCAGCTTTTTACAGCTATGCTGCATCACTTTCAAGTGTTTAAACATTTGGGTATTATGGCCCTTTAATGATTCAGATAAAGCAGGAGTCATCAACCTTGACTCTCTAGAGGCTTTGAAACTACATTTCCCATGATCCTCAGCCAGCTTCAAGTGTATGAGCATCATGTTAAATGTAGTTCCAAAACCTCTGGAGAGCCAAGGTTGCTCACCCCTGAGATTGAACATGCAATTTTAAGCAACTAATTTACTCCTATTATCAATTTTTCTTCATTCTCTTGCTATCTTTTAAAAAAAAGCAGAAATGTAAAGCTTAGCAGCCGGCCCATTTAAAGGGACACTGAACCCAAATTTTTCCTTTTGTAATTCAGAAAGAGCATGCAATTTTAAGCAACTTTCTAATTTACTCCTATTATCAATTTTTCTTCGTTCTCTTGCTATCATTATTTGAAAAAGAAGGCATCTAAGCTTTTTTTGGTTTCAGTACTCTGGACAGCACTTTTTTATTGGTGGATGAATTTATCCACCAATCAGCAAGGACAACCCAGGTTGTTCACAAAAATGGGCCGGCATCTAAACTTACATTCTTGATTTTTCAAATAAAGATACCAAGAGAATGAAGAAAATTTGATAATAGGAGTAAATTAGAAAGTTGCTTAAAATTTCATGCTCAATCTGAATCACAAAAGAAAATGTTTGGGTACAGTGTCCCTTTAAGGTTCAGCATCACGGATAGTGCTTGCTTATTGGTGGCTGACATTTATCCACCAAAAAGCAAGCATAACCCAGGTTATCAACCAAAAATGTGCCGGCTAATATGCTTTACATTCCTGCTTTTTAAATAAAGATAGCAAGAAAACAAAGAAATTTTAAAAATAGGAGTAAATTATAAAGTTGCTTAAAATTGCATGCTCTATCTGAATCATCATAGAAAAATAATTGGGTTTAGTATCCCTAAGTGTCCAAATAGTGCAGGGGATAGAAATCCTCATGGCAGTTTATACTTTTGTTTTTAAATTCTGATACAGGTACCAATGTAAAAAATCAGACTGAAGCTGAAAAATATTTTAAGGAGAAACAAATATGAAGTGAAAATCATTTAAACAGATTCTGCTTGTAAACACATTTAAAAAGACAGAAGTCCATTGAGTTTAACCTATACAAAACTAATATACTTACAGAAAAGCTCTAGTTGAGCTTCAATTAATCAAATTAAAAAGGTGACCCATGTAACACAAGCAATCATATCCCCGAATTAAGATTCTAGCTAGAAATGTATCTAAACTATTTTTAAATGTATCTAGGGAATTGGCATTTACTACCTCCTCAGGCAATGAGTTCCACAATTTTATTGCTCTTACAGTGAAAAAATGTTTACGTTGCAGGAGATTAAAGGGATAGTAAACCCAACAAAATTAGTTTCTGATTCAGATAGAACATACAATTTTAAACAACTTTCCATTTTACTTCTATTATCAAATTTGCTTAATTCTCTTGTTATCCAGTGCTGAGGAAACAGCATTGCACTACTGGCAGCTAGCTGAACACATCTAATCAGCCAATCACAAGAGACAAATGTGTGCAGGCACCAATTAGCAGCAGCTCCCACTAGTGTAGGATATGTGCGTATTCTTTTTTCAACAAGGGGTACCAAGAGAACAAAGCACATTTCAAAATAGAAGTAAATTTAAAAGTATCTTAAAATGACATGCTCTATATGAATCAGGCAAGTTTAATTTTGACTTTCCTATCCATTTAAATCTCCTTTCCTCCAGCCTTAACTTGTGACCTCTTGTCACAAACAATTTGCTTGGAATAAACAGAGTTTCTGCCATCTCTGTAATTATATGACATTATATTTATGTATACAATGTTTTCATTATTATTATTGGTGTGTGTGGAGGGGGAATATATATAAAATAACCTTGAATAAAGACTTATAGCTTTGTCAGAGTAGTTCATGTGTGTGGCTTAAAGGGACACTGAACCCAATTTTTTTCTTTCGTGATTCAGATAGAGCATGCAATTTTAAGCAACTTTCTAATTTACTCCTATTATCAATTTTTCTTCTTTCTCTTGCTATCTTTATTTGAAAAAGAAGGCATCTACGCTTTTTTTTCTTGGTTCAGACCTCTGGACAGCACTTTTTTATTGGTGGATGGATTTATCCACCAATCAGCAAGAACAACCCAGGTTGTTCACCAAAAATGGGTCGGCATCTAAACTTACATTTTGCATTTCAAATAAAGATACCAAGAGAATGAAGAAAATGTGATAATAGGACTAAATTAGAAAGTTGCTTAAAATTGCATGCTCTATCTGAATCACAAAAGAAAAAAGTTGGGTTCAGTGTCAAAGGACATTTTATATATGTCATATCATTTTAAAAAAAAAATGGAAAATGAAATGTCAAAAAATTAAATTCATGCCAAAAATTTTTTTTTGGTTTAATCCAGCTGTGTTATTAACACTAAGTTTATCACTATTTAATTTATCCTCACACAATATAAATTATAACAAATGCATTGTATATATATATATATATATATATATATATATATATATATATATATATATATATATATATATATATATATATATACTTAGGTACAGACTTTATTCATGGTGAGTAAATATTGGGATAACCTTTTTTGAAGTTCCTTGTAGCAGCTATTATTCCACCTCAAGATTACACTAAGATGATGAAATATTTCCATTTAAAACAATGATCATTTAGTTAAGAGTCAAAATCAAATAAAGGTCAATCAAAATGATTTACTATAGAATTGCTGAAGGAGAGAGCTTAGACAGAAAAATACATCAGAAACCACATCCTGAGAGAAATAAAAGTATATTTAGAAATATCAATAAAGTACAAGCCCAGTGGTTACAAAACATTATAGGTTAATATGTGCAAAAGTTCTTATGTGTTGTAAGATTTACAATTTATAAACATAAGGGCAAAAATTACACATTTTATCCTGCTGGAAAGTTGTTGTTTTTTTACACAAACCCGAAGGAGAAAGAGAAATATTTGTTTGCAAAGTCAGAAGAATGACTCTTAGCAATAAAAAATAAAAACACACAATAATGCGACAGAAGGTGAACTGCAGGATGCTCCTGTATAAAGCTTGCTGCATAAACTAGCAGGGGGTCAATAAGCTTTAAGTATACAGGTTTATGGTAATGTAGGTCTATAAAAAGAATGTGCATAGAGAAGTAATGAGAATCAGAAGGGCAATGTTTGCACAGAGAACAGATAGCTGCTTATCACCTATTAGCATAAATGATTTCTGTAATTTGCTAGATTGACATTTAGGTAAATATTTTAGAATATGGACCTCTACAGGGATGTAACAATGTGTTTCCAAAAAACTTGCATTTTTACTACAACATTCCAAAGCCTGTTTTTCACGTTGAAGGTTTCATATCCCAATTAAAGGGACAGTAAAGTCAAAATGAAATTTTTTGTTGGTTCAGATAATGCATAAAACAAGTTTTCAATTTGCCTTGTTCTATTGGTATCCTTTGTCGGGAGCAGCAATGCACTACTGGGAGCTAGCTCCTAATTACTAGTTGAATATATATGCCTCATATATGTGTTCAGCTAGTTCCCAATAATAAATTGCTTCTCATTTAAAAAGGCCATAGGCCCAATAATACCTGTAGCAATCAGCTTTACTTTTGATAGTATGTAGTTTACATTATTTTTCAAGAGTTAAGTAAACAGCAATGTTAATTACTCAAATCTGTCTATTTTTTTCTAATGCTCTCAATACATAAAAGATTTTGTAGTGAAATGAATAAAAATGAGTACTTGTATTTTAACTTTGTAGTCAACACAAGCTGTGTATAACTAAAGCTGTAATTAGTCACCTCAGGGAGTCGGAGAAATCACAGATTAGCTGGCCTAGGGCCTTATGATTTGTCTCAGAATTCCCTAGCTAAATCATGACATCCTTATTATAAATAGTTGACCATGTGTAAACCACTACTGTGGTTGGAGAACCAGTTGTCTAGAATTAGACACCGACTTGTAAAATTTACTAATTGCTAAATATAGCCTGATTTTAAAAGGATAGTCAGAATTAAACTTAATGGATTTGGATAGAACATGAAATATTAAACAACTTCACAATTTGTTTTATTATAAAATGCTTATATCTCTTGGTATCCTACGTGAGTTTAGGAGCATACACTAGTGTTAAGCCACCTGTCAGTAGTGTCTGCAACAATGTTTATAGCAATGCTATACATTGTTTCAAACACTGCTACCATTGAGTTCTATTTATAAGTGTACGCTCCTAAGCTCCTTTCAGCCTACCTTGATTTACTGTCAAAGGATACCAAGAGAAGAAAGTCAATTTGGTTATATCCCCGTAGAAGTAATTTGGAAAGTTGTTTAAATTGCATGCTTATCTAAATTATAAACATTTCATTTTGACTTTATTGTCCTTTTAACTGCTTAGTTAAAGGGACGGGAAACACAATATTTTTTACTTTCATGATTCTGATATTGCAGACAATTTTAAACAACTTTCCAATTTACTTCTATTATCAGATTTTCTTCATTCTATTGGTATCCATTGTTGAAGGAACTGCAATGCACTGCTGGGAGCTAGCTAGACACATTAGTTGAGCCAATGACAATAGGCATATATGTGCTGCCACCAATCAACATCTACCTCCCAGTAGTGCATTGCTGCCCTGTACCTAGATAGGTGTGCTTTTCATCATGGGATACCACGAGAACAAAGCACAATTGAAATGCTGTTTAAAATTGGATGCTCTTTAAATGATGAAAGTTTCATTTTGATTTTACTGTCCTATTTGATTTCATATTTTCCCATCATTTCAGGTGTACCTTATGTGTAGAATTCTTTAGTTGACAATTCTTCAGAAAACAAAAGTCTAAAAGTAAAAATTTATGTCATATTGTTAAAAATGTGTGTCAGACCAAACTGACTGAAATGGCATAGTTAGTTGGATTTAGCCTGAATGAATTAGAAGTGCTTCTTGTCACTGTTGCCAGAGGTTAATGTAACAAGAATCAAGGTGTGAATGCAAAAGAGGAAATTATTTATTAACCCCTTGCACCATATGGATAAAGGTTCTACGTCACACAGTACTTTGCCCAGTGTTCTGTGTTGAGATAATACCTACATCCAGCACAGAGGCGCATGTTTCGGTCCCAACAGATTGTGCTCCCTTATCATATGCAGCCAGATCGACCAGTTGTTACAAACGGTGATACTGCCTGTGTCACTGTCTGTAATAATCTTCTGGTTGTGTTGGTGGGGTGTTTCGAATGGAAGGAGGGAGGTGAGTGTCCCAGCCCAGTGGGGTGGATGGAGGGGCTCTTTACACTATAAATATATCTTTTGTATCTTTGATATTGTTTCAAAACATAGCTTAACCGCTACATTCAAACACACAATTGCGTGCATAAGCCCAGCACACCGACACGTTGCTTCATTAATGTTACTTTGTCAGTGTGCTATTGTCAAATCGTTATGTTTTTATGTTACTTAATAACATTCTACATATCAAAACACTTTAATCAATTCATTTTTAAAGGGACTTTAGTTTTAATATGTATTACAACTTTAAAATTTGTAAAATGGATGTTCCTGTACTGAGCGGGAAAAAACAACAAACAAACAACAACTTATGTTACTATGCTTGAGAGGCGTGTCATTGTCCAATGTGAGTTCGGGTTATCATCCATTGAACAGTCAGTCCTTAGAGATAAGTGACACACAGACATATATTTCCCATTAGCGTCAAAATAAAAATAAACAGCTTTAATGTTTTCATGCGAAAAAATATTTTAGCATGCTGTGCTCTCTGACTCTCTCCCACCAACAGGGAGGTTGATTTCTTCTGCTGTCTTTTGTTTACATAACATTTTTATAGCCAATACTGCAGTAATTAATTTTTTAGTATAGGTGTCGGGTTTAAAAGGCAAAAAAGGCTAATTTCATATTACAAAATATGAGCTATTTTTAAACAATTTATTACACGTCAGCTAGTAAAATTGATCATTGGGAACATTTAAGGGGAGAAAAGTTTACAGCACAATTTCCCTTTAATATTTTATTTAAACCTTATTTACACACTTTTAAACCTTTAAAAATATATATTGAAAAAGGAGAACTTAATTTATTTATTTATTTATTACATAAACAGTGTCAAAGTATGCCCTTAATCAACCCCTTATGGGAACAATTTATCCAATGATTATCTATGTTGCTTTCTTATAATGTAAATAATTAAATCTTGCTCCCCTTGGCATTTATTCCCTGGTATTTCAAACACTGAATATCACCTATGTGGGTAGGTAGCTTAGTGTTCTATCTCCTAATAGCACAGCTATAGCTATAACAGATATTTCAATTTGCAACATCCTAATGCTACCGACATTCCCATTTACAATATTCTAATCCTGCAACATTTTCATTTCTTGCACTTCATCTTCAACATCTGTAGGGATGAGATACTGTGACTTTTACATATTGAATCTCAATATCCTATCTGAGATTTTTTATATTAAAGAAAACATCAATGGTGAAATCCTATGTTGCATGCAGAAAGTAAAATAAACACATAACTATATATATGTAATGTTACAATACTGTATTATGATAACTTGTAACAGTTACTACCTTTGCTGACATGAAAACTTATCTACACATTTAAGGGACAGTCTTCTTGAAAATGTTTATTGTTTAAACAGATAGATCATTTCTTTATTACCTATTCCTCAGTTTTGCATAACCAACACTGTTATAATAATAAACTTTTTACCTTGTATCTACGCCTCTGCAGACTTCCTTCTTATCTCAGTTCTTTTGACAGACTTGTAATTTAGCCAATCAGTGCTGACTCACAGGAGTAAGCACACTGTTATCAATATGGCACACATGAACTAGCGCTGTATGGCTGTGAAAAACTGTCAACATGAAGTGACCTTTAATGGCTTAGAAATTAGCATATGAGCCAACCTAGGTTTAGATTCAACAAAGAATACCAGAGATCAAAGCAAATTTAATGGTAAAAGTTAATTGGAAAGATGTTTAAAATTGCATGTCCTATCTGAATCATGAAAGTTTAATTTTGACTATACTGTCCCTTTAAGGCTGCCATATAGCTTTAAATATCAATTAACTCTACCCTTATTATGTTCCATGAACAGCTTTAAACACACTAACTATATCATGGTGGTTACTTCATGAGAATTATTCTACAGTTCTTGCATCTTTGAAGATAATGAAGCACTTAGTGGTTATTTTTTCAGTGCATCACAATCTAATGACCTACATACTGTACATATTCAGAGTGAATATGTGTGAGCAATACAAAGATAAACAAAAACAGAAAGAGTGCTAAATTATTTCAGCAGACTGACATTAATTAAAGAATCAAAAGGAAAAAAGTTGCATGATACACCATTAAAAGTAATACATTAGTCAGCTATGTACTGCTCTTGGTAAGAGTAATTATTGTCTTAACATTTTTAATGAAGGAAGTAGACCCATTATGCCACAAGTGGACTATCAACGGGCAGACGTTTGTGGTGTTCTTAGGCATAATATAAAAGCTATATGGCTAGATTACAAATTGAGCACAATCAATAGCACAAGGTGTGTTATCTTGTACTCAGTCTTGAGCTAAGAAAAACACACAATCTGGTATTACAAGATATTGGTTAAAAAATGAAACATTGTTTTTTAACATGACCAAAACTTCTTTTACATTTTTACTTTAGCATGCCCTAGGCCACATTTCTACTACATTTTCTATGATACTCAACTAGACTGCAGAGTGCCTAAGCATCATGGGAAATGTAGTTTCAAAACATATGGGGTGCCAAGGTTAGCTATTACTGCCCTTGACTATCACTTGAGTGATAAAAAATAGCTTTTAATATAAGTGCAAAAACAGAAGCACTATTGATTGTGCTTGAGCGATGTTAACGCTAATATTTTTTCTGCTCTACTTGTAATATCTTGCCCATATTTTTACATTAAATTCAAACTGAAAAGTCCATCTAGTTTGCCCATATTACTGTCTGAAGTGTAGGCTTAGTTAATCCACAGTTTAGGCTTGGGTATGAAATACTGAAGTCCCTACAACTTCCTTTGGAACACACACCAAAAATGGATCAGTATGTACTGTATGGATCAGTAAGTACTTTGGAAAACCATGGTGGGGACAAATTCAACAAGATAATTACAAATTGTTTATACAGATATTGTCCTAGCTCTTTTTATTTATTTTTTTGGTTGTTATTTAGATTATTGTAATTTTGGCTGTCATCATCAAAGATGTACTGACTTTAAAACAGTTCATGCCATTTTAAGTGATTTTTCAATTTGCTTCTGTTATAAAATGTACTTTGTTCTATTGGTATTCTTTGTTGAAGAGCATACAATAGTAGGCCACTTGTTATTGGATCACTAGATGTATTCAGCTAGCTCCTAGTATTGCATTGCTTTTCGGAAGCTGAATTTAAAGGAGCACAGAGCATGTCATTTTAAGACTCTTTTAAATTCACTTCTATTTTTGTACTCTTGTAGTCCTTTGTCAAAAATATGTACAGATTCTACACTACTGGGAGCTTGCAGCTAATTGGTGGCTGCACATACATGACTCTTTCCATTGGCTCACTAGATGTGTTCAGCAAGCTCCCAGTAGTGTACTGCTGATCCTTCATCAAAGGATACCAAGAGAATGATGCAGATTTGATAATAGAAATACATTGGAAAGTTGTTTAAAATGTTTGGGTTTCCTGTTCCTTTAACTTTTTGTTTAATCCCTTGTATATTCCTATGCATATAGTTAGCAATAGTGGAACAAAAAGATGATCTAAAACATTAGAGGATTTCCTTCTTCCATTTTTATGGATAATTATATGGAGGTATCTTTAATTTATTTATGATGTAACATTTATTTTTCTAATGAAAATCAAAATTTATGCTTACCTGATAAATTTATTTATTTCCGTATATGGTGAGTCCACTGCTTGAGAAATTACTGTTGGGAATATCACTTCTGACCAGCAGGAGGAGGCAAAGAGCACCACAGTAAAACTGCTAAGTATCACTCCCTTACCCACAACCCCCAGTCATTCGACCAAAGGGAAATGGAGAAAAAGGAGTAACAAGGTGTAGAGGTGCCTGAGGTTATAGTCAAAAGAACAATTGTCTTAAAATAAAGGGGGGGGGGCATGGACTCACCATATCCGGAAATAAATAAATTTATAAGGTAACCATACATTTTGTTTTTCATTCCTAAAATATGGTGAGTCCACGGCTTGAGTAATTACTGTTGGGAACCAATACCAAAGCTAGAGGACACAGATAAATAAAGAGGGACAAGACACGCAGTCCTAAACAGAAGAAGCCCCAGTCGAGGCAAAAGTAACAAATTTGGAAAATTTGGAAAAAGTATGTAGAGAAGACCAAGTTGCAGCCTTGCAAATTCGTGCCACAGAAGCTTCATTTTTGAAAGCATAAAGAGAAAGAGAAAACAGTTCTTGTGGAATGAGCTGTAATTCTCTCAGGAGGCTGCTGTCCAGCAGTCTCATAAGCCAAACGAATTATACTTCATAACCAAAAAGAAAGAGTAGTAGCAGTATCTTTCTGACCTTTACGTTTCCCAGAGAAACAGACAAAGAGGGCAGAGGACTGGCGAAAATTCTTAGTTGACTGTAAGTAGAATTTAAAGGGACACTGAACCCAAATTTTTTCTTTTGTGATTCAGATAGAGCATGAAATTTTAAGCAACTTTCTAATTTACTCCTATTATCAAATTTTCTTTATTCTCTAGGTATCTTTATTTGAAATGCAACAAGAAACAAAACCTTCCAAGATAACAACTTAATGTCTATGGAATGCAATGGCTCAAACGGAGCCAGCTGTAAAACTTTAAGAACAAGGTTAAGGCTCCAAGGAGGAGCAATCTTTATTTGAAATGCAAGAATGTAAGTTTAGATGCCGGCCCATTTTTGGTGAACAACCTGGGTTGTCCTTGCTGATTGGTGGATAAATTCCTCCACCAATTAAAAAGTGCTGTCCAGAGGACTGAACCAAGAAAATAGCTTAGATGCCTTTTTTTTCAAATAAAGATAGCAAGAGAACGAAGAACAATTGATAATAGGAGTAAATTAGAAAGTTGCTTAAAATTGCATGCTCTATCTAAATCATTAAATAATTTGGATTCATTGTCCCTTTAAGAGCACGTACAACATCCTAATTGTGTAACAAACGTTCTTTGGAAGAAGAAGGATTAGGACACAAACAACAATTTCCTGATTGATATTTCTATTAGAAACAACCTTAGGAAGGAAACCTAACTTAGTATGAAGAACCGCCTTATTGGCATGAAAAATAAGATAAGGGGAATCACACTGCAGAGCTGAGACTTCTGAGACTCTATGAGCAGAAGCGATAGCAACAAGAAACAAAACCTTCCAAGATAACAACTTAATGTCTATGGAATGCAATGGCTCAAACGGAGCCAGCTGTAAAACTTTAAGAACAAGGTTAAGGCTCCAAGGAGGAGCAACAGGCTTAAAGACAGGCCTGATTTTGACCAAGGCCTGACAAAAAGATTGCACTTCTGGCACATTTACCAAACATTTATGTAGTAAAACTGATAAAGCAGAAATCTGACCCTTCAGGGTACTGACTGACAATCCCTTCTCCAGGCCTTCCTGGAGAAAAGATAAAATTCTAGGAATTCTAATTCTACTCCAAGAGTAGCCCTTGGATTTACACCAATAAAGATATTTACTCCATATATTATGGTAAATCTTTCTAGTAACAGGCTTGCGAGCCTGAATCATGGTCTCAATGACTGACTCAGAAAAACCACGCTTAGACAGAATTAAGCATTCAATCTCCAAGTTGTCAGCTTCAGAGAAACGAGATTTGGATGAAGGAAGGGACCCTGAATCAGGAGGTCCTTCCTCAGAGGTAGTCTCCAAGGTGGGAGAGATGACATCTCCACTAGGTCTGCAAACCAGATAATGCGAGGCCACGCAGGGGCAATTAGAATCACCAACACCCTTTCCTGTTTGATATGAAAAATGACTCGTGGAAGGAGAACAAATGCAGGAAACAGGTATGCCAACCTGAAAACCCAAGAAACTGCCAGAGCATCTATTAGAACGGCATGCAGATCTCTAGACCTTGAAATGTACCTTGGATGCTTGGCATTCTGAAGGGACACCATCAGATCTAACTCCGGCACCCCCCATTTGAGGACTAAGCTGGAAAACACCTATGGATCGAGTTCCCATTCCCCAGGATGAAAAGTCTGTCTTCTCAGAAAATCCACTTCCCAGTTGTCTACTCCTGGAATGTGGATGGCAGATAGACAGCAATTGTGGGTCTCTGCACATTGAAGAGTCCAAGTAACCTACTTCATGACTAAGGAACTCAGAGTTCCTCCCTGGTGATTGATGTAAGCCACAGAGGTTATGTTGTCTGACTGGAACCTGATAAACTGGGCTGAGGACAACTGAGGCCAAGCCAATCGAGCATTGTAAATTTCCCTCAACTCCAAGATGTTGATGGGAAGCGCAGACTCCTTCTGAGTCCAAAGGCCCTGAGTTTTTAACAAGTTCCAGACTGCTCCCCAGCCCAGGAGGCTGGCGTCTGTGGTCACGATCACCCAGGAAGGTCTCCGAAAACATGTGCCCTGAGACAGATGTTCCTGAGAAATCCACCACGAGAGAGAATCCCTTTGACGACTGATCTAACTCTGATCTATTTTCTGAGACAGATTTGCATGGTCCCCATTCCATTATCTGAGCATGTACAACTGGAGAGCTCTCAAATGGAATTGAGCAAAAGGAATGACGGCCATGGAAGCCACCATCAGACCGATTACCTCCATACATTGAGCCACTGAAGGATGAGCAGTAACCTGAAGAGAGAGGCAAGAGGAAATTATTTTTTTTCCTGACCTCTGTCAGAAAAATCTTCATCAATAGAGAATCTATTATGGTCCCTAAGAACATTACTCTTGTAGCAGGCGAAAGGGAGCTTTTTTTCAGATTCACATATCATCCGTGGGAACGAAGAAAAGACAACAATATCTCCGCGTGAGATTTTGCTTGTTGAAAAGATGGCGCCTGAACCAATATGTCATCCAGGTAGGGTGCCCCAGCAATTCCATGAGAATGAATCACTGCCAAAAGAGCCCCCAGAACCTTTGAAAAAATTCTGGGAGCCGTGGCTAGACCAAATGGAAGGGCCACGAACTGGAAATGTTTGTCCAGAAAGGCAAATCTCAGGAATAGTGATGTCGCGAACAGTTCTGCCGCGAATAGTTCACAGCGAACATAGCATGTTCGCGTTCGCAGCGGACGGCGAACATATGCGATGTTCGATCCGCCCCCTATTTGTCATCATTTAGTAAACTTTGACCCTGTAGCTCACAGTCACAAGACACATTCCAGCCAATCAGCAGCACCTCCTGGACAGCATCCATTTTAGATTCATTTGGAGCCTGCATTCTTAGTGAGAGGAGGGACAGTGCAGCTGCTGCTGATTTAATAGGGAAATCGATAGCTAGGCTAGTGTATTCAGTGTCCACTACAGTCCTGAAGGACTCATCTGATCTCTGCTGTAAGGACAGCACCCCAAAAAGCCCTTTTTAGGGCTAGAACATCAGTCTGCTTTTTTTTTTTTTTTTTTTTTCCTGTGTAATCAAATTGCCGCCTGCCTGCCAGCTCAGGCTCACAGCGTATACTGTGCCCACTTGCCCAGTGCCACCACTCATATTTGATGTAACAGTAGTGTACATTTAAAAAAAAAAAAAAACTTTTTTTAATTTGAAATAATAGCAGTCATTTTCCTTCACACGTGTGCATTTGAGGTCCTGCCAGGGCACAGTGTCACACCAGTGCACGTCATATCTGCTAAAAAAAGTAGTGTACATTTAAAATAAAATAAAAACTTTTTTTAATTTGAAATAATAGCAGTCATTTTCCTTCACATGTGTGCGTTTGAGGTCCTGCCAGGGCACAGTGTGACACCAGTGCAAGTCATATCTGCTAAAACAGTAGTGTACATTTAAAAATAAAAAAACTTTTTAAATTTGAAATAATAGCAGTCAGTTTCCTTCACACGTGTGCGTTTCAAGTCCTGCCAGGGCACAGTGTGACACCAGTACAAGTCATATCTGCTAAAACAGTAGTGTACATTTAAAAAAAAACAAAAAAAAACTTTTTTATTGTGAAATAATAGCAGTCAGTTTCCCTCACACGTGTGCGCTCCAGGTCCTGCCAGGGCACAGTGTCACACCAGTGCAAGTCATATCTGCTAAAACAGTAGTGTACATTTAAAAAAAAAAAACAACCTTTTTTAAATTTGAAATAATAGCAGTCAGTTTTCTTCACACGTGTGCATTTCAGGTCCTGCCAGGGCACAGTGTGACACCAGTACAAGTCATATCTGCTAAAACAGTAGTGTACATTTAAAAAAAAAAACAACTTTTTTTTAATTTGAAATAATAGCAGTCAGTTTCCTTCACACGTGTGCGTTTCAGGTCCTGCCAGGGCACAGTGTGACACCAGTGCAAGTCATATCTGCTAAAACAGTAGTGTACATTTAAAAAAAAAAAAAACTTTTTTATTGTGAAATAATAGCAGTCAGTTTCCCTCACACGTGTGCGCTCCAGGTCCTGCCAGGGCACAGTGTCAGACCAGTGCAAGTCATATCTACTTAAACAGTAGTGTACATACTTTAAAAAAAAAAAAACCTTTTTTTACTGTGAAATAATAGCAGTCAGTTTCCCTCACACGTGTGCGTTCCAATTCCGGCCAGGGCACAGTGTCACACCAGTGCAAGTCATATCTGCTAAAACAGTAGTGTACATACATTTAAAAAAAAAACTTTTTATTGTGAAATAATAGCAGTCAGTTTCCCTCACACGTGTGCGCTCCAGGTCCTGCCAGGGCACAGTGTCACACCAGTGCAAGTCATATCTACTAAAACAGTAGTGTACATACATTTAAAAAAAAAAAAAAAAACTTTTTTTACTGTGAAATAATAGCAGTCAGTTTCCCTCACACGTGTGCGTTCCAGGTCCTGCCAGGGCACAGTGTCACACCAACAAGGCATATCTTCTAAAACAGTAGTGTACATTTAAAAAAAAAAAAACACTTACACTACCTGAACGATACAACATCATACCTGATGTTTTAAAGCACGTTATTCCAAACAATTTAGGAATGTTAGGTGATTTATGCCCTTTATGGATTAAAACCAGACTCTGCATCAACTATGTCATTTTCCATGGTAATTTCCCATGGATCCCCCTCCGGCATACCACAGTCCAGGTGTTAATCCCCTTGAAACAACTTTTCCATCGCTTTTGTGGCCAAAAAGAGTCCCTGTGGGTTTTAAAATTCGCCTGCCTATTGAAGTCTATGGCGGTTCGCCCGGTTCGCCGGTTCGCAAACTTTTGCGGAAGTTCGCGTTCGCCGTTCGCGAACACAAAATTTTAGGTTCGCGACATCACTACTCAGGAATCTGTGATGGTCCCTGTGAATAGGAACATGAAGATCTGGATCCTTTAGGTCTATGGTTGTCATGAACTGACCCTCTTGTACTAAAGGAAGAATGGAGCGTATAGTCTCCATCTTGAAGGATGGAACTTTGAGAAACTTGCTTAGACACTTCAAGTCTAGAATGGGACGGAAATTTTCCTCTTTTTGGGGAACCACAAATAGGTGAAGTAGAACCCATCAGCCTGTTCCTGCACTGGGACTGGAACTATCACTCCCAGGGAGGAAAGATGTTGTATACATTTCAAGAACGCCTCTCTCTTTATTTGGTCTGCAGATAATCTTGAGAGAAGGAATCTGCCTCTGGGAAGAAAAGTCTTGAATTCCAATTTGTAACCCTGGGATACTATGTCCACTGTCCAGGGATCTGGGACATCTCGTATCCAGGCTTGAGAGAACTGAGAAAGTCTGCCCCCCACCTGATCCATTCCCGGATTGGGGGCAAACACTTCATGCTGATTTGGAATCAGTTGTGAGTTTCTTTGATTGTTTCCCATTGTTCCAAGACTGATTGGGTTTCCAAGAAGACTTGGATTATTTCCGCTTGGAAGAAGGGGAAGGCTTTCCTCTGAAGTTATGAAAGGAACAAAAATTACTCTGATGTCCTTTAGGCCTATTCTTCTTATCTTGATGTAGAAAAGACCCTTTTTCACCCGTAATATCATAGATCATTTCTGCCAAACCGGGTCCAAACAAGGTTTTGCCCTTGTAAGTAATCGCCAGAAGCTTGACTTTAGAGGAAACATCCGCAGACCAGGATTTCAACCATAACGCCCTGTGGGCTAGGACAGCGAAACTAGAAGTTTTAGCTCCTAGTCTAAAAACCTATAAAATGGCATCTGCAATAATAGAATTGGCCAAGTTAAGAGCTTTAAACCTATACTGAATTTCATCCAAGGAAGTCTCTACTTGAAGAGAATCAGACAAGGCGTTGAACCAATAAGATGCTGCACTAGTCACAGTGGCAATGCACACCGCAGGTTGCCATTGGAGACCTTGATGAACATAAATCTTTTTCAAATAAGCCTCCAGCTTCTTGTCCATCAGATCCTTAAAAGAGCAGCTATCCTCAATAGGAATAGTGGTTCTCTTAGAGTGGAAATGGCACCTTCAACTTTGGGTACAGTATACCAAGGGTCTTTAATGGAGTCCTCGAAAGGAAACATTTTCTTTAAAATGGAAGACAGGGAAAAAGACACCCCTGGTTTCTCCCATTCCTGTGATATAATCTCCCTAGCATGGTCCGGCACAGGAAAAACCTCTGAAGTGGAAGGTTTTTTAAAGAAACTATGAAGTTTACTAGATTTCTTAGGAGTGACAACGAGCGGGGTATCAGAGTCATCTAAAGTAGCTAAAACCTCCTTTAACAATACACAAAGGTGTTCAAGCTTAAATCTGAAGGATACCACCTCAGTCTCAGAAGAAGGAATCATACTGTCCAAATCTAAGATTTCACCCTCAGAAAGTGCCGATGTATTCTCCTCATCAGACTTATGAGAAAGGGCAACTTGGGAAGCAGAACTGAGGACAGGCACCTTACTTTCTGAATTTCTAGATTTGCTCTTGCATTTTCCCTGTGATCTAGGAATGGCAGCTAATGCAGATACAACTGAAGATACCTGGGCAGCAATTTCTGCTTTTAAATAAACTTCACTAGGAGTAATAGAGGAACCGCAGGGTACTGAATGTGATGCCATTGAGGCTTGGGACGTACCAAGAGAAAGCTAAGGTATTATTTTAACAGCATCATCCTGACAGACATTAGGCTAAAAAATGTACCTTTATTTTGCAAAGTGTTCTTGACACATGAAGAACTTTTGCATAGGAGCTGCAATTTGTGCATCTAAACATAATAAGCATGAAATCATGAGAGCAAGCTCTTGCTCCACATCAGTCATGTTGTGAAACAGTAAATAAACTTGTACAGATACGTTTAAAAGATTATAATATTCAATTAAAATAAGCTAAGGAAAAAATACACTTTAAATTGTATCCCAAATTAGGATCGATCCCCAGCTAAAATTATGTGAGAAAAGTTTAGATAAAACATTTAATAAACATCAAATAAACTTCTAAAATAACTCTCAGGCAACCCCACACTCAATTACTGAGGTGCCTTACCGCTACCAATTAACCCAGAAATGAAGAAAAACAACTTTTTTTTCAGAAAAGTTATGAAGTAAAGCCGGTCATGTTACCGCAACTGCCGAGCTCAAATTACTGCTGCAACACTTAGAGGCACTAAAAATAGCTTCCTGGTACACTGAGTACCAGAAATAACCATTTTTTCAAACCGAACAGTTTAAAATGTTGCATCATTTTATTTTAAAGCAAAGATTGGAAATGAAAGCTGCTGAAATAGAAAATTCAGCCTTACTTTCAGTTTAAACTTGAATTGTTTTATCAAGTAAATATGTGTCACAAAATAAAGCCTAATAAAAACATTTTACCCTTTCTTTTTTAAAAGAGTTTAAATGTTAGTCTCACACATGCTACAGTGCCTGCTTCATGCCCCAGTGTAACCCATACAATAGGATTATCTATGTCCCAATAAAAAAGCAGTGTCTTTTAATTTGTAAAGTGCATGGTCTCCCCAACTGAAAGAAAAAGCACTTACCTGCTCCACTGTCCAGCATGTAGACAGTTACAAGGTATGAGAAGACACAGTTCTTCACAGAGACCTTTGAAAAAGAAAGAACAGAGTAGCCAACTCTGGCTTTATAAACTAGGGCAGGAATTGTTAGGAAAACGCAGTAAGTACCTCTTTACAAGTTCCTAACTGCTTTAAAGCCACAACTACCTAACTGCAAGGAATGATGGGGAATATGGCTATACCCCAAAACTTGCTTGTAGATTAAATCAAAAATTTTCTTCAGACACCTAAACTTCACCTCCTTCATGCACCAAAGGCAAAGAGAATGACTGGGGGTTGTGGTTAAGGGATTGATACTTAGCAGTTTAACTGTGGTGCTCTTTGCCTCCTCCTGCTGGCCAGGAGGGATATTCCCAACAGTAATTACTCAAGCCGTGGACTCACCATATCTTAGGAAAGAAAGGAACATGAAACACAAAATTTTTCTTTTGTGATTCAGATAGAGCATGTATTTTTTAACAACTTTCCAATTTACATCTATTATCAATTTTGCTTCATTATCTCTATATTCTTCAATTAAAGGAGTAGCCTAGCTGAACACACCAGTAAGCAAATTATAAGAGACATAAGTGTGCAGCCACCAATCAGAAGCTAGTTCCCAGCTCCTGCGCCTACCTGGTGTGCCTTTCAACAAAAGATACCAAGAGAGTGAAGCAAATTAAATGATATTTTACAGTTGTTTAAAATTGTATGCTCTATCTGAATCATGAAAGATTTTTTTTTTATTTCATGTCCCTTTAAGGTAAGTTTTATTAAACAGTAAAGTGCTACACTTATATTTATATCTGTAATTTTAAACGAATTTGGAGCATCTCTCCATCAAAATAATCGATACAGAGACAAATAAAATCTGTCTGCAATAGGAAAATTATGTCTGAACCAAAATGTATCAATTATTTTTACTCTTTTGTTAAAATATAAAAAAAATCTATAGTTTGAGGAATTTTCTAAAAGGTTTTATATTGCTTACAATCATCTAACAAATGAACATTAAACTATGTTATTCTTCTGAGCAATATTAAAAAAAAAAAACAGTTCTACTTTATATGCTCTCATAAGCAGTGCCTTCAAGTTATGAACTCTTGGCTAGTTTAAGACCAGATACTCATTCACATGAAGAGGCATATTTATCAAGTTCCGTATGGAGCTTGATGCCCTGTGTCTCTGGTAAGCCTTCAGGCTCCCCAGAAACAGAAGTTATGAATCAGCGGTCTAAAGGCGGCGGACAGACATCACCAGAAATCAACCCGATCGAATACGAATCTAGTTCACAAGAACTGCTGGTGCAATGATAAATGCTGAGAGCATATGCTGTCGGCATTTATCGATGTGCAGCGGACATGATCCGCAATATTGGATCATGTCCGCTCGCACATTAATAAATAGGCCCAAAGTATTTCCTCATTTATTGTCAGCCAATAAGTGAATTTGAAAGCTCATATATCACCTTGATGCCTTGAACTAATTAGTAATGAAACAGGTGCATATGTCCCTTGCATCCATTTTGACTACATCTGTGGTGAAGGACTGTTAAGTCCACTTTGTCAAATGACAAAATAAATTAAACTTTAAAAAGTCCACATTATTTTCAACTGGAAGCAAACATAAAACTAAAGCATGTCATTTAGCACTACATAAATTGTAATCATTGTTTTTAACCTCCTTAAAGGGGTTAAAAACATAGTTAAAGTGCTGCTTTGGGGACACAGGGGAGAGAATTGCGGGAGAATTGATTTTCCCAAGCAGCTATGAGGGTTCTGGATGTGTAGGAGAAACACATACATTTCAATATAATTCTCAAAATAAAAATGCCCTTACAGATTTTGCGTAATTTCTCTACATGTTGGCGAGTTTTTGATCGAGTGCCCTGATCCTCAGAAAGAGCATACTATCTAAATTTAATTACATATCATTAGTAATTACGAGTGATGCAAATATGGTAACTTGTATATCTCTTTAAATTTAGCCAATGCTAGAATTTGTATTGTTTTCTTTGTGCTTGCTATTTGATTTTATAATTGTGACTACCTAGTATTTTTAGTGCAGCAGAATTTATCATTAAAAGAAAAAAGAAGAGCAATTTTCAAGTCATAAGTGTGCTGAGCATCCATTATCATATAAGTCATTTACCAAAGCAATGGTCAGGCACAGTACAACTTTATTTAAACATCAATTAGAAAGACGAGAGACAAAATGCAACTTCAAATTCTAATAGGGCATCCAATTGCAAAAAAACCCCACAATTTGCTTCTGTTATAAAATGTATCTCATACTCTTGGTATTCTTTCCATAAGAACATATTAAGAAAGGTTTAAGAGCATTGTTTATTTTTAATTTTTATTTTTACGGTAATTGTATCACTTTGTAAGAAGGAAAGACAAATTGGGAGGCAAATATTAACTTACCCTGGAAATGAAACTGAGAGGGAGTCACTGGTGTTCAGTGGGTAAGGCAGAGTAGTTAGAGCCATATGTGTTATGTGGAGAGGGTTGGCTGGTTTGTGGGGTTACCTAGGTAATCAAGAGTGTGATTGGGTGGGAAGGTATGGTGGTAGTAGTGGCAGGGACATTTTTAACCCTCATCAGTTAAATGAACACTCAAGTCAAAATGAAACTTTCCTGATTCAGATAGAGCACACAATTTTAAACAACTTTCCAATTTACTTCCATTAACAAAATGTGTACACTATTTTTATATTTACACTTTTTAGTCACCAGCTCCTCCTGAGCATGTGCAAGAATTTACAGAGTATATGTATATACATTTGTGATTGGCTAATGGCTGTCACATGATACAAGAGGAGGAGAAATAGACATAACTGAAATTTCTCAGAAAAAAAATCTATTACTCATTTGAAGTTAAGACTAAGTTATATTGCATTGTCTTTTTATTGTGCATTTGTTGATTATGCAAATTGACTGTGTTTACTGGTCCTTTAAATTAGTGCATTCACACAATTGGGAAGCCAAAAAGATTTGGGTGCTTTTACACCTCTTTTCACCACATAGAACTGTCAATGACTACCAGTAGGAGGTAGTGGGATTGTTCATTGAGAAAAAATAAAGACGCTAAGATTAATGTATTTAAATGTTTGTGTATATAAATGTAAAAAATACATGAGGCTGCATAACAAATACGCCTTTTTCATTTTTTAGGTTTTGTGTAAGTTCAAATGCGGCACGGATGTTGTAGAATAACTAATGTGTAACAGATTGGGCCTATTTTTTTTTAGAACAGCATGGAAAAGCTTTTGGAGCCTACAAACCAATGTGTTTCTGGGTCCTCGGCAGGAAATGCCATACAGATTCCTTTAGAGAGGAAAAAAGAAGAAAGAAACATTTTCAAACCCATCAGGGAGGTCACATTAGTAACTTCCTCAATAAAGACACTTCATTAAATGTTGAGTTGGCTTCCTTCCCAGGTAGATCCAAATTAATTTCACCTGAATAATCATTATTTCTGCTCAGATTTTGTTTTTTGTTTTTTCAATTCCCACTGGTCAAAAATGTATGATGATGCATTGTATGGAATTTGTTTTATTCATTTATTTAAAAAAAATTATATATATATATATATAAATAAGAAGGCATGCACTCACTGGATTAGTGAAAAACTGCTTTAATTAGCAAATCAAAAAATGTTTGTTATGTGCTAATTAAAGCACTTTTTCACTAATCCAGTGAGTACATGCCTTTTCTTATTTTATAATTAAATTTGCCTGCACCCTGGTAGATGTTGTTTGAGTGGGAATGCACTCTTTTTTTCTATATTATATAAATAAATATATATATAATATATATAAAACAATCTATAGATGTATATATATTAAAGAATGTCAGGTTCTGGTGATGACAGAGATGTTTAACACTATTATTATTATTGTTGTTGTTATAACAATAACTTTAAATCCTTAAAAGTTAGCATTTAAGAGTATTCTGCTCAAATGTTGTAACTAATCATTGCATACCAGAGTACATTTAACAAGTCACATTTAGAATGTCACCTGTGTCAGTTCATCAATACGCTAAATGACACTGGTTCAGGACAAGTGCTAGGGTCAGTCTTAGGGCTAAGGTTAACTCATTATATGCTAGAGAGGGTTGCAACGTGTTGAGAAGAAATACTCTGAAGCCAAGACATTAAAAAAATGGGGCTGGTAAGTGACATTCAGACCCTATACCATATTAATGTAATTGAAATGCAGATCCCAGTGTCATTTCAATAGTAAAGTGCATTAGGGCATACAGTGTAACTGTATTCAGGAATGGGGTTGGATAAAGGCTGCAGAAACAGGGTGTATTTTGCTTAAAATATGATGCAAAAACAAAATATGTATGTTTTAAAGAGACATTCAAGCCAAGACTAAACTTTCATGGTTCAGACTGAGCATTCAATTTATTTCTATTATCAAATTCACTTTGTTCTCTTGGTATCCTTTGTTTAAAAGCATACCTAAGAAGGCTCAAACGTAGCAATGCACTACTGAGAGCAAGCTGGCGATTGGTAGCTACTCACATGTCAATGACTTACCAGAGGTGTTGCATTAGGTCCCAGTTGTACATTGCTCATCTGGAGTTGAATTTAAAGGGATACTAAACCCATATTTTATCTTTAATGATTCAGATAGCGCATGCAATTTTACGCAACTTTCTAATTTACTCCTATTAAACATTTTTCTTTGTTCTCTTTGTATCTTTATTTGAAAAAGCAGGAATGTAAGCTTAAGAGCTGGCCCATTTTTGATTCAGCACCTGGGTAGCACTTGCCCATTGGTGGCTAAATGCAGCCACCAATCAGCAAGTGCTACCCAGGTTCTGAACCAAAAATGGGCCGGCTCCTAACCTTATATTTCTGCTTTTTTTAAAATAAAGCTAGCCCGAAAATGAAGAACAATTGATAATAGGAGTAAATCGGAAAGTTGCTGACAATTGCATACTCTATCTGAATCATGAAAGAAAAAAAATTGGGTTTAGTATCCCTTTAATTATGTGTTTAATCCCTTTGTTTAATAATAAAACAATCTAAAACATTAGAGCATTTTCTTTTTTTTCATTTTCATGTCCCTTAAAAGGACATGAAACCCAAACATTTTCCTTCAAGATTTAGAAAAAACATATAATTTTAAACAACTTTCCAACTTGCTTCTAATATCAAACGTCCTTAGTTTTTGTGTTATCTTTTGTTGAAAAGCAGGACGGTAAGTTCAGGAGTGTGCACGTGTCTGCAGTACTATGTTGTAGCAGTTTTGCTACAATGCTATACACTAGCAAAATCACTAGATGTCAGCACTATTTCATGTCATGTGGTGCTCCAGAAATGTGCACACTACCTATCTAGATATCTCTTCAACAAAGAATAACATGAGAACTAAGCACATTTGATAATAGAAGTCAATTTGAAACCTTTTTAAAACTGAACTTTTATGTTCTTTTCACAAGTTCATTGTAGGAGGTAAAATACCTTTTTATGGACAATTGCATTTTCTTGGGTCAGGTACAGAGGTTTTAAAATTACAAATGTTTCTTCCTAAAGCCACCTGCCGCTTGCTTTTGTGAAGGATCAGTTCAAAAAGTATTATATTAATCTGGATTTTATGATTGCAAAGGTTTCTTCAAATTAATGTGCAGCAATAACACACAGTGAAATTGCAAATTGATAAAAGCCTGGTGTTATGATTTTGTAAATGTTTTTTTAATATACCACAGATGATATACTGTTCATAAACAGTGTTGTTCAGCGCCTGGAAACTCTGCAAGCATATTCCATTTTTAATTTTCAAAAAAGATAAGGTTAATTTAGCTTTTTAATTTACTTACTGCCAGATGGACCAGCAATGCTTTGCTGTGAAATACAAATTTAACAAACATTATAAAGCATGTTTACTTGACAATTTGACATCTACTGTGTGTGTTAGTGAAGTTATTAATTTTCTTGAAATACATATTACTGATTTTATTTTGTTCCTATTTAATGCTAATAGTTTTGAGGTTAAAATTCAGCGGACTTGTAGATATACTTTTTGTAAATGCAGATGATAAATAAATGTAATATTTTTTATATATTTAATATTGCCATAGCTCTATAACAGGACATATTTCACTCTAGCAGGCAATCTCATTACACCAGTGTCAGTGACCCATCCCAGCCTTCAAAAAAAGGTTTTATAACTTAAAATAGGACCATCCCATGAGGAAATTGTCCCCCCTTCTCTAATGGCCAGTCCTCGATTGGACGTTCCAGTTACTTTCCTCCAGCTAAATGCATTATTGTTTTGGCTATTAACAGCAAGAAAACTCTCATAGCAATTACTTGTGATGACTGAAAAACAACAAGGAAAAAGAAAGCTCTAAATAGATAGCAAGTAGTTTGCTGTGGTAATTTTTTTCTTAGCGCTGCAGTGTTTGTTAGGGGTGTTTGGTAGAATGTGTATCAACTCCCTCTTGTTAGTGTGTGCAAGTTTTTGTGTGTGTGTGTGTGTGTGTGCATGTGTTTGTGTGGGCACGTGTATGTGTAAATGTATGTGTGTGTGTGTATGTATGTGTATATATATATATATATATATATATATATATAATAAACATAAAAGAAAGAACCACTGCAAACCACGGTAGTCTTGCTGTTCAAATCAGGAAGGGTTTATTTCATCTACATAGACATGAGTAGACTAAACACCTGACATGTTTCGCATGGGCACACCCACGCTTCATCAGAGGTCTATATATATATATATATATATATATATATATATATATATATATACTGTATATACTAACATTTCCAGAGAGTATCTATCGCCCCCCATATCCTGATGTGCATAAGTGGGAACATGCTGATATATATATATATATATATATATATACACACACACACACACTGTATATAAATATATATATATATATATATATATATATATATTTGCTAGAAAAGAAGAGCACTCACCGGATTTGTGACAGAATATATCACTTAGGCGCCGATTTAACAATGCCTGGTGGACATGATAAGCTGCAGCGTATCATGTCCGCCAGACATTGCTGAATGTAGACAGCATACGCTGTCGGCATTCAGCATTGCACAAGCAGTTTTAGTGAACTGCTTGTGCAATGGTGCCGCCTGCAGATTCGCTAGTAGGGGGTGTCAATCAGCCCGATCGTACACGGCGTATGAGTTAAGAAGCAGCTGTCTTAAGACCGCTGCTTCTTAACTCTTGTTTCCAGCGATCCTGAAGGCTCGCACAAAAACAAGAAGAACAGAGGCCATTTAGCCCTTGTTAAATCGACCCCTTAGTCTTTATAGCTCAAATATTAAAATCCATATCCAGACATTACGGTGTCTGTACTGACGCCTTTCTTAATGGTAATGAAATAGCTGGGACAGCGGTCATACCAAGACCCCGCCTCCATCACGTACCAGTCACGTGCGTCACACATCTCTATTATACATGTAGTGCTCATTAGCTATGCTTTGGAGGGGGTGCTGTTAAAATAAGGGGGACCCTGCAACAAAAGTTGCCCTTGGGCCCAGTGAATTCTAGCTATGCCCCTGATTATAGTAAAAACATTTTTGCATCGCTCACATTTTGTACCCCTCACATTTTCAAAGTCATTATAGTTTTGCCTCTGTAAAAATGTGACTCATATTTACTTGGAAATGGATAGGGCATTACCATGCCAAAAAAAGATTTTCTGTAAAAAGTATAAAGTCAAAAAAATAATAATTTAGTAGTAAATCTCGAACTGCCAAGAAATATTAATACTGCATCAAATGAGTTTAAGGGAAGAAGAATGAAGGAGATCCAACTACATAAAATGCTTGACCATAGCTTGTGAGATGCAAGCTTAAACAATGACTATGTTTTGTTAACACAGTAAAAAATCAAATCACTAAAATCTTTATAAGAGCCTTTCCAAAGTAAAAAAAAAAAAAAAGTCAAAGGGATAGAAATGTCAACATTAAAATAAGCATGGGTGCACCTGTATTCTAACACCAAACCTTCTCAGAGGAAATTAAGTTTTTACAGGCACAATACACACTGCCACCAGACCTCTTAGCTTGAATACCAGTGCACGAGCCCTCACAGCATATGTATATATGCCACTGGAAAAGAGTAATAACTTTTACTGGAAGCATTTTTACTAATGGAAGTATAGTGCAAAAATGAAATGCACCCCTGTATATTCCAATTTTGACATTTCTATCCCTTTAACATGTGAGTTATGCACAAGAAAAAAGTACAAAAACACATTAAAAAAAGCTGTAATACAAAATGTTCTGGTCTCAACAATTATGTGTGTGAATGGAATACAAAAAGATGTGGCAATTTATGTGAATACAACTGAAAAATTGAGAACATTTGCTTAAAATATCTTTCACCTTTAAACTGCTTAAATTTACCAGTCAAGGGACTGTCTAAAACGAATAGAAAAGTTCAAAAATAAAATGCTGATGGGTGCCTTTCAGTTAGAAGCATATTTGCAATATACTTCCATTATCAAAAATGCTCCTGGTAAAAATGATTAATGTTTGCCAGTGGCATACGCACATCTGCTATGAGTACCTGTGCGCCAGTATTTAAACACCACACCTTCTCATAGAGTCAGCAGTGGCTTTTATGACACAAATTAAATCTTCATAGGCACCCACACTACCACCAGCTATTTGAGCTTGAATACCGGTGCATGGGAACTAACAGGCATTTTCACGTATGCAGCTGAAAAACAGTAAAAGCTTTTTCTATAACCTTTTTCGATTATGGTATATTGCAAAAATGTAAAATTGAAATGCGTCAATGCCAATTTAAATGTTGACTTTTCTATCCCTTTAAAAAACAAGAGTTTTTTATTTTTAAATTAATAATTACATCAGATAAGAAGGTATGTCATTAGTTCATTACAGCCACAGTTTAAAAGTGTTCAGAAAATGTTAAAATAACTTTAAATACTAACCTTTTCTATCATACATATACAATTACACGTTAAATGGACATAGAAGCTCCATGCAACTGAAAAGGACCATTGAAAAGATGTCTGTGAAAGTCTACAAAAGCAAATAATCTGTCAAAATGCTAGAGATGTACTGTTTAAAAAGAGCGAAGGAATTGCTGCCTCTGGCACTTTCCACACCGTTAAACTGCAAAGGATGTCTGGGTATCATTGATATAATGTACCCCAGATTGACATAACAGCATTTAAATCAATTCTAAAAGGTTATATTGATCTTATGATACATTGATTTCGGCAGTTATTTGACATAGCCTAATCAATTTTATTTAAGTACTGTTATATTTATTTCTGAGATGTGGCTGAGGTACAGGTTTCAGTACTGACCAGACCATGATAAATGGACAGTCAGACAAATGGACAGCTGACTGAGTTAGAATAAAAGTCTGCCTAGATGGCTTATAAAGCTTCCAAAAGTGGATTTACATTTTAGAAAAAGTTAAATGTGCACTGTAGAGATTTGAGAAAGGGAAACCTCAGTTAAAAAAGAAATACTAGTTATACTACCTCCCTGTGTCTGATTGTACTTCCCAGTTCACCAGCCACCACTCAATGCAAAGGTTTTAGGTTATTGTTTGTTAAAAGACAAGCTAGGTAATACAGCCAATCACAAGAGGCCAGGGGCAGTTATAAGTCAGCAGCTAATGTAACAGTATCACAGGGGTTAATATCCCTTTAACTTGAAGCAGTTTATCTCAAACAATTATAGCTGGTCAGAAATAAAGTCTTCCAATTTGTTTTACTTTGAATCATACCAGTTTAGTTACTGATTAGCAAAATACACAGAAAGACAGAATTGTGCATAAGACAACAACTTTTAACATTTTTATCCTTCGTATATCTACTGAAACTCTATGCTGGATTACATCTGTGAGAGGAAACTGGGGAAATTTGCTGCATCTAACTCACAATTTACCATCGTTGGTTTGATTTAGATGTTCTTCTTTAAAATAGATGTTGTGACACATTTTATTCATTCTGATGTAAATATGTTTTTTGTAATATGCTAATGTGGTGGAGAGAACTGATTTAATCATTTGCATGGCAGCTTTTGTGTGCAAAAACAAAATGTATGCTTTCCTGATAAATTAATTTATTTCATGGTGGTGAGAGTCCATGAGCCCTTACTCCTGGGATTCATCTCCTGGCCACTAGGAGTAGGGAAAGATTCCCAAAGCTCTAAGAGCACATCCTACCTCTCTGGTATTCTACTCTGATGTATAGCCAAGAAAGAAGAAGTAGAAAGGTAGGAAGGTAGGAAAGGAAAAAGTAGCAAAAACGAGGAACTGCCACCCGGAAAAATTAATTACCTAAAATGTTAAAATTGGTGAGTCTCATGGACTCTCACCACATGAAATAAATTAATTTACCAGGTAAGCATATATTATGGGTTTTTTTCATAAGGTGTGAGAGTCAGCGAGCCATTACTCCTGGGAACTAATACCAAAGCCATGGAGTCTTTGGATGGGACAATATTTTTTAAGGCAGGCACCTAGTTACCAGACACTGCTGCCTGAAGGACTTTCCTACCAATTACATCAAAGTAGTAGAATTTAGATGAAGTATGTTACTGCCTTGCAAATTAATTCAATATAATTCTTGAAAACCCATGAAGAGGAAACTGATCTAGAAAAAAGGGCAATAATGCATTTTTGAAAAGACTATCCCGCCTCCACATAAACCTTGGTAATAAGGGGATTTAGCCAAAAAAGCGAAAGGATTGTCTTAAAATGGGCTATAATCTCCTGATTTATGATATCCAAAAAAAATCACTTTAGTTGAAAAAATCAGAAAGTCTTCCAGCAGAAGAAACAGAAAAAGTAAAAACATTACTCTTTAAACAGTTAGAAGATAAGTTATTATCCGAACCAGCTTGGAATTTTAAAAGAATGCCAGCTAAAATCCTGGTTTTCAAAAGCAGGAACAAAGAACTTTCCAAATCATTTGAGAAATATAACTTTATGGCCTGAAATAAGATGTTCAATACAGCATCAATGAAACTCTGTGTTATAAAAAATAGATATACAATCTCTATTCCATCAAGAAAAGAGACTCAAGATATTGATGACTGGAGAAAGCTTGAAATCTGAATCTGATTCATAAACCAAGTTCTGGAGCATTTGGATTCAGATCAAACTATGACTCTTGGAAACAGAAGTCATCGGGTTTATCTCTGGGAGACTCCATTGTTCCAAAATCCAATAGAAACTAGTTAGAGGAGAAAACATTGCTGTTAAAGGGATTACCTACTAAGGAAATCTGCTTCCAAGATTTCTTTCCTGGAATGCGGAATATAGAAAATCTTTCTCTCTACAATCAAAAAATCTTGAGACTTCCTAAATTATTGCTAAGGAACTGCAGGTCCCACCCTGATGATGGAAATAAGCTACAGCTGTAACATTGGGGTAGATTTATTAAATGTCAAGTGGACATGAATCGGTATAGCAAATCATGTCTGCTCAACATCGCTAAATGCAGAGAGCATACGCTGACTGCATTTATCATTGCACAAGCATTTCTGATTAAATGCTTGTACAATGCCGCCCCCTGTTCACTGTCAGCCAATCGGCCACTCGCAGGGGCTGTCAATTATCCTTGATCCAATCAGATCAGGATGATTTCAATCCACCTAAAAGGTGGCGGACAGGTTACAGAGCGACAGTCTTATGACCACTGTTTCTTAACTACCGTTTCAGGCAAGCATGAAACAATGGGCCTCTGAAGCAGCATCTACTGTTTAATAAATGGAGCACATTGCCTGAATTAAAATTCAGATATGTTTCCTCTTTTCAGAGGAACACAGCTCTAAAGGGACCAAAAGATTGCACTGAGTCTAAGATAACTATTGATAACCTCGCCTCCTAAGGAAACCAAACTCCCTGTGCTCTCGTTGACCTTCAGACTAAACCCCAATCCCAGTGAATGATGTCTGCAGACATTATTTTCCAAGTTGGATGAATAAAGGACGCCCCCAGAAAAATAGTTTGGAAAGCTATCCACCAGGACAAAGATTGCCTCACTGAATAATCCCATGGAATTCAATAAGATAGTTGAGTGAAATTTTTGCACCCTTGTCAATGAATGCAAAGTGGAAGAGGTATCATTTGGAGCCTTGCAAAAAGAAGAACATCTGATGCTGCAATCATCAGACCTAACACTTCCATACATTGAGATACAAATGGGTTGGACATTTAATATAGTTGTAACTTTGATCCCTAAGAGAGAAAGCTGCATTGTCACTGAGTCTATAATGACTCCTAATAAAGAGACTCTTGATAAATGAGAAACAGAACTCTTTTAAAATAATTCTCCAACCTTGTCTGTGAAGAAAACAACAGTAAACTGTTTGTGTAAAATATAGCTGAAGGAAAAAATGGAGCCTGAACCAATATGTTGTCAAGATATAGAGCCACTGAACTACATGAGTACGATAGAAGAGCCACAAACTGTCCTGAAAGATCAATCTTAGAAGCTGTTGATGGTCTAGGAAAATTCATCCTTTAAATGTGTTGACATAAATCGACCCTGTTGAATAAGGGGTAGAATTGTCCAAATTGTTACTATTATGAATATATCAACTCTGAGAAATTTGATAAAAGTCATTAAGTCCAGAAATAGTCTGAAAATTCCCTCTGTCTTGGCAATAATGGAAACGGATGGAATAAAAAAAACCTTGACTTTGTTCCAAAACTTAAATTACAGCTAATACAATTTGGAAAGTCTTTTGGAACCTGAGACAAAATAATCCTTCATTGAAAATGACTTGATTTGAAACCTATTTAGTAATCCTGGGAAACTATGTTTTTGTTTTGTTTTGTTTTTAAATCTTTATTTATAGTCCAACAGTATAAACAAAATAACAGTTAACATTTGCATTTTCAGATGCACCTCGCAGGGTGCCTTGAGTGAGTCCAAACAAAACTACATACATATTCATAATAATGTACAAAAGCAATTTGAATTACCCAGGCCCTTCTTAGACCATAACATGAGTCCAATGTAAATCAAAGAGAAAAACATAATTTATGTAAGAACTTACCTGATAAATTAATTTATTTCATATTGGCAAGAGTCCATGAGCTAGTGATGTATGGGATATACAATCCTACCAGGAGGGGCAAACTTTCCCAAACCTCAAAATTCCTATAAATACACCCCTCACCACACCCACAATTCAGTTTAATGAATAGCCAAGTAGTGGGGTGATAAAATAAGGATTAAAAAAGCATACAAAAAGAGGAACTGGAAATAAAATTGCGCTTTTATACAAAAATCATAACCACCAAAAAAAGGGTGGGCCTCGTGGACTCTTGCCAATATGAAAGAAATTAATTTATCAGGTAAGTTTTTACATAAATTATGTTTTCTTTCATGTAATTGGCAAGAGTCCATGAGCTAGTGACGTATGGGATAAAAATACCCAAGATGTGGAAGTCCACAGAAGATTCACTAGAGAGGGAGGGCTAAAATAAAAACAGCTATTTGCGCTAAAAAAAATTAAATCCACAAAAAAAAAGTTTTTCTCAGATTTTTCACATAAATTTCAAGAAAAAAACTTAAATCATAAGCAGAAGAATCAAACTGAGACAGCTGCCTGAAGAACTTTTCTACCAAAGACTGCTTCAGAAGAAGCAAATACATCAAAATGGTAAAATTTTGTAAATATATGCAAAGAAGACCAAGTTACTGCTTTGCAAATCTGATCAACCGAAGCTTCATTCTTAAAAGCCCAAGAAGTGTTGACTGATCTAGTAAAATGAGCTGTAATTCTCTGAGGCAGAGACTGACCCGACTCCAAATAAGCCTTGTGAATCAAAAGCTTTAACCGAGATGCCAAAGAAATGGCAGACGCTTTCTGACCTTTCCTAGGACCAGAAAAAACAACAAATAGACTAGAAGTCTTCATGAAATCTTTAGTAGCTTTGACATAATATTTCAAAGCTCTTACAACATCCAAAAAATTTAAAGATCTTTCAAGAGTATTCTTAGGATTAGGACACAAGGAAGGAACAGCAATATCCCTACTAATGTTGTTAGAATTCACAACCTTAGGAAGAAATTTAAACAAAGTTCGCAAAACAGCCTTATCCTGATGGAAAATCAGAAAAGGAGACTCACAAGAGAGAGCAGACAATTCAGAAACTCTTCTAGCTGAAGAGATAGCCAAAAGGAACAACACTTTCTAAGAAAGAATGCATAGGCTCAAAAGGAGGAGCCTGCAAAACCTTCAAAACCAAATTAAGACTCCAAGGAGGAGAGATTGATCTAACAACAGGCTTGATATGAACCGAAGCCTGAACAAAACAGTGAATATCAGGAGGTTTAGCCATATTTCTATGAAATAAAACAGAAAGAGCAGAGATTTGTCCCTTCAAAGTACTTGCAGACAAACCTTTATCCAAACCATCCTGAAGAAACTGTAACATCTTAGGAATTCTAAAAGAATGCCAAGAGAATTTTTGAGAAAAACACCATGAAATATAGGTTTTCCAAACCTGATAGTAAATCTTCCTTGAAACAGATTTACGAGCCTGTAGCATAGTATTAATCACTGAGTCAGAGAAACCTCTATGACTAAGCACTAAGCGTTCAATTTCCATATCTTCAAATTTAGCAATTTGAGATCGTGATGGAAAAACGGTCCTTGAGACAGAAGGTCTGGCCTTAAAGGAAGTGGCCAAGGTTGGCAACTGGACATCCAGACAAGATCCTCATACCAAAACCTGTGAGGCCATGCTGGTTCTATCAGAAACACATGCAATTGTTCCATTATGATCTTGGAGACCACCCTTGGAATAAGAACTAGAGGCGGAAAAATGTAAGCAAGTTGGTAAGACCAAGGAACTGCTAATGCTTCCACCATCTCCGCCTGAGGATCCCTGGACATGGAAACATACCTGGGAAGCTTCGTGTTTAGATGGGAAGCCATCAGATCTATTTTGGGAAGACCCCACATCTGTACAATGTGACAAAATAGATCTGGATGGAAAGACCACTCCCCTGGATGTAAAGACTGACGACTGAGATAATCCGCTTCCCAATTGTCTACACCTGGGATATGTATCGCAGAAATTAGACAGAACTTGGATTTCGCACAAGAAAGTATCCAAGATACTTCTTTCATTGCTAAAGGACTGCGAGTCCCACCCTGATGATTGACATTTGCCACAGTTGTGATATTATCTGTCTGAAAATGAATGAATGATTCTCTCTTTAATAAAGGCCAAGCCTGAAGAGTCCTTAAAATAACATGGAGTTCTAAAATATTGATTGGTAACCTCGCCTCTTGAGGATTCCAAACTCCTTGTGCTGTCAGAGACCCCCAGACAGCTTCCCAACCTGTGAGACTTGTATCTGTTGAAATCACAGTCCAGGAAGGATGAACAAAAGAGGTCCCTTGAATAATTAGATGATGGTCCAATCACCAGGACAGAGAGAGTTTTATGTTGGGATTTAAGTATATCAATTGTGATATCCGAGTATAATCCATGCACCATTGATTCAGCATGCAAAGCTGCAGGGGTCTCATATGAAAACGAGCAAAGGGTATCGCATTCGATGCTGCAGTCATGAGACCTAAAACTTACATGCATATAGCCACTGAAGGGAATGATCGAGACTGAAGGTTTCGAAAGGCACAAACCAATTTCATTCATCTCTTGTTAAAGACAGAGTCATGGACACTGAATCTATCTGGAAACCTAAAAAGGTGACCCTTGGCTGAGGAATCAGGAAACTCTTTGGTAAATTGATCCTCCAACCATATTTTTGAAGAACAACACAAGTTGATTTGTGTGAGATTCTGCTAAATGAAAAGATTGAGCCAGTACCAAAATATTGTACAAATAAGGAAACACTGTTCTCGGTGCCCTTACAGATCAAAGGGCATCGAGAACCTTCAAAAAGATTTTTGGAGCTGTTGCTAGACCAAATGGAAGAGCAAAAAATTGGTAATGCTTGTCTAGAAAAGAGAATCTCAGAAACCAATAGTGGTCTGGATGAATCGGAATGTAAATATACGCATCATGCAAGTCTATTGAGGACATGTAATGAGCAGAACTGGATTGAGGGCCGCACCTTCATGTAGTCTTGGGGGCTGGCTTTGGTTTCTTATAAGGCTTGGATTTATTCCAACTCGAAGATGGTTTAAATTGGAGCCAGAATCCTTAGGGGAAGGAGTGGTTTTCTGTTCTCTATTCTGATGAAAGGAACTACACCAGTTAGAAGCTTTAGATTTACCCTTAGGCTGTTTATCTTGGGGCAAAAAATTCCCTTCCCCCCAGTAATAGTGGAAATAATAGAATCCAACTGAGAACCAAACAAATTATTACCCTGCAATGATAGAGATAGTAATCTAGATTTAGATACCATGTCAGCATTCCATGATTTGAGCCATAAAGCTCTTCTAGCTAAAATAGTCAAAAACATAGATTTAACATCAATCTTGATGATATCAAAAATATCATCACAGATAAAATGATTAGCATGTTGAAGCAAACGAACAATGCTATGCAAATCAGAATCTTTTTCCCCATGTGCTAAGCTATCCAACCAAACAGTTGATGCAGCCACAACATCAGCCATAGAAATGGCAAGTCTGAGAATATAGCCAGAATGTAAATAAGCTTTCTTAGATAAGATTCAATTTTCCTATCTAAAGGATCCTTAAAAGAGCTACTATCTTCCATAGGAATAGTAGTACGCTTAGCAAGAATAGAAATAGCCCCATTAACCTTAGGGACTTTTTTCAAAAACTCTAACTTAGCTACTGGCAAAGGATACAACTTTTTAAACCTTGAAGAAGGAACAAAAGAAGTACCAAGCTTAGACCATTCCTTAGCAATCACATCAGAAATAGCATCAGGAACAGGAAAAACCTCAGGAGTAATCACAGGAGGTTTATAGACAGAATTTAAACATTTACTGGATTTATTATCAAGAGTTCAAGACTCCTCAATATCCAAAGTTATCAACATTTCTTTTCACAAAGAACGAATATACTCAATCTTAAAAAGATAAATTGATTTATCAGTGTTAATGTCTGAAGTAGGATCTTCCGAATCAGAGAGATCCTCATCAGAGGTGGATATAGCAGTTTGTTGTCGGTCATTACAAATTTCATCAGTATTATGAAAGTTTTAAAAGACCTTTTACGTTTATTTGAAGGCGGTATAGCAGCCATAGCCTTCTGTATCGCATCAGCAGTATTATTTTTCATATCAACAGGGATATCATGTACTTTAGATGTTGAAGGAACAACAGATACTGTACTAGCACTAATAGAAACCTTTTCAGCATGCAAAAGCTTATCATGGCAACTGTTACATACTGCAGCTAAAGATATAATCTCCACTAGCTTACAACAGATACACTTAGCTTTGGTAGAACTGGGTTCAGGCAGCATGGTTCCTACAGCAGCTTCTGAGACAGGATCAGATTGAGACATCTTGTAAAAAATCTTATTTCCACATATAGCAGTTTCAGGAATGGGGAAAAATGCAAATGCTAAAATTGACAAAAAAACAAATAGCATAGCCCTCTGAGCAAAAAGAAGGCAAGGAGCATATAGGAAGTGCGGTAAAATAAAACTCAAATTTTTTGGCGCCAAGTATGACTCACGACGCAAAAGGAACTTTAAATTTTTTTTGTCGCCAACAAACATCCGGAAATGATGCAACTCGCACCATAACAAACACAATTTCGCACCAAACAACCTGGTGTCAACTAAGACTCCGGAAATGACGAACTTGCGTCATTACAGACACACATTTGCACCAAAATATTCTCACGCCAAAAATGACGCAATAAATAACAGCATTTTTCGCCCTTGCGAGCCTAATTTGTCCCCAAGTTTTCAAAGAAAAAACAAGTCAAATTGCAAAAAAGACTATACTCCAGGTAAGACAAACTTCATAAAACATTATTCCCATAACAAAATTGCCAGACTGCAAAGGGAAATACACATAGACCTGACTCATGGCAAATATAAGTAAAATACATTTATTTAAAACTTTATATTATACATAAAGCGCCAATACATAGCTGAGAGTGTCTTAAATAATGATACATACTTAACGATAGACACCCATCCACATATAGCAGATAGCCAAACCAGTACTGAAAACTATCAGCAGAGGTAATGGTATATAGGAGTATATTGTCGATCTGAAAAGGGAGGTAGGAGATGAATCCCTACGACCGATAACAGAGAACCCTTGAAAAGATTTCCTGTGAGGGAAACCATAAACTCAATAGGCCATACTCTATTCACATTCCTCTGACAAACACTGTACTCTGAGAGGAATTGGGCTTCGGAATGCTTAGAAGAAATCATAAAAATCAAGAACAAACTTACTTCACCACCTCCATAGGACGCAAAAGGAACTTTAAATTTTTTTTGGCGCCAACAAACATCCAGAAATGACGCAACTCGCACCATAACACACACAATTTCGCACCAAACAACCTGGTGTCAACTAAGACGCAGGAAATGATGAACTTGCGTCATTACAGACACACATTTGCGCCAAAATATTCTCGCGCCAAGAATGACGCAATAAATAACAACATTTTGCGCCCTTGCGAGCCTAATTTGCCTGTGAGGGAAACCTTAAACTCAATAGGCAATACTCTCTTCAAATCCCTCTGACAACAACTGTACTCTGAGAGGAATTGGGCTTCGGAATGCTTAGAAGCGCTTATCATAGAAGAAATCATAAAAATCAAGCACAAACTTACTTCACCCCCTCCATAGGAGGCAAAGTTTGTAAAACTGAATTGTGGGTGTGGTGAGGGGTGTACTTATAGACATTTTGAGGTTTGGGAAACTTTGCCCCTCCTGGTAGGATTGTATATCCCATACGTCACTGGCTCATGGACTCTTGCCAATTACATGAAAGAAATTGTTTTTGACTATAATACAAAGAAGAAAGGTGAACATTCTAAATGATATATATTAATATAAATAATTTTACTTATTAAACCAAAGTATACTGTTGGGGTATTTTAAGTAAAATAAAATAAAAAAGAGAAGCCCCCCCCCCAAAAAAAAAGAAACCTATGTTTAGAACCCAGATATCATCATTGTAAAAACAGTAATTAAAATATTTGGATACAATGTACTGTAACCGAGACCTTATAGAATAAAGTCCAAGGCATATGAGACAAACAACCTTGAGCAATAAATAAGTATTCAAGGGAAAACCTTCTTGTGTAATAATAGTAAAAAATAATGATGCACTGAATAAAAATCTAGCCCTTCATAATAATTAATAAAACTGTCTTATCCTTCAGTAATAAGACATTTGAAAAAAATAGCTATTGCACTCAGAAACAAAGGAGCATTTGAGGAATTTCCAGAAAGAAAGAGAAAGGTCTAAGTAATAAAGGGGGATTTATATGTGTATATATGTGTATGTCCCTTGGCTATTATGAACCTTAAAATTAATGTACCTACTAATAGTCTGTAGTCTATATGTACAAGAAATGGCTGCACTTTCTTCAGATGCACCCACTCTACCATGCATACTGGCTGAATAAAAGACTGCTTTCGGTAGAGAAGCCATCCAGTGCTGTGTACATCACAGCAGAGGATCCATGTGTGGAGTATATCAGCAACCCAACAGGAGGAGGCTAAGGGACCGTTCCCCATGACACCTGGGGCAAGTTTGTGATTAACTCCTTCACTGGGAGTGATTATGTCACTGCCTAATACTCTAATCTCCCCTCTGTCTCCCAGTAGCAGCACTATGAGGGGAAAATGGGACTGAGGACCCCTCTAAACAAATCTGGAGCACCTCAATTCTTCACCTTCCTCCTGTGAGGTAAATAAAAGGCTATTATACCAGAGAGGTGGGAGGGATTAAGTGCTCTTAGAGCTTTGGGAATCTTTGCCTCCTCCTAGTGGCCAGGAGTTAAATCCCAGGAGTAGTGGATTTTGGACTCTCACCATCTTAAGACATTTTTTTATTATGTGACCTACTAAGGCATATGTTATACATTATTAATTTTTTATACATTCATTATAAATTACTTTTGAGGATGGATGGTATTTGAGATGGTGACATATCCAACTCAACTTATTTTTCCAAAGATTAATGTTAGTAACAACTTTAACTATCAGTTCAACTCTATATATTAGGGAATTCCTTTCGTTAAATGAAACCCACTGCTTCTTGAAAGGCCATCACCATAACAAAACTGTTAAAATTCAGATTTTAGAACTACAACTTAGGAAGAAAGACTTGATGACCTAAATATATATATATATATATATATATATATACAGTATATATATATATCTCTTAGAGGATTGACGAGAGAGAAGTGAAATAATATAAGGGACTTAATAAAGCTAAAGCTGAAAGGGATTTTCACAAAAAGTGCAGAAACAGAATAGGGGATCATGATTTAATGTATGTTGAAGGGTGGTAGGTACCGGAATAATTGGTGGAAGCACTTTTTTACAGAAAGGCTGGTTAAGTCAGGGAATAAATTTCCTTTAGTGGTGTTAAAAAAGCACTGGGGATTGGGGAACTTCAAGAATGCCTAGGATGAGCATAAGAATATCAAAATCCACAGCACCACATATTGCTTTCATATTAAAAACATTAGTCTATTATTGAAGCTGTTACATAAAACATAGTGCAAAGTTTCGGCCCAATAAAGGGTACATTTGTAGAATAGCCTTATGCTCATCCTGTCCAAGAATGGGCCCAGCCCTGCCAAATTAGTTTTTTAGAAAAACCCACTTTGTCTGATGCATGTAATAAAGGCCACTGTTACCTCTATAGAAGCATAGAAGATCCACAACACCACATATTGCTTTCATATTAAAAACATTATCCTTTTATTGAAGCTGTTAGATAAAACATAGTGCAATGTTTCAGCCCCAAGGTCTTAATCAAATTGTATCATCTGTTGGGCATTGAACTTGATTAGTTGTACTATAAATTACAGGTGTAAATGAAACACAGTATATGCATGATTAAGGCCTTGGGGCATTACATTATTATGTGCATCAGACAAAGTGAGGTTTTCTAAAAAAACTGATTTAGCATTGCTGGGCCCATTCTTAGGTATGATAAGCATAAGGTTATTCTACAAATTTCCCCTTTATGGAAATATGGGCAGACTTGATAAACCTATGGTTCTTCTCTACCGTCAAAATCTATGTTTCCATATTCTCTAAACACAGCTGTTAGAAATGGAATGTCATCCTTAGTGGCAGCAAATATAAAAATCAAGATGATGGCTGTTTTAAACGTACTTTTAGACTGTTGATTGGAGAAAGTAACTAAAGTGTACAAAGCATTCACTTGATTACACATCATTAATTTAGTTGCCCCTTGAAAGTACACTCATCTATAGAACGATATTAAAGATGTGATTATGTAGATTATTTTACTTGGTAATGATTTTATCCATGCCTAAAATATCATTTTATAATCACAGAATTAAAAAAAAAGGTACATCAAACTAAGGGCCAGATTACGAGTGGAGCACTAATGTTTGCGCGTGAGCGATAAAGGGTTTATAGCGGGTGTTTGCGCTTGTCAGGTTTTCCACTAGAATTACAAGTTGAAAGTAAACGTGATCGCTTGAGCACAATCGCGATTTAAGCTAGAATGATTACGCATCCTCAGAGCTCTAGTAAACTATTTCGCAAAACAAAAGTTGCACAAAGCTTCAAAAAATACACTTTAAAGTACATTTACACTCATAATAACACCAGCTTCAAAGGGCTTTAACATAGATATACAAACATATACATGCCTAGAGATGTATGTATATATATATATATATATATATATATATATATAAAAGAAGCTTCGATTAAGTGCACTCTCACTGGCCAACCCAGACACAGACCAGGGTGCTTAATGGGCTGAACAATCTGAATAGGAATAAGCACTCACTGGATTTCAAAACAACAAATATTTATTTGGCAGTGACGTTTCGGGGCATTCACCCCTTCCTCGTCTGAGGAAGGGGTGAATGCCCCGAAACGTCACTGCCAAATAAATATTTGTTGTTTTGAAATCCAGTGAGTGCTTATTCCTATTCAGATTATATATATATATACATACATATTATATATATATATATATATATATATATATATATATATATATATATATATATATGTCTATATATGAATGCATATATTTACATACATATATATGTATGTGTATATATATGTCTACATATGTGTACATATGTATTTATGTATTTAAATGTGTGTATATATATTTACAGACATATATACTCATATAAACACATTGCAGTTAAGTAGTTGAGAACATTGCAGTTAAGTAGTTGAAAACATGTAAAATTTTATTTATGCAATATTCATTTTTTAATAAAGGTTTTAACTATGTATTTACTGTAAATATTTTACAATATTCTGCACATAGCAGAAAATGTTTTATGTAGTTATAAATAGATATTCCTATATATCTGTATATATCTATACCTATATGCAATCCTGTGTGTATATATATATATATATATATATATATATATATATATATATATATAAATATTTTTATATATTCTTTCATGTGAAGATTATTGGAATGTGAAATATTCATATTTTCATGTTGGATTAGCACACATGAGAATATGCAATTGGGCTTGCGTGCGAGTAGGGTGTTCTATGGGAGAATACGCGAACACGCACACGATATTCTAACGTCTGCTTTTTGTGCTCGTCAGATTACATTCAACTCGTAATACAAGCGTAACCCAGCGAGTACAAAAAGCTTACTTCTAACACAGTTAACGATCTAGTGGGAGCATTAATTAGCACTCCACTTGTACTCTGGCCCTAAATCAGCATAATTAAAAGCATGGCACTCTATAGAGAACAGAAATAAAAGTATTGTTACAACATTTATAGTTATTTAAAGGGACAGTAATATCAAAATTAAACTTTTATGATTCAGCTAGGGCATGCAATTTTAAATAACTTTCCAATTTACTTCTATTATCTAATTTGCTTTGTTCTTTTGATTTCATTTGTTCAAAAGCTTGCATAGGTATGCTCAGGATCAGCAATGCACTACCGAGAGCTAGACACTGATAGGTGCCTGCACATATATACCTCTTGTCATTGACTCAGCTATCTCCCAGTAGTGCATTGCTGCTCCTTCAATGAAGGATAACAAGAGAATGAAGCAAATTTGATAAAATAACTTAAAATGTGTATACTCTATCTGAATCATGAAAGAAAACTTTTGAGTTTCATGTCACTCCCACAGAGGCAATGGGTTAAGATTACATTTTCAGGCATTTTTGTAGTTCCACCACATTGCTCTAAACCTTTCCAGACGATAACAATTAACACATAAAACACATGTAAAACAGTAGAGCTGGTGGCTGCCATGGAAACCAGTGACATTGATATTGCAATCAGCAGATACCAGATGACTATTAACAATGAGTAAACATTCTACGAATGCTGTCAATGGGATATCTTAAACTGCTAGCTACAGAACCAGTTGTTGGATTCTAACCAATACTCAATTATTTTAACAGGAAATAATTCTTCTTATTATTACATTAAAACATTAATTTCCTCCAACAATGTTTTCTAATTTGTTAAAAGAAGTATATATTGCTGAGCATTCAAATTAAGATAATATCAATATTGTGCTAAAAGCTTCATTTCAGTACACATATTTATTATTATAACAGAGTTAATAATAGAAACCAACATTTATTAAAAAGAAAAAGGTCAACATTTATTAAGATATCACTATGGTTTAGAAAGACAATGTATTCAACTCAATGGTACATTTCAAACAAAGACAAATTCAATACAGTGTACTTTAATACTTTAAAGGGACAGTCTACTTGATTTTTTTTATTGTTTAAAAAGTTAGATAACGCCTTTACTACCCATTCCCCACCTTTGCACAACCAACATTGTTATATTAATATACCTTAGAACCTCTAAATCTCTGCCTTTTTCTAAGCCCCTGCAGGCCGCCTCTTATCTCAGTGCATTTCATTAGCTTTCCACAGCCATTCAGTGCTAGTTCATGTATGCCATATAGATACTATCGTGCCCAATCCCATGGAGTTACGCAGAAACCAGCACTAATTGGCTAAAATGCAAGTTAGTAAAAAGTACTGACATTAAGGGATAGTCTGCAGAAGCTTATATACAAGGTAAGCACAGAGGTAAAAAGTATATTAATGTAACAGTGTTGGCTATGCAAAGCTGTGGAATGGATAATAAATAGATTAACTATCTTTTTAAGCACTTTCAAGTAGACTGCCCCTTTAATCCCTTCAGGACCGTGAATTTTAGAGAAAAGCTTGCCCAAAATCCTGGAGAAATTTTAAGCATTTTTACAACTCCATTTAAACAGAAATAGAGCCATGTTTTTTTTTATCTACCTATCAAAACTATATATCTTTTTAGTAAACAACCCAAGATATTGATCAAAGCCCATTTTGGTATATTTCATGCCACCGTCAGTCCACCGAATGCGATCATATGAAAATAAAAGTTTAAAGTGTCAGTAAACCTAAAAAATAATGTTATATAATTCTGCACATAGTGCAGAATTATATAACATTATTTTAGTGCTATTGTTATAAAACCCTTTTTTCCCTTTGAATTTTTTAAAAATATGCCGGTTTTACAGACCCGCTCTCTGCTGAGCGGGTCTGTTTTTTTTACACAGCGCATCATGCCAGCTGTATAGTCACAGCCCGGCCCGACCGTGCCATAACATTAAGTGCAGCTCGCTCCTGCTCCCCCCTCTCTTTCGCGCTCTCTCTCCCCCTCTCTTTTGCGCTCTCTCTCTCCCCCTCTCTTTTGCGCTCTTTCTCCCCTCTCTTTTGCGCTCTCTGCCCCCTCTCTTTTGCGCTCTCTCTCCCCCCTCTCTTTTGTGCTCTCTCTCCACTCCTCTCTTTTGCGCTCCCTCCCCTCTCTCTTTTACGCTCTCTCTCCCCCCTCTCTTTTGCGCTCTTCCCCTTCTCTTTTGCGCTCTCTCTCTCCCCCCTCTTTTGCACTCTCTCTTCCCCCCTCTCTTTTGCGCTCTCTCTCCCCCTCTCTTTTGCGTTTTCTCTTTTTTTGGTTCAGACCTGTGGACAGCACTTTTTTATTGGTGGATGAAGTTATCCACTAATCGGCAAGAACAACCCAGGTTGTTCACCAAAAATGGGCCAGCATCTAAACTTACATTCTTGCATTTAAAATAAAGATACCAAGAGAATGAAGAAAATTTGATAATAGGAGTAAATTAGAAAGTTGCTTAAAATTGCATGCTCTATCTGAATCACGAATGAAAAAATTTGTGTTCAGTGTCCCTTTAACAATGGACTGAGCCTGCACATTTTTATATTAGGTACTGAAATGCTATTTATGGTGGGGGGGTTGAATAGACACAAGCAGCTATTTCACATATATAATTTTTATCTCTCTTATAACCCCACTGAGAGAATAAGCAGTGCTATTGTTTCCTATTTGCATAGCTTTTCTGTAAAGAAAATAGGACCGATTTATCCACGGTCTGTCCGACATGATCCACTCATCGGATCATGCCCGACAGACATTGATGAATGCCAACAGCATACGCTGTCAACATTTATCATTGCACAAGCAGTTCTTGTGAACTGCTTGTGCAATGCCGCCCCCTGCAGATTCGCAGCCAATCAGCTGCTAGCAGGGGGTGTCAATCAGTCCGATTTTATGAGATCGGGTGGATTGATGTCCGCAGCCTTCATAACTGGGGACAGAAGGCTCGCGCAGAAACAGGGGCCATTCGGCCCTTGATAAATCGGTCCCAATGTGTGTTACTCATATTTTCCGTATGGGTGCAATTACAACAGGCAAAAGTAGCTATTTCAAATAACAAATACAGGTAAAGTAGCTGTTTGCAAACAATTGAATGCACTCCAGCTGGTAAAATTTAGCATTAGGAACACATTAAAGGGGAGTACAATGTGCCTTTAAATGTAGGCATCATTTAAAGAGACATTAAACTCAAATTCTGTGTATATGATAAGACAATGAAATGTTAAAAACAAGTAAAGTTAAAGCTATTTAACCTGATATTGAAACAAGCAAGAGGGACACATTTGCACTCAAGTAATACTCAAGAATAAGCTGTTGACTGACTTGACAAGTCCAAAAGATTTATTTATGGACAGAAACGCAGCCACAAGTATACAAAGAAAATAGTTTTGTTTTTTTAAACACAGGAGCATTTATAATTCAAGACAAATTTTATATTTTTAAAATGCTTTTGTTTAAATGGTAAAAAGACTGTTATATCCCTTTAGCACATATTGCTTTAAAAAAAGACCAAAAAATGTACAAATTAATTCATCGGTAACTTGCTGCTACTCAATGTCACTATATGGTATACTGAGTCTTGGTCAGTGGTTTTGGAACTATACCATGCACCAGGCACTTTTGGTAATAACTCTTACAGAGATCAAACACAAATAAATATATAGCCAAAAACAAACAAACAAAAAATACACCAGACACATGTTTTTGATAGGTGAGAACTGTACATTACCAAAATCCCTTCAGATTGATTTATGTAAACATTTACATTATTGGCGTAAAATAAATAAATAAATGAATATATAAACATATTATTCTGCTTTCCAAAAATTCTAATTACTTCTACAGAGATCATATTGATTTTCCTTGGAAATGCAATTTTATCATATTGTGGCTCATATATACAGTATATTTAAAGTGAAGGTAAACTTTGATGAATGAAAGCCCATTTTTTAAAAAAAATACTATTAAAAACAGGGACACTTTCATTCATCAAAGTTTAAAAAGCAGCCGTTTTGATTAAAAACTTACATTTGTTATTTTTACAGCCAAAGCAGTTTCCCCCACCCGGAGATCCTCTCTTCACACGTCATTAATGAATAATCTGGCTTCCTCCAATCACGGCTTTCCCCCCAGGGGAGTCATTGCCTGAAGCCATGCCGTGATTGGAGGAAGCCGGATTAGTCATTGATGACGTGTGAAGAGAGTATCTCCGTGTGGGGGAAGCTGCCCTGGCTGTGAAAAAAACAAAGGTAAGTTTTTAATTAAAACGGCTGCTTTCTAAACTTTGATGAAAGAAAGTGCCCCTGTTTTTAATAGTATTTTTTAAAAACCGGGCTTTCATTCATCAAAGTTTACCTTCACTTTAATGTGTTTTGAAAGTTTGCTGCTGTATTGACAATGCAATATTGTTTTGATTATTGCAATTTTTCTTAAAATATATCTAGCTAGTGACGCAGAAGAACATTAAAGTGAATGTAAAGTTTAATGAATAAGTGCCCAGTATCTAAAAATACTCTTAAAAACAGCGGCACCTTCATTCATTAAACTTTACAATAAAGCTTCTTTTTTAAAATACTTACCTTTCTTTATGGAAAACAGACCGGCGGGGATCCGCCGACCACATCTCCTGCTATAGTTAGCACAGCAAAAACGAATCCGGCCTTCTACAATCACTGCGTCACCCCACGAGCTGGACACCAAAGGGGACATGCAACTATTGGAGGAAGCTGGATTCGTCATCGCTGTGCTAAGTACAGCAGGAGCTGTGGGTGGAGGATCGCTGGTCTGTTTTCCATAAAGAAAGGTAAGTATTTTTAAAAAGAAGCTTCATTGTAAACTTTAATGAATGAAAGTGCCCCTGTTTCTAAGAGTATTTTAAGATACCGGGCACTTATTCGTTAAACTTTACAGCCACTTTAACTAATAAGAACAGGATCCAGCTCAGTATCCTTTATAACAGGCACCTAGATTACAAGTTTTGCGCCATAGAGGGAGCAAAACGAACGCAACAAAAGTTGCGTTATTTCACCCTCCATAGCACTGCCATTACAAGTTTCTAAAAAGCGGCCTTGTGCATGAGATATGGTGGTGATGAGCTCCCTACCGCACAAAATCCAAGGGCTGCTTTAACGTGCTCGTGCATGCTTTCCCCATAGACACCAATGGGGACAGCGTGTTAGAAAAAAAACTAACACCTGAAGCGCCGTAACGCAACCCTATTGATGCCTATAGGGAAAAAAAGTTACGTTTAAACCCTAACATAAACCCCAAGCCTAAACACTCCTAAACTGCTGCCCCCGACATTGCCGACACCTAAATAAAGTTATTAACCCCTAATCTGCCGCTCCTGACATCGTCACCACTAATAAAAGTTATTAACTCCTATTCCACTGCTCCCCGACATTGCTGCCACTATAATAAAGTTATTAACCCCTATTCTCCCGCACCCCAACATCACCGACACTATAATAAAGATATTAACCCCTATTTTGCTGCTCCCGACATCTAAATAAAGTTATTAACCCCTAAACCTCTGGCCTCCCACATCACCGCCACTAAATAAACCTGTTAAGCCCTAAACCGCCAGCCCACCACATCGCAAAAAACTAAATTAAAATATTAACCCCTAAACCTAAGAACCTCCTAACTTTAAATTAAAATTGCAATATCCCTATCTTAAAATAAATAAAAACTTACCTGTGAAATTAAAAAAACCTAAGTTTAAACTATAAATTAACCTAACAACTATTATACTAAAATTAAAATAACTACCAATTAAACTAAATTACACATTAAAAAAAAAAACTAACACTACTAAAAAAATTTAAATCTAAAATTACAAAAATAAAAAATACTAAATTACAAAAAATTAACACAAAATTACAAAAAATAACACTAAATTACGAAAAATAACAAAGAAATTATCCTAAATAAAAACAATTAGACCTAATCTAATAGCCCTATAAAAATAAAAAAGCCCCCTCAAAATTAAAAAACCTTAGTCTACAATAAACTTCAAATAGCACTTAAAATGGCCTTTTGTAGGTCATTGTCCTAAAGAAATCAGCTCTTTTACATAAAAAATAGCCCAAACCCTAATCTAAAAAAAAAAAATCAAAAAAAGTAAAAAAAACCCCTAAAACTAACCCCTGACGATCCACTTACAGTTTCTGAAGTCCGGACATCCATGCGGCGAGAAGTCTTCATACATGTGGCGAGGTCTTCATCCATCCAGGTGGCGTCTTCTATCTTCATCCTGGCGGCATCTTCTATCTTCATCCCGGCGGAGCAGAGCGGGTCCATCCTTCAAGACATCCGGTGCGGAGCGTCCTCTTCATATGGTTGCCTCCTTACAATGAATCTTCAATGCAAGGGAGCCTTTTCAAAATGGTGTCCCTTGCATTCCTATTGGCTGATTTGATTTTTAAATTCAAATCAGCCAATAGGATGAGAGCTACTGAAATCCTATTGGCTGTTCAAATCAGCCAATAGGATGAGAGCTACTGAAATTTTAGTGGCTGATTTGAATAGTCAATTACGCAAAACTCATAATCTAGGTGAGGGTTCTTTAAAATTTTCGCCAAGACATAATGATACCACATACCTTCACGACCCAATTTTAAAGCTAGGTCGGAAAATTCCTTAAGTAATATACTTTATAGCTGCAATTTTTAGCTAAAATATTACTTCATTTTTTACTAAAATATGTGCATACTTTATTACTGATTGTAATCAAATTTGAAAGTGTTGTAAAAGGTAAAAACACACACACACTCACATATAAAACACACACACACCACACACTCTCATATAACACACAAACACATAACCCACTTTCATACAACACACACACACCACTCACCACACACACTCTCATACAACACACACCACACACACATTCTCATATAACTCAACAACACCACACTCTCATATATATATCATCACAACCCAGTAAATATTGTGTTGCGAGTCGACCCAATAGTGGGTCGCGCCCCATGGTTTGAAGTTACAGATACAAAATGACAATAAGACAACCCATTTATACTATTGTTAATTCATTTTCTTTCAGAAACCTATTTGTGTAATGTTACCTTTTTGTTGTTTTTGTTTTTCAAAGGTGAAGGTAGCGTAAAAACAAAATAATGTAAATATTGTTACGTTCAAAAATAAAAGAAAAAAATAGTGCTATGCAGCTAGAGTTAAAAAATAAAAGTGCAATGTATGTTATAAACAGAAACTGCTGTCAATGTGAATCATGGGAATTGTTGTGTTACTTTTCCATTCACAATCAATGAAAATGAGAAGATCAAAGGTCAAGAGGCTGCTTCTTAGCAGATTACTAATATATACTTTGGCATGTACCAAATGCTTTTTTTCATCACTGCATTGTAGTAATTACTCCACAGTACTTTGTGTATATCACATCTGCATAGTCTTCATTTAACGCCTCTAATTGTCATATCTCTGCTGTTATAGTGCTGTCCACCCCCGCATAGATCTGAGGATATTTTTATCACAATTATCACTAACACACATGCTTGATAGAAAAAGATAGCTTTTTTTTTAACGTTTGTGTCCTTAGCTATACTGATAATCTTGCTATATGTGATAAATCTGAATCAGTTGGATGCAACACTCATATGTAGGGACTTTTTAAAAAGAAAACTATATATATAAATTTAAAAATAAAATGGGAAGAAGCTGACTCCTAAGTTTGACATCATTTTTTGTTTACATAAAAGAGACCCTGAATAATGAAGAATAAATCTTTCAGGAAAGAAATACAGTCAACTAAATTTGTAAGTGTGTGTGTGTGTGTATGTGTATGTGTGGTGTGTGTATATATGTATATGAATGTGTGTGTGTATGACTATGTGGGTGTGTGTGTATGTGTGGTGTGTGTGTGTATATATGTGTGTGTGTGCATGTATGTTTGTGTGGGGTGTGTGTATGTATGTATGTGTGTGTGGGGAGGTATGTGTGGGTGTGACTGTATGTGTGTGTGTTAGGTGCATGTTAGTTGTGTGTGTGTGTATGCATGCATGTGTGTGTGTATGTATGTATGTGTGTGTGTGTGTGAGGTGCGTGTTAGTTGTGTATGTGTGTATGCATGTGTGTGTAGGTGGGGTGTGTGTATGTGAGCGTATGTGTGTGGTATGTGTGTATGTGTGTGTGAGGTGCGTGTGAGTTTATGTGTGTATGTGGGAGTGTTTGTGTGAGGTGTGTGAGTTGTGTGTGTGTGTATGTATGCATGTGTGCGTGTATGTGTGGGTGGGGTGCGTGTGTGTGAGTGTATGTCTTTGTGTATGTGTGTTGTATGTGTGGGTGTTAGTGTATGTGTGGGTTGGGTGCATGTGTGTGTGTGTGAGTTTCGTGTGTGTGTGTATGTGTGTGTGTATTTTGTGTGTATGTGTATGTATGTATGTGTGTGTGTATGTGTGTGTGTATGTATGCAGGCATGTGTGCGTGTATGTGTGTGGGTGGGGTGCGTGTGTGTATGTGTATGTCTTTGTGTATGTGTGTTGTATGTGTGGGTGTTAGTGTATGTGTGGGTTGGGTGCATGTGTGTGTGTGAGTTTCGTGTGTGTGTGTGTATGTATGTGTGTGTGTATTTTGTGTGTATGTATGTGTATGTATGTATATGTGGTATGTGCTTATGTATGTGGGGGATGCGTGTGTATGTGTATATGTGTGTCTATCTATCTATCTATCTATCTATCTATCTATCTATCTATCTATCTATCTATCTATCGCTAACCTCAAAACCATTATAAAGAGCAGCAGGTATATTATTACTATTGATTACTACTGAGCTACCTTTGGGGTCCAAAAAATGTTTTGCACCAGGGCCCTGTGTTGGGTAGGCCAATTACAGCTAAATACATTTTATAAGCATAGTATTGAGGTTATTCCCCGCCACCCTCTAGTCATAGGTAATGCCATGTTGAGATCTAGTTCTCACTAAATGCCAGTACTGACCTGTTTGCACATGTGCAACACGTCTTCTTCAGATAACTGCAGTGTAACCTAGGTTCCAAAATTACAGTAACCAAAATTAGAGGGAGTTGTATAAAATGTATTTATTTTTAATCTCCCTTTAAAATGAGTATATAACTCATAGTACCAGAAGTGGCAGCAATATTTGCAATGTCTTAATCATGTTAGGTATATAGAGCTTAAAGGGACATGAAACCCAAACATTTTCATTCATGATTCAAATTGAGAATACAATTTAATTTATTTCTATTATCTAATTTGTTTTATTCTCTTGGTATCATTTGTTGAAGGAGCAGCAATGCACTAATGGTTTCTAACTGAACACATGGATGAGCCAATCACAATCAATATATATATATATATATATATATATATATATATATATATATATATATATATATATATATACACACATACAGGGAGTGCAGAATTATTAGGCAAGTTGTATTTTTGAGGATTAATTTTATTATTGAACAACAACCATGTTCTCAATGAACCCAAAAAACTCATTAATATCAAAGCTGAATATTTTTGGAAGTAGTTTTTAGTTTTAGCTATTTTAGGGGGATATCTGTGTGTGCAGGTGACTATTACTGTGCACAATTATCAGGCAACTTAACAAAAAACAAATATATACCCATTTCAATTATTTATTTTTACCAGTGAAACCAATATAACATCTCAACATTCACAAATATACATTTCTGACATCCAAAAACAAAACAAAAACAAATCAGTGACCAATATAGCCACCTTTATTTGCAAGGACACTCAAAAGCCTGCCATCCATGGATTCTGTCAGTGTTTTGATCTGTTCACCATCAACATTGCGTGCAGCAGCAACCACAGCCTCCCAGACACTGTTCAGAGAGGTGTACTGTTTTCCCTCCTTGTAAATCTCACATTTGATGATGGACCACAGGTTCTCAATGGGGTTCAGATCAGGTGAACAAGGAGGCCATGTCATTAGATTTTCTTCTTTTATACCCTTTCTTGCCAGCCACGCTGTGGAGTACTTGGATGCGTGTGATGGAGCATTGTCCTGCATGAAAATCATGTTTTTCTTGAAGGATGCAGACTTCTTCCTGTACCACTGCTTGAAGAAGGTGTCTTCCAGAAACTGGCAGTAGGACTGGGAGTTGAGCTTGACTCCATCCTCAACCCGAAAAGGCCCCACAAGCTCATCTTTGATGATACCAGCTCAAACCAATACTCCACCTCTACCTTGCTGGCGTCTGAGTCGGACTGGAGCTCTCTGCCCTTTACCAATCCAGCCACGGGCCCATCCATCTGGCCCATCAAGACTCACTCTCATTTCATCAGTCCATAAAACCTTAGAAAAATCAGTCTTGAGATATTTCTTGGCCCAGTCTTGACGTTTCAGCTTGTGTGTCTTGTTCAGTGGTGGTCGTCTTTCAGCCTTTCTTACTTTGGCCATGTCTCTGAGTATTGCACACCTTGTGCTTTTGGGCACTCCAGTGATGTTGCAGCTCTGAAATATGGCCAAACTGGTGGCAAGTGGCATCTTGGCAGCTGCACGCTTGACTTTTCTCAGTTCATGGGCAGTTATTTTGCGCCTTGGTTTTTCCACACGCTTCTTGCGACCCTGTTGACTATTTTGAATGAAACGCTTGATTGTTCGATGATCACGCTTCAGAAGCTTTGCAATTTTAAGAGTGCTGCATCCCTCTGCAAGATATCTCACTATTTTTGACTTTTCTGAGCCTGTCAAGTCCTTCTTTTGACCCATTTTGCCAAAGGAAAGGAAGTTGCCTAATAATTATGCACACCTGATATAGGGTGTTGATGTCATTAGACCACACCCCTTCTCATTACAGAGATGCACATCACCTAATATGCTTAATTGGTAGTAGGCTTTCGAGCCTATACAGCTTGGAGTAAGACAACATGCATAAAGAGGATGATGTGGTCAAAATACTCATTTGCCTAATAATTCTGCACTCCCTGTATATGCAGGCACCAATCAACAGCTAGAACCTAGGTTCTCTGCTGCCCCTGAGCTTGCCTAGATAGACCTTTCAACAAAGGATAACAAGAGAAGGAAGCAACATAAATAATAGAAGTAAATTGGAAAGTTGTTTAAAATTGTATGCTCTGGGGGGCGGAGCCAACAGCCGAGCTAGCAAGACGTGCCATTTCAGAGCTCCTGGCATTTGCTCTAAAAAATCTTTATTTCTGACATAGTAAGACTTTTTATTTATCTCTTAATTTATCCCCATACTTGGATCATAACTTATATTAGAAGATGGGCCAGCCTGAGACAAGAATCACAAGCAATTTGCGCCGCAATTGAACTAAGGCCTGCTAGCTTGCTGGGATGGCGAGGTCGAGTAATCCGCCATATTTGGAAACTCCTATTATTTCTACTACCACAGCCGCAACTTCTCTTTTATTAATATTACCTCTTGGGCTTACCAATGGAGAAGCAAATTATCTCTGCGCTTCATGAATTAATGCTCTCTATGGATCTCCATCAGCAGGCTTTTATTGCAGATCTTAAAGCCGCCATGAACCCTCTACAGGCCAAGACGCAGACAGTCCATGTTACAGAAGTAGCCGGTGGCTGTAAACATGACTCGCCGCCCTGGAGTGCAGACCCGCCTCAAGATATAGAGGAGACAAGAACCGCAGCAAAAGAAGGTCCCACTCTGGAGCTGGAGACACAGACAGCCATGGATGGCCAAAACAATCTCTCACAGCCCTCCTCCATCCGCACAGAGCCAGCGCAACATGCCGTAGCTCAGCTAGAGCTCCCACAGATACAGCAGACCGGATCCAATCGCATATTCTCCCTAAGAGCAATCGCCACATCACAGAAGGCAGTGAAAGACATTGACAACCCTGACAAGGGAGCTGCGGCGCAAACAGCTATTCTTCATTCCAAGAGTCACCGCGTCCCATACCACAAGCTCACTACAGCTATCACTCGAAACTCAGGACTCCTTCGACTAAACAGTGGACGGTCCTCCATTGTACCTGTTTATTTCATCATAAAGTTAATGGTGTGGACTTCTCCCTACCTGTATATACCAGAGAGGCCGACATGGGATCCAGGGAGGTTTTTTTTTTTTTTTTTTTTTTGCTTCACTGCTGCGGATCGCCTGACTGGCTGGTTCTGATAATACCAAAGTCTCATTGCTGGCTGCATCTTGCAAGCTAATAGTATTCAATGTAGAGGCCCAGCACTAGTACCCAGGCAAGTAGGTGCACGCTGTAGGGACCCTGCAATAGTCCCTTGTATAATCCAGAAAAGTAGAAAAGCAGCAGCACCTTGTTAATGCAAAAAACTTCCTTTATTGGTTTAACATCATGGCAGACAGGAGAAACAACGTTTCGGTCACAAGCTGACCTTAATCATGTTCTAAATAACATCATAACTGCTCACACTTTATACCCTTGGTAAGAGGGGAGGGGCTCAGTTACCTGATTCAGGTGTACTCAAATACATTCCTAAACTACATACTCCCTCTAGTGGTTGAAGTATTAGGGATACTTTGGTCAAGGCTGACATTGGCCCAGAGAAGGGTCTGAGGCAGACACACATTGGTAATCCTCGGATGGGTTGCTATCCTTGTTTAGGATGTTGCAACTGCAACAGCATTATCAAAGGAGAGATATTTCTACACCCCCTAACGGGAAAGAGATATAAGATTTCTGGATTTCTATATATATATATATATATCTGATTAAATGCCCCTGTTCCAAGATCTATACAGGTGAATCAACACGTAGGGCCAGAGATTGTATAAATGAACACAAATCTAATATTCGTACAAAGAATCTTGAAGCCCCAGTATCTAGTCATTTTCTCCAGGCTGGCCATTCAATCTCGCAACTTAGGTTTCAAGTCATTGAACATATTAAAAGACCTAGGCGAGGTGGTGATAGGGTTAAGTTGTTGAAAACCAGGGAAACTTTCTGGATATACACCCTACAATCTATGGCTCGTGTAGGAATGAATAAAGAAATAGACTGGGGGGTAACCTTGTAATGTACGAGTCTCTCTTATAATTGTATAATAGTACCATGTGGGTTATATACTTACACTAAACAATATATGTAGATTTGAGAATTTGCATTTTCTGAACATATTGCTAGTCTTAAGTTTAATTTTAATTGTATATATGTGTGTTATATATTGTTTTTAATTGAGATTGTATGTATTTTCAGGTCTTTGAGGGTTAAAGAAGAATGATCTCTCTGCTAACAACCACTAGAGGGAGTATGTAGTTTAGGAATGTATTTGAGTACACCTCTTACCAAGGGTATAAAGTGTGAGCAGTTATGATGTTATTTAGAACATGATTAAGGTCAGCTTGTGACCGAAACGTTGTTTCTCCTGTCTGCCATGATGTTAAACCAATAAAGGAAGTTTTTTGCATTAACAAGGTGTTGCTGCTTTTCTACTTTTCTGCATCTTGCAAGCTCTCAACAAAAGCCTAGAGTAGTAGAGTTTTATTATGTAGTAAGGGGAGCGGGTGTTTATCTTCATTTTCTAATTTTCTAATGGTTTTTATGCAAACCTCATGTATTCATTTATTTAAAAACAGCGCTATCACCCCATATCATGTATACCTGGGACTGGAGAGTGATTATGATAGATTAACCCTACCCATCTACCTAAGCCCACTCTACCTATCCTATCTAGTCTCAAGAGTTATCATACTCCTACAACCATATTTTATACACATTGGTCTCGCATACAGGGCTTTATAGTTTTCTCTTAGCCCTAGGGTAATTTACATGCTTACTGTCTGGTCCTTATATATTTTATTGTAGAGCATACCTTATGGGGGCATTCTAGTTCCCCCTTACAGCCTTTTCATCTTTGGAGGCCTCCACTATACTACATATTCCAGATACCATATCTAAGACCTATGATGAATCCCTCACAACCTTAAGGGTTCTATTCCATTGCTCCCTATTTGGACCTGCCATCTCCAGGGGCTGAATAGTGATCTCATGTAGCCCCATATGCATTGCCCACAATATTCATGGTTGTATTAAAATAAAGGATTCACTCTAGTAGCCTCTTATGGTTTAGAGACACTTATATCTCCATTTTTGCTTATAATGTTAACACACCCCTACTCTTCAGTAGCATGTTTCTTTTAAAGTTTCCAGGGTTGGTTATAAGCTACACTTCAGAGCTTGAGGATTACTATTAGACCATGTGGTTAGACTGAAATCGCACATCTGTGTTTTAAAGACCTATTGATTTACCCTTAACTAGTTTATAACCTGCTCTGAGTTACCTGCTCAGGCTATGCACTCGGAGATACACATATGCTGATATTGTACAAAGGTTGCTCATTAGTTAAAGATTCACCGGTATGTTGGGGGTTAGGCCTTTCTCTCCTCAGAACCCATCGTTGAACCTATTTTTATCTTCTAATATCATATAAGTACCCAGTGTTTATTTGATTATTCCTATTTATATATAAGCTACATTTGGTTATACTATATGTCACCTAGGTGTCTATTTTTGCAATACATTATGCTTACAGCCTCACTAATTTACCTTTGACATAGACATAGTATAACACTTAGACCTCGCTCAGGCAATTTAGACACTCCTCGCTGCAGCTTGTATTAGCATTCATCTATATCTTGGTTATGCTTTACTCTGAACAAAGGTCCTCTTCCCACCATTATACTGTTAATGCAGCACTACATATACGCTTCTCCTGATATTAATGTAGACAACATGATATTAGGCTACCTCAACTACAGTGGTGGACCTTTAAGTCCTCTCAGAGTTATTCTTACAATTTAGATTGCATCTTTAATTGTAGTTAATGCCACTGTAGACATATGTCCAGGCTTTTGCGCATCTTATAATCTAGCTCTTACTTTGCAATTACAATAGCATGTTAAATGATGTGAAGTTAGCTTCCATTATATGTTGCACTGTATATTCTGCTACTTTTCCATGTCACCCAGTTTAGTGACTACTTGCTATTCAGCTACAGGAACGGCCAAAGATATATAGTGACACATTTCCTTGAGGTAATTATATTAACGGCCTTTAGGTCTAACGGTCGCACGGTGGGTAATTCAAACCAGAAGACTCAATGTGCAGGAGGCCTAGCATCTACTCATCTTGTCTCCAACCACACTAGGCGATATACAGTATATATTTGTTTACTCCCCCTATACACAATTTCTCCAAGAATCTCATTCATATGTTCTATACTTAATGTACCTAGCTACCCAAAAGCTCTCTTAGATTTTCACTCTAACAAACTCAGCCCCCCCTCCCCTTTTTTCACCTAGAGCGACTCTTGCCCGCTGAATTTTCCTTCCCCTAAATATAACCATTCTACTAATCCCCATTTTACCCATAGTAATTTGGTGACCATCCTTATTCTTACTAAGCCAAAGGTTCTGAAATGAGGTTTCACTATTATATGTCCCAGCTACCCATTTCTTTCTCGCACAAGTCTTCTCTATTCGCTCCCAATCCTATATCTCATACATTTTTATGATCCACACTATAGACATATTCTTATAACCTTTACCAGACATAATACTCTCATTGGTGAACTTACTACTCTGTTCGGCTAAAGCTCTTATCTACATGTCCCTAGTAGACATGATATCTATGATTGTAGAATTGATACCTTCATGTTTTAGACCAAACCTATATTCTATATGAGAATTGTAAAGATGTCTCTTCCAAGTTTGAATTGTATCTGGACATATATGTTTGACTGTTATTGTTTATTACCTTAATAAAAAAAATATTTTCAAAATTGTATGCTCTATCTGAATCATGAAAGAAAATGTTGGGTTTCATGTCCCTTTAAGACACATGCACGCTTCTGAGTCTACCTCAGTATGCTTTCATTGAAACAAGTTAAGTTTAAACAAAACATACCAAGAAACCAATGTAAGTAAATTAACACATTTGAATCATTGACTTAAAATTACAAATCTTAATACGATAAGAACAAACATTTTATTAAATAGCAACAGAATTGATAAACAAAGCAGGATATTCAAAGCAAATATTAGTCTGAGAATAATATGCAGATTTATTTTTTAAAAATACTTATATTAGTATGAGCTTTCCACATGTCCTTGTTTGTACATTATTTTTATTACCTTTGTTATATATCTTTAATTGTCCTCATCAGAAGAGATAGATTAGGAGAAAACCTAGGTTCCAACATAGCAACACCCATTACTTTATAGAAAATCAGTGAAACAGAGAAAACAATCAATTTACAAAGTTAAATAACAAGAAAAAGGGACAAAATAAATAATTAAATGATATTGCAAAGTTGTTGTTTTTTCTACATATAATAAAACACTTTGTATTACATTCTCTAACTATGTACTGTCTCTTTAACTTGATCTCTTGTCTACCCCTCATATTGGAAAATGTAAATCTAAATTAATTTGTTACTGGTATACAAGGCTTGACATTTAGGAATATTTTCATGTACAATTATAAAATATCATCTGAAAGGTTGTCAGAAGTAAGATAAACATAATATGTATGTAATCAATTCAGTGTTCCTAAAATATCAAAGCCAGGATCTCTAAAAAGGTGTTGTGATTTTAGTTAATCCAACAGCTGTCAATGAGGGCTGCAAAACATTAAAACTACTAAAGAGTCTAGACATTGCTAGTAACTTAAAGGGGAAGCATAGTCAAACTATCGTCTTTCAAACAGAGGATGCAATTTTGCACAACTTTCCAATTTAATTATTTCCGTTATAAAATTTACTTTGTTTTCTTGGTATGCTTTGTTAAAAGGTAAACCTAGGTGGGCTCCTAGGACCACATGAGTGTGCATCTCAGGCATAAATGCTGGTTATTCTCGTTATTCTCAATGTTATATTGTGTGTATATATATATATATATATATATATATATATATATATATAAATAAATAATCGTTGTATTAGCTCAAACCCAATCTAGTTAGAGAATTGTGGGTAACCCTGGATAACTAAAAATCATGTATTTAGGGGTGCAAGGGGGGCATAATAAATGTATTATAATAAAAAGGAAAAAAGAAGATAGAAAACCAAGTAAAGAAATCAAGTATGCCCTATGCCAGGCATACAGGCAACCACCACACACAATGCCATAGGTCTTATGTTTTTTTATCTTTATTGATGGGTTGTGCTGGCATAGGGCATACTTGATTTCTTGGTTTTCTATCTTCTTTTTTCCTTTTTATTATATATATATATATATGTGTGTGTGTGTGTGTGTGTGTGTGTGTGTATGTGTAGATCTTTGGTATTAGTAATTATTAGTAGCCCCTCCATGTTTTACTGCAGAATCCTTTGTTCCCCTACCCCCTATATATAGTTACTTGAGACACCTCTGCAACAATTTATTTCAAAATTCAGGTATGGGTTCTACAGTAAATCATACTGAAACCAGCCATTGTACTCAATTGCAGTGCACTCTCAAGTGTTAATATGAAGTCTCTCTTTTCTAAGTACAGAAAACAACAACAACATAAAACAGTTAGTTGTACTTTGCCATTGAGAAAAAATGGCTATAGAACTATGATGATTGGCTGTAGTACCAGATTCGTTTTCAGGGTTTAGCTTTGACACTATAGAAATAGCCACAGAAAAGTTCAACCAGAGCGGTCCCTGATAAAACAGAGACTTTTAATAAAGCATACAGCAACCATTGTACATAAAACCAAGAGCAGGAAACACAGTCTTACGTGTTTCGGCTAGGTGCCGCCTTACTCATGGACCTATGTCTCCACAAGTTTGCCCCTCCTTATAAAGGTATAATAGCAACTCCAGTAGACAGAACAATCCTCCCCCTTGACTATACAAATAATCATTTAAAGATATATACAACTTGAAATCTGTGTAGTATCATCATAGCATAATCATTAAATATAAACAGTTATATCAAACAATATAAATAAATACAAGAAACAGATGTATATCTTAATTTATAAGAAACAAAAATGAACAGAAATTAATTATATCAGCATCAATGTTAAATTCTAATGGCACTCAAGTGCGTAATTGGAAAATTCTAAAAGCCTCTCTTTTGGTGAGAATAACTAGCATATTTCCACCTCTAGGGGGACAGGTTACTGTTTCAATTACACACCATTTAAAAAAATGTGTGGATCCCTGATGTTCATTAATGAAATGTGTAGCCAACGCAGAATGGTGTCTGCCATTCTCAATGTCACTCAGGTGTTTACAAATTCTTTCACATACTTTGCAGGTCGTACACCCAACTTACTGTAAATTACAGTTGTGCTCATAAGTTTACATACCCTGGTAGAATTTATGATTTCTTGGCCATTTTTCAGAGAATATGAATGATAACACACAAACTTTTCTTTCACTTATGGTTAGTGTTTGGCTGAAGCCATTTATTATCAATCAACTGTGTTTACTCTTTTTAAATCATAATGACAACAGAAACTACCGAAATGACCCTGATCAAAAGTTTACATACCCCAGTTCTTACAACCATGTATTGCCCCCTTTAACATTAATGACAGCTTGAAGTCTTTTGTGGATGAGGCTCTTTATTTTCTCAGATGGTAAAGCTACCCATTCTTCCTGGCAAAAAGCCTCCAGTTCCTGTAAATTCTTGGGCTGTCTTGCATGAACTGCACATTTGAGATCTCCCCAGAGTGGCTCAATGATATTGAGGTCAAGAGACTGAGATAGCCACTCCAGAACCTTCACTTTATTCTGCTGTAACCAATGACAGGTCAACTTGGCCTTGTGTTTAGGGTCATTTTCATGTTGGAATGTCCAAGTATGTCCCATGCACCGCTTCCGGGCTGATGAATGCAAATTTCCCTCCAGTATTTGTTGATAACTTAATGCATTCATCTTGCCATCAATTCTGACCAAATTTCCTGTGCCTTTGTAGCTCACACATCCCCAAAACATCAGCGATCCACCTCCGTGTTTCATAGTAGGAATGGTGTACCTTTCATCATAGGCAAATGTAGCGTTTATGGTTGTGGCCAAAAAGCTCAATTTTGGTCTCATCACTCCAAATTACTTTGTGCCAGAAGGTTTGAGGCTTGTCTCTGTGCTGTTTGGTGTATTGTAAGCGGTATACTTTGTGGCATTTGTGTAGTAATGGCTTTCTTCTGGCGACTTGACCATGCAGCCCATCTTTCTTCAAGTGCCTCCTTATTGTGCATCTTGAAACAGCCACAGCACATGTTTTCAGAGAGTCCTGTATTTTACCTGAAGTTATTTGTGGGTTTTTCTTTGCATCCCAAACAATTTTACTGGCAGTTGTGGCTGAAATTTTAGTTGGTCTACCGTGGTTTGGTTTCAACAGAACCCCTCATTTTCCACTTCTTGATTAGAGTTTGAACACTGCTGATTGGCATTCTGAATTCCTTGCATATCTTTCTATACCCCGTTCTTGTTTTATACAGTTCAACTACCTTTTCCCACAGATCCTTTGACAATTCTTTTGCTTTCCCCATGACTCAGAATCCAGAAACGTCAGTACAGCACTGGATGAAAGATGCAAGGGTCTGTCAGGAGTCCAGAAAATCATTGACCTTTTATACACACACACTAATTACAAGCAAACAGATCACAGGTGAGGATGGTTACCTTTAACAGCCATTCAAACCCCTTTGTGTTAACTAGTGTGCATGTTATCAGGCCAAAATCACCAGGGTATGTAAACTTTTGATCAGGGTCATTTGGGTAGTTACTGTTGTTATTATGATTTAAAAAGAGTAAACATAGTTGATTGATAATAAATGACTTCAGACAAACACTAACCATTTTTTGAAAGAAAAGTTTTTGTTATCATTCATATTCTTTGAAAAATGGCCAAGAAATCATACATTCTGCCAGGGTATGTAAACTTATGAGCACAACTGTACATGATTTACACCAAATGAGATACACCACAAACATTGCTCTGCAGTTGGTACACCTACCCAGGGAGTACGCCCTCTGAGTAACACATGATTGCAAAGTTTTAGTAACAACGGTATGTTCACATGCTTTACACATATGGCTTCCACATTTAAAGTGTCCATTAATCTGAAGCCTACAGATACAGAAATAGTTTTATTTAAAATATGTGTCAACAAAACTTGCATGTTTAAAATGTTTTTTCCTCCCAAGCAATCCAAATTCCCAGATGCACACAGAAAAGTCATATGACATCCAACCTCTGACCTAGTCTTTTAGGATTTTCACATATTACACTGTGACATTTTAGTCCTAATTCTCTAATGGCCAGATTACAAGTGGCGCATAACAGTTACGTGCAAGCAATAAGGGGTTTATCACAGCTGTTTGCACACGTTGGGTTTTCCGCTCATATTATAAGTTGAAAATAAACGCAATCATTTTGATTAAAGGACCACTCAATGCAGTAGAATTGCATAAGTAACAAGTGCATAATAAAAAGACAATGCAATAACACCTACTCAAATAAACAGTAGAATTTTGTATGACAAATTTATTTTGTGTGGCCACCATTATTTTCCAGCACTGCCTTAACCCTCTTGGGCATGGAGTTCATCAGAGCTTCACATGTTGCCACTGGAGTCCTCTTCCACTCCTGCATGGCGACATCACAGAACTGGTGAATGTTAGAGACCTTGCTCTCCCCCACCTTCCATTTGAGGATGCCCCACAAATGTTTGGCCAGTCCATCACCTTAACCCTCAAATTCTTTAGCAAGGCAGTGGTCCTCATGGAGGTGTGTTTGGGGTCATTATCATCTTGGAATACTGCCCTGTGGCCCAGTCTCCAAAGGGAGGGGATCATACTCTGCTTCAGTATGTCACAGTACATGTTGGCATCCATGGTTCCCACAATGAACTTTAGCTCCCCGGTGCCGGCAGCACTCATGCAGGCCCAGACCATGACACTCCCGCCACCATGCTTGACTGTAGGCAAGACACACTTGTCTTGTACTTCTCACTTGGTTACCGCCACACACACTTGACACCATCTGAACCATTGGACCACAGGACAAGGTTCCAGTAATCCATGTCCTTAGCCTAATTGTCTTCAGCAAACTGTTTGCAGGCTTTCTTGTGTATCATCTTTAGAAGAGGCTTTCTTCTGGGATGACAGCCATGCAGACCAATTTGATGCAGTGTGCGGCGTATGGTCTGAGCACTGACAGGCTGACCCCCCACCCCTTCAACCTCTGCAGCAATTCTGGCAGCACTTATACGTCTATTTCCCAAAGACAACCTCTGGATATGACGCTGAGCATGTGCACTCAACTTCTTTGGTTGACCATGGTGAGGCCTGTTCTAAGTGGAACCTGTCCTGTGAAACCGCTGTATGGTCTTGCCCACTGTGCTGCAGCTCAGTTTCAGGGTCTTGGCAATCTTCCTATATCCTAGAACATCTTTATGTAGAGCAACAATTCTTTTTTTCAGATCCTCAGAGAGTTCTTTGCCATGAGGTGCCATGTTGAACTTCCAGTGACCAGTATAAGAGAGTGTGAAAGCGATAACACCAAATTTAACACACCTGCTCTCCATTCATACCTGAGACCTTGTAACATTAACGAGTCACATGACACCGGGAAGGGAAAATGGCTAATTGGGCCCAATTTGGATATTTCCACTTAGGGGTGTACTCATTTTTGTTGCCAACGGTTTAGACATTAATGGCATGTGTGTTGAGTTATTTTGAGGGGACAGCAAATTTACACTGTTATACAGGATATACACTCACTACTTTACATTGTAGCAAAGTGTCATTTCTTCAGTGTTGTCGCATGAAAATATATAATAAAATATTTACAAAAATGTGAGGGGTGTACTTACTTTTGTGAGATACTGTGTAAATAATCATGCATATATAGGTGTAAGTATATATTTGTGCGAAACACATCAGATATATGTAGAAAATGTATTTAGGAATAAATAGAACATATTCTTCTATGTGAAGAACATTGGAATTTTAAATATTCATATTTTCATGTCGGGTTTGCGCTCTTGAGAATATGAGATCAGGTTTGTACTCAACTAAGGTGTTATTTATTTTTTTTCAGTTTTTTTGCTCCATTGACTTCCAAGGGGGAATAGGTTATTGCTAAGTTTGCTTTTTTAGGTGCAGCGGGTTAGCGCGTGAGCGGAAATAGTTTACTTTTAACCCGACACGTGCAAAAAGCTTACTTCTAGCGCTGTTAACGTTCGAACAGGAGCGTTAAATAGTGCTCCACTTGTAATCTGTCCCTAAATGTATTAATTTTGTTATAGTTGTTGTTTTTTGTTACATTTTTTTTTATTAACATGGGGTTTACACCTACAGTTTAATAAAATAAAAGGGACATAAATAAAAGGGACATAAAACCCCAAATTTTTCTTTCTTGGTTAAGATAGAGAATAGACTTTTAAACAAATTTTCAAATTACTTCTTTTAAAGGGACAGTCTACACCAGAATTTTTATTGTTTTAAAAGATAGATAATCCCTTTATTACCCATTTCCCAGTTTTGCATAACCAACACAGTTATAATAATATACTTTTAACCTCTGTGATTATCTTGTATCTAAGCTTCTGCAAACTGCCCCTTTTTTCAGTTCTTTTGACATACTTGCAGTCTACCCAATCAGTGCCTGCTCCCAGATAACTTCACGTGCACGAGCACAGTGTTATCTATATGAAATACGTGAACTAACACCCTCTAGTGGTGAAAAACTGTTAAAATGCAATCTGAAAGAGGAGAAATTAGCATATGAACCTCCTAGGTTAAAGGGCCACTGTAAGTAAATATTTTCTATGCCTGTTACTAACTAACTACCCCAAATACGCTTTTTATCAATAGCATTTCATTAACATATATCTACCGTATATCAGAAATCTGGTCTGCAAATTTAATTGTTTTCCAAACCCACTCCGTGGGTATCCTTTGCTCTGTATCTGTTTACAATACCTAGATTTCAAAATGGCGCTTTAAACACAAAGTTATTGGTTTAAGTATTTTGAACACACAGTGCTGAAAATAGTGGGCAGGATAACGTGACATCTTTGGCGAATAAAAAGATATAACTTTTAGAACGTTATGAAACTTCGTTTTGGAGAAAATATAGGTCAGTAGGTTTAAATTAATGTTTATTAACTTTAATATGTTAGCTGTTTAGCTTAAAAATTATAACAGAAAGTAATCCTTTAAGCTTTCAACTAAGAATACCAAGAGAACAAAGCAAAATTGGTGATAAAAGTAAATTGGAACAATGTTTAAAATGACATGCTCTATCTGAATCATAAAAGTTTATTTTGGCCTAGACTGTCCCTTTAAATCATTTGCTCATTCTCTTGTTATGCTTTGTTGAAAAGCATATCTAGATGGGCTTAGGAGCTGGGAGCTATCTGCCGATTGGTGCCTGCATATATATTCTTCTTGTGATTGGCTTACTGATGTGTTCAGCTAGTGCCAAGTAGTGCATTGCTTCTCCTTCAAGAAAAGATACCAAGTAAATAAAACAAAATTGATGATAGAAGTAGATCAGAAAAAAATGTTTACAATTGTACGCTTTATCTAAATCATGAAAGAAAAATGTTGAATTTCATGTCCCTTTAAAGTATGTCTGAAGAATAAAACTATTCCTTGATATGAAACAATACTTTAGGTATAAGTAAAAACAACAGTTTAATACCCTGTGGTATTTGTCCTTAAAACCTCCTTGAACAAGGTGCTCTACTAAAAATGTCTAGTGTTGTAAGCTTAGGGCATACTAATCTGCATGTATTGTAAGGTGTTAATGAATAAACTAATTGTAATGTTTAACTGTTGTTTTACATATTTATAACAATATGCAACAACTGTAATATGAGATACCAAATGGAATTAATTTACATAATGCATATATTATAAATGCAATTTACAATAAACAATACAAAAATGGTGCTGCAGATTTTAAATTATTTATCTGTATAAAGCCCTAATTGAAGCATTAGAGAAAAGCAATTTTGTTATTTCTTTAGGGGAAGACTTTAGTGGTGACGGGAAAAGAAACAAGCAAATTGCTTAGAACCTTTTAGTACCCATTTTTGTTTGTTTGTGTTTGTTTTTCACAAATAAAGTTTTTTTCATAAAGTAAACATACAAAAAATTACTAATAAAAAAAATGAAAACAATTAAAGGGACATAATACTCATCTGCTAAATCACTTGAAACTGATGCAGTATAACTGTAAAAAGCTGACAGGAAAATATCACCTGAGTATCTCTATGTAAAAAAGGAAGATATTTTACCTCACAATTTCCTCAGCTCACCAGAGTAAGTTCTGTGTAAAAAGTTATACTCAGCTGCTCCCAGCTGCAGGTAAAACAAATTAAAAAAATGAAGAAATGAACAGCAGCCAATCAGCATCAGCAGTGCTGAGGTCATGAACTCTTACTGTGATCTCATGAGATTTGACTTAACTCTCATGAGATTTCATAGTAAGCTTCCTTTACCTGATTGGTGAAATAATATGAGAGTGCACGAAGCTCATCCTTTCAGTTGTCCCGGGACAGACATACTAATATGCTGCTTAGAAATCCTTTACAATGGGAGGTGGCTACTGAGGAAATTTTGAGGTAAAATATCTTTCTTTTTTACATAGAGATGATCAGGTGATATTTTCTAATCAGCTTTTTACAGCTATGCTGCATCACTTTCAAGTGTTTAAACATTTGGGTATTATGGCCCTTTAACATATGCTGCACAAATTATATAATAGTTAAATACAAAATATGACATATTTAAAAGAATATTTACCTCAGATGAATAGTAAAATATCCATTGTTATTTGTTTACATGGAGGTCTCCTGTTACAAAATTGCTTCACACAAATGTTAAAATATACTATGTTAATTTACAAGTACAAAAATAACATTTGTTAAAAACTAATCCATAGTTTCTGCTTTTTAAAGTTTGTTGAAGTTTTAAAATTTGTGACTAATAATCTCTATAATTGTTGAAAGATGAGAATTAGAAAGGATTCTTATACATCCTTGAAATAAAATATTTTCATCTATGTCAGTGCAAAATGCAAAGTGTTCTGAGAATTGACAATGCCACACCTTGATACAGCATTGTACTTTAGCAAAGATAGGGATATTATTATATGAAAGTCATGCTAAAATGAACAGTTTGTTATGAACTGAAAAAAAATATTACAACATAACTGCTGGCACAAGTCATTCTTATGGAACACAAACATGCCAAGAAATTTCTGAACCAGGAAGAGGAAGTTTTCCTGAATTAACCTTCCTGTTTATATTTCGAAAGCAGCCAAATCCTATATCAGAACTGGATAGTTAGCTTTTTAACTTTCCAAGTAAAATGCTCCACACAGTAAACCATAGTAAATAAATATTACTTGTTATACAGCTCACTCAAAGGACTATTAGAATTTACTTTACATTGAGCTACAATATGCATTGTCAAGGCGGCCATGTGGCCTAAGCAAGCTAGGATTTTAGTGGGGCCACTAATTTTGACGAACCCCATAGAAGGCCATAGCATTCATCTGGGGTTGTCATGTTCCTTGTTCAGAGATGGATTGTCTGGTATTTCAGTTCTGGACTGACCATACTAGGCTGGATCAGACTGATATACTTCAGGAAAGTTCTCCTTTGTGAAAAGCACAATTGGGATAAAAGAGGCTGCTCCTAGGTGGTAACTCGCCATAGAACAAGCTACTGAGCTGTTGTTCATTCCTGGTAGAGCTGTAATGCGTGTGGGATATTCCACTATCAGACCAAACTTGGCCAGTAGTCTTCTTATCCCGGCGTCAAGCTGGAATGATAGGAAAATTCCCAGAGCAGAGAACGTTCGCAAAATTAGGTAAGCGGTACTCACAATAGGCAGGGTAGTCTTTGGCGGCAACAGGTAGGGAATCTAGCGGTATGGAAGTTCAAGGGTCAACCAATAGAAGGACCGGAAACAGGCAGGAATCGGCAACAAAGGTAATCCAATAATTACAGTTCAGGAAAAAAACAATAGAATGGTCAGGCAGACAGACAGGCAGAGTTCGGTAACAGTATAGCAATCCAATGGTTCAAGGGTTAAACAGGCAGAGTTGTCAGACAGGCAGTGTTCAGCAACTGTATGGCAATCCAGTATTTTAAAGTTAAGCAAGCAGAGTAGTCAGACAGGCAGAGTTCAATAACATTATGGCAATCCAGTAGTTTAGGGGTTAAGCAAGCAAAGTAGTCAGACAGGCAGAGTTCAATAACGTTATGGCAATCCAGTAGTTTAGGGGTTAAGCAAGCAGAGTAGTCAGACAGGCAGAGTTCAATAACGTTATGGCAATCCAGAATACAGTAACAATCACACCCAGGAGCACACTTAGTAACACCTATACTTGGGCAGTGATAGGTAGAAAGTAAGCAACTTACATAGGTGCAGGATTCGCGCCACAGAAGATCCTAACCGGCTTCAGAATGAAAGGAGCGTGCAGCAATGATGTCACCACCGCACACACACAGGAGCCAACTCTACCCCAACAAGCAGAACAGCAGACACCGCATCCCTAGCAACAGCTAGAGCGGTGCGGCGTGACAAAAGCTTTTCTCTTTCTGTAAACAGCTAATTTTTAAGGTCAGATTGTCTTCATGGTGCCTTGTCGCTCCCATGTTGTCCAAGAAGAAATAATGGTTTACACTCTTCTCAATCTCTACATGGCTTTCACAACTGACCACTGTTCTCTAAGTACAGTCTACCTGCCTACACCAGATATATACCAGATATATATATATACATAAAAACTGCCCTTAATAACTTTGATTCTATAAATAGACATTTATTTTATGTGCAGAGCATCTGAAAGTAACATAGTCTATGAATTTGACTTCATATAATACAAAGCTACCTGTGAAAATCATATTACATCATATTTATGCGTTTCATACTGATCTACACACACATACCCACATACATGCACAAAACCTTATGTGTCTATGTAAACCTATTTCTACCACTAAAGCGTGGAGTTTAGGAGAATTGTAATAACCTATATGAATCCCATTGGAGTTTCCCTAACAATGCAATTAATTTAAATTGATTTCCCTTCAGGCCTGCAGCAAATAAGTAATTTAGTAAATATACCTTTCAAAAACAACAATAGCAAAATGCAACATTCATTATAAACCTGAAAGCAAAACCTTCAATCTGATTTCTAAAAAAATAACAACTTGCATTTATTAAATTACAAGCGTCTGATTTCAATAGTGTGAAGTTGGACAATTTTCAGAGCACCATAACACGCTACTTGTTAATATCAGTCAGTTCCACCTATTAACAATCCATAGTAAAATATTCATTCTTATACGCCAGACACAACCACCAAGTTTTCAAAATGGTTGAATAGAATTATCACTGTATTGTACTACAAATATGCCAGCAAATATGTTGAACAGATTAAATAATGAGTAAAAAAAACCCCACACAAATAAAGGCAAACATACATAATGAATTCACAAGCTTTAAGGTAATATTGTTATATATGATTCTCTATTTCAGAGAACAAGTTGACTAATATTTATACTGTAAACAAAAACCTTTCAAGGAACAATATATTATGGCCTCATCCCTGTGTTTACAGATAAACAAAACCAAAACACATGATTGCCATATTAAAAAAATAAAAAAATACATGTGGGTCATTTTAAATGAATGTTTACAACTATTTACCAGCAACAAATCATTATGAATGGGGAAGCTCTAATCTGCCCCCCTTATTTTAACCCCTTAAAGGGACATTAAACCCCAAATTTTTCTTTCATGATTCAGATAGAGAATACAATTTTTAAAAAGTTTCCAATTTACTTATATTATAAAATTTATTTCATTCTGCTGTTATTCATTGTTGAAGAAATACCTAGGTAGGTTGTGCGCTCATGCCTGAAGCACCACATGACAGGAAATAGTGCTGCCATCTAGTGTTCCTTTTCTAGTGTGCCATTGTTGCAAAACTGCTGCCATATAGTGCTGCAGACACGTGCACACTCTTGAGCTTACATTTTTGGTTTTGAACAATGGATAACAAGAAAACAAAGAAAATGGGATAATAGAAGTAAATTAGAAAGTTGTTTAAAATTTTATGTTTTATCTAAATCATGAAAGAAAAAAAATTGGGTTTTATGTCCCTTTAATGACCACAGCACTTTTCCATTTTCTGACCGTTTGGGACCAAGGCTATTTTTACATTTCTTCAGTGTTTGTGTTTAGCTGCAATTTTCCTCTTACTCATTTACTGTACCCACACATATTATATACCGTTTTTCTCGCCATTAAATTGACTTTTTAAAGATACCATTATATTCATCATATCTTATAATTTACTATAAGAAAAATATAAAATTTGAAGAAAAAAAGGAAAAAAACACACTTTTTCTAACTTTGACCCCCAAAATCTGTTACACATCTACAACCACCAAAAAACACCCATGCTAAATAGTTTCTAAATTTTGTCCTGAGTTTAGAAATACCTAATGTTTACATGTTCTTTGTTTTTTTTGCAAGTTATAGGGCAATAAATACAAGTAGCACTTTGCTATTTCCAAACTACTTTTTTTCAAAATTAGCGCTAGTTACATTGGGACACTGATATCTTTCAGGAATCCCTGAATATCCATTGACATGTATATATTTTAATTTAGAAGACAACCCAAAGTATTGATCTAGGCCCATTTTGGTATATTTCATGACACCATTTCACCACCAAATGCGATCAAATAAATAAATCGTTCACTTTTTCACAATTTTTTTCACAAACTTTATGTTTCTCACTGAAATTATTTACAACCAGCTTGTGCAATTATGGCACAAATGGTTGTAAATGCTTCTCTGGAATCCCCTTTGTTCAGAAATAGCAGACTTATATGGCTTTGGCGTTGCTTTTTGGTAATTAGAAGGCCGCTAAATGCCGCTGCACACCACACGTGTATTATGCCCAGCAGTTAAGGGGTTAATTAGGGAGCTTGTAGGGAGCTTGCAGGGTTAATTTTAACTTTTGTGTAGTGTAGTAGACAACCCCAAGTATTGATCTTGGCCCATTTTGGTATATTTCATGACACCATTTCACCGCCAAATGTGATCAAATAAATTTTTTTTTTACATTTTTCACAATTTTAGGTTTCTCACTGAAATTATTTACAAACAGCTTGTGCAATTATGGCACAAATTGTTGTAAATGCTTCTCTGGGATCCCCTTTGTTCAGAAATAGCAGATTTATATGGCTTTGGCATTGCTTTTTGGTAATTAGAAGGCCGTAAAATGCCTCTGCCCAACACACGTGTATTATGCCCAGCAGTGAAGGAGTTAATTAGGGAGCTTGTATAAGGGTTAATTTTAGCTTAAGTGTAGGGATCAGCCTCCCACCTGACAAATCCAACCCCTTGATCCCTCCCAAACAGCTCTCTTCCCTCCCCCACCCCACAATTGTCCCCGCCATCTTAAGTACTGCCAGAAAGTCTGCCAGTACTAAAATCAAAGTTTTTTTTATTTATTTTTTATTTTTTTTAAAAATTATCTATTTAGCCATGATGGACCCCCCTTAGCCCCCAACCTCCCTGATCCCCCAAACAGCTCTTTAACCCTCCCCCCCTACCTATTTACCGCCATCTTTGGTACTGGCAGCTGTCTGCCAGTACCCAGTTTGCCCCCAAAAACAAAGTTTTTTTATTTTTTAATAAAGGATAGCTTTTTCTGCAGTGTAGCTGCCCCCCCTCCCAGATCCTTTGATATTTATTTTTATTTTTCTCCCCCCTCCCTCTCACGCTGCATTTCCCTGGATCCTTGGTGGCAGTGGTTGCTGTGTGCGCATCAGCACACGAGCACTCCCGCAGGCCCCCAGCACGCTCCCGGCACCCGGCGTCCACATTGCCGGGTAGCGATGAGCCGCCCACCCGCCTCCCTGCTAAGCTCCCACCCACCAACGATCCGCACCATCGCTACCGGTGCTGAGAGGGCCACAGAGTGTCTCTCTCTGCATCAGATGCTTGAAAAAGGGTATTGCAGGATATATTAATTTCAAGGCATCACTGCAACACCCTGAGAGCTGCTGGAAGCGGTCGCAATCGCTTCCAGCACTCAATTAGACCAAGGACGTGCCAGGTACGTCCATTGTCACTAACTGACAGTTTTTGCAGGATGTACCTGGCACATCCTTGGTCATTAAGGGGTTAATATAATGATTCTTTTCAAGTCATGATGTTCAGAAATGCTGAATAACCTCTTATGTTTTCATCTTTGATACACCTTGCAAATATTAGTTTGAAGGGAGGGAGAAGATGGTACTACACTTTATGAAATCTAAATTGCATTTAAACATTAAGTTAAAATAGTTTTACGATTTGCATCACAAATGCAAGTTAATCTAATGCAATTTGCTGCCACTTCTACTTAGGGTTGCCACCTTGACCATGTTTTCCTGGACACTTATGACATACACATGTTTTAGGGTATGCAGGGAGGAACATGAATAGTGGTGTCCATTGTAACTATTCATGTGCTGTTTAGGTGCACAATGCATGTTGCCCTCGGTACACCCTGCAGCATGTGTAACTCATAAATGTCCAGGAAAACACGGCTGAGGTGGCAACCCTACTTCTACTAGCAGCCAACAAGTTGGAGTTTTGCTTGTTTTAAAGGAAAAAATATAGGTAGGTGTTAGGTAGCAGATGCATAACAGTATTTCCATCACTTATTACACAAAACTGTAATTTTCCACTAGTCAGTATAGCCAACTGCCCAGGGCACCGACCTTGAAAGGCACCATCTTGGCTGGTAAAGAGATTACACACAGCAATCTACTCCCTACCAGCTGACTGTGTTCTGCACAGTAGAATATGTACAGGAAAAAAAGCTTAGGCTCCTCTTAAACTGACATGTTAGTACGTTTACAATGGAGTTATTATATTAGAGAAAACATGCTAAGACACAAGTGATTCAGATAGAGCAAGTCATTTTTCTAATTTACTTCTGTTATCAAATTGTCTTTGTTCACTTGGTATCTTTTGATGAATAGCTAATGATAATTTGTGTGTTTGTAGCTATATATGGCAGCAGTTTTGCAAGAATGCTATTCATTTACAAGAGCAGCAGACGGCATCATTATTCCCTGCCATGTAGTTCTCCAGACGCCTTCCTAGGTATCTTTTCAACAAAGAATACAATGGGAACTAAGTAAATTTGATAACAAAAGTAAACTAGAAACCTTTTTTTTAATTGTATGCTATGTCTGAATTACAAAAGAAAATGTTTGGGTTTCATATCCCTTTAATATATATAATTCCCCTCCCCTGTACTTAGAGACAACAGTTGTGCAAATCTGCCGTGAAGGAACTTTGTGCAGAACAAAGTGCCTAATGAGATTGAGTTTTGTTTAGCTTCTTTTTGATATATTATTTCATATTATTATTCCATTTCAGCAATAATTGGACAGTCATACTCTAGATTTCACAGATTAATCATTGTTTGAGTAGTGCAGAAGACCATTTATATCTGTCACTAACTGGCCTCAGCAGAGGAAATAAGATAAGAGGCTTTCAAACATGCTAATTTTGTCTTGTCTACACCTGCAAGTGTATTGGCTCCCCTAGAGCAGGCATTTAGAGCAGGGAGTTTGGCCATTGGAAAACAGTTGCAGCAAACACAATGTTAATATGTTAAACAAAAAAAGTTAGTACACAATTGCTGTGTTACTTTACTACAAGGCTTCACTAATTAATTACAAGGTGTCTCATGTCCCTTTAAATAACATACTTGCAGCTTAAAGGGGAAGTAAAGTCAAAATTATACTTCCATGATTCAGTCAGGGCATGCAATTTTAAGCAACTTTCCTATTTACTTTCATCATCAAATTTCCTTTGTTCTCTTGATATTATTTGTTGAAAGCTAAACCTAGATAGTCTCAAACTGCTTTCTAAGCCATTGAAGCCTGCCCCACATATCTGCATTTTGCCAGTTTTTCATAGCTAGACAGTGCTAGTTCATGTGAGCCATATAGATAACATTGTTCTCCCTCTCGTGTAGTCAGCACTGATTGGCTAAAATGCAAGTCTGCCAAAAGAACTGAGCTAAGGGGGCAGTCTGCCAAGGCTTAGATAAAAGGTAATCACAGAGGTAAAAAGTGTATTAATATAACAGTGTTGGTAATGCAAAACTGGGGAATGGGTAATTAAGTGATAATCTATTTTTTTAAACAATAAACATTTTCAAATAGACTGTCTCTTTAATTATTCATCCAATGCTATTCTGTACCCAAATGCTAATATTTCAGTAATATTTATTGAACTGTTATTTGGAATAATACAGATTGAACCTGTGGGAAAAATAGATGAATTTCAATAATGAATTCCCGAAGTCATTAAATAAAAAAAACAACCCTGCAGAGCTGCACCAAATCTTGGCAGTTAATGAACAAGGTTATTAAAATGAAGTTTTACTTTTAAATAATTTAAAAGGCTAAAAATATTTTTTATGCAGAATACATACTGGTTATAAACAAAGTTCCATATTCCAGTCCACCAGAAAAGCCAAGGAAAACCATTGCCTGCATGTTGGGGTGATTTAAAATACACATACACGGCGCAATGCCCCACACTTAAAAGAGAGGACCACCTATTTTCAGTTTAGGCCCCTCTCATGCCCCTTTAGAGACAGCAGATGAGTATCATAGACATTTCAATCACCTTCCTACTGGCACCAGAGGTTTTACAGCAGTAAAAGTGACAACTGGTTCATAGATCCATGGGGGATAACTGGGTGAGTGTTATTTTATAAAATACTATATATATGCTCATTCTGGGGCAACTAATTAATTAATATATATATATATATACATACATATATACTACTGTGCAAAAGCTTTAGGTAGGTGTGAAAAATGCTGTAAGTAAGAATGTTTTCAAAAATAAAAAAATGCTAATAGTTTATTTTTTATCAATGAACAAAATGCAAAGTAAGTGAATGGAAGAAACATCTATATCAAATCACTAATTGGTGTGACAACACTTTGCCTTCAAAACAGCATCAATTCTTCTAGAAACACCTGCACAAAGTAAGGGATTTTGTAAGTATCTGCAGAAAAAGAACAGAGGTGCTACCATGGCCTAGTAGCACTAAAACAGATAAAATAGATAAAGGATAACAAATATACTCACAAACATAAAGCACCCAACGGTATATTTTTGCCCTTATGTTACTGGGCTATGGTTGTTTGCTTTATGTGTCCTTACAGGCAATAGGAGTATTCAATGGACATCATTGCTGGTTGCATACAGTGAGCTGGACTACAGTTCCAGCCTGCCCCAATAGCACTGCTGGGTGCTTTATGTTTGTGAGTATATTTGTTATCCTTTATCTATTTGATCTGTTTTGGTGGCACTGGCCATGGTGGCGCCTCTGTTCGTTTTCTCTAGATCACGACATACCAGGATTTGACTGCCCTTTGACAGAGAGCTGCCTCATTTTGGATCATTTTGGACTCTTTTGTTCAGCTGGTTTAGGTTTTTTTATTGGTTTTGTACACAGTTAGTAGGAAGCGCCCTCTTTGGGTCTGGGTGTATGTTTGTACACCACTCTCTTTATGATTTTGTAAGTATATAGTCAGGTGTATGATTAAACCAATATACCAAATAGGTGCGAATGATTATCAATTTAAAGGGATATGAAGCCCAATTTTTTTCCTTCATGATTCAGATAGAGCATGTAATTTTAAACAACGTTCTATTATCAAGTTTTCTTTGTTCTCTTTGTTTCTTTTGTTGAATAGCAGGGACTTATGCCGGTCTACTTCTGGAGCACTATATGGCAGCAGTTTTGCAAGAAAGTTATCCATTTGCGATAGCACTAGATGGCAGCATTATGTCCTGTCATGTATTGCTCCAGATGCCTACATAGGCAGCTATTTAACACAGATTATCATGGGAACGAAGACAATTTGATAATAGAAGTAAATTGGAAACTTTTTTTTAAATGGTACCCTCTGTCTGAATCACAAAATAACTTTTTTTGGTTTCATATCTCTGTGTTTCAATATGTAGGTTGAAACACAATCATTAACTGAAGCAGAAACAGCTGTGTAGGAGAAATAAAACTCATTAAAGAACAGCCAAACTCTGCCAACAAGGTGAAGTTTCTGAAGACAGTTGTTAAAAGTCATACAACATGGAAGACTGAGCACAGCAACAACACACAAGATAGTTTATCACAGTTCAGGGACACACCAATTGAAAAGTAAATTATCTTATTTACTTTGCAGTGGCCACTTAGGCACATATATACATGTGTACGGACTATATCAACCAATCACAACATAGCATGTAGACTGGTCAGTGTTTTTTATTGGACATAACAATTAACTAACATTTTCACATTTCAATTACAGAACATTTTGGCAAAAAAATAATAAAAGTGCATCACTGTGCATAATCTATTTAAAGCATAATCTGTTCACACTATGAGAGTGGGTGCTATTTGCATGGCAATTTATAATATTTGTGATTAATAAAATATGAAATTATACTAAAAGCAGATTAACTATTTCAGTACTGGAGCTGCATAAAACGGTAAATTGTAGTCTATATTTTAAAGGTATCAACAGTTATTAATATGTCAACAAGTCAACAGTAAACAGTCTGAACAACAATGCTACATAAAAGCTTAAAGGGATATGAAACCCAAAACATTTATTTTGTGATCAAGACAGAGTATACCAGTTACATTTTTTTTTACAATTTACTTTATCATTCCTATGATATTCTGTGTTGAAGAGATACATAGGTAGGCATGTGAAGCACTACATGATATGCTCTTGTAAATGGATAGCATTCCTGCAAAACTGCTGCCATATAGTGCTCTAGAAATGGGCCGGCTCCTAAGCATGCATCCCTGTTAAAAAAAAAGATACTAAGACGATGAAGAAAAATTGATAATCAAACTAAATTAGAAAGTTGTTTAAAATGTTATGCTCTATCTGAATCATGTTGGGCTTCATATCCCTTTAATGTCTTCTCCCTCTGACACAAACATACTGGTTTTGGGGGGGGGGGTTGTTAGCTGTATACCAGGCATTTATATGACAATTGAACTCATTGGTTGGTGTCTAGAGTGCAAATGATCAATGGGAAAGAAGTCCAGAGGTCTTGCTGACCTTTTAGCTCACTTTTCACTCTGATATTTATAAAGAAAGTAACTAAACCTCAAATCAATGGCAAGATGTGAGCTACAAATGGGTTACATACCCTTATTCATTTATTGTACTGCTCTGCTCTGAATTGTCTACACGCTTTATTGAAACAATGCACAGCACGACATTAAAAAATAATAATAAATATTAATTAACTTTCAAAAATATAAAAAGAAACTTATAATTGCCTATATATTTACTTACCATTGTATTGTTCACTATTCAAATCTTAAAAATCTTCTAACACTAAACACTAGAACACTAAAATCAAACTTAAATGTTCATGGTTTTGACAGTTTTAAACAACTGTCCAATTTAATTTTATTATCAAATTGGTTTGTTTCTTTTTGCATCCTTTGTTGAAGAGGAAATTTAAATAGGCTGATAGGAGCTGAAGAGCTTGCACTCTATGTCAGCTTGAAGACATCCGGCGCAGGAGCGTCCTCTTCATACGGTCACCGCTGTACACTGAATCTTCAATGCAAGGGAGTCTTTTCAAAATGGTGTCCCTTGCATTCCTATTGGCTGATTTGATTTTTGAAATTCAAATCAGCCAATAGGATGAGAGCTACTGAAATCCTATTGGCTGTTATAATCAGCGAATAGGATGAGAGCTAATAAAATTCTATTGGCTATTCAAACCAGTTTTTTGCGATGTGGGTGGGCTGGCGGTTTAGGGGTTAATAGGTTTAATTAGAGGCGGTGATGTGGGAGGCCAGAGGTTTAGGAGTTAATAACTTTATTTAGTGGCAGCGATGTTGGGGAGCGGCGGAATAGGGGTTAAACACTTTGTTATAGTGTCAGCGATGTCAGGGAGCGGTGGAATAGGGGTTAATAACTTTTATTAGAGGTGGCGATGTCGGGAGTAGTAGATTAGGGGTTAATAAGTTTAATATACAGTAGTGTTTGTGATGTGGGAGGGCAGCGGAATAGGGGTTAACAAGTAGTTTATGGGTGTTAGTGTAATTTTTTACATTTTAGTTTTGAGTTTTGTGAAACATTGTTGTTGCGCAAAATTATAACTACTGCTTTCAGATGGGGGAATCGATCATGTCAGTATAGGCTGGAACGCAAGCCATTTTAGCCATTTTTGAGTGCGGGATTGACGTTGCGTTACTTGCTAAAATGCTTGCGGTACAGCTATACCGACAAGATTCGTAATAGCTGCGTTACTATTTTTATGCTGAAATGGCCATTTTTTCCAGGGTTAACGCACAACTCGTAATCTAGCCCAATGTTTGAAAACATTGGGGCCATAGAGTTTTAATGACACATACACACTCTTCAGCTCCTATGAACCTTCCTAGACTTCATCTTTAAAACAAGGATACTAAGAGAACAAAAACAATTTGAAAGTAGAATTAAATCAGAAAGTTGTTCAAAATTATTTGTGGCATCTGAATTACAAAAGTTTAATTTTGACTTTACTATCCCTTTAAGCTAACTTTGTTAATTTTATAATGGCTTTATAAGTACAAAATTTAGCTTTATGTCTGCCGAGAAAAATAATTCAAATTTAAACCTAAGGAACGTCGAAATCAATCTTAAACTGCAAAAATACAAATTTAAAGTGACATTGACATTCTATTTTAAATAAAGATACAATTTCCATTTGGAATGGATCCAAAAACGAATATATCAAACATAGGTTCATCCGTGGATCCACATATGTGGTCTATTTACTTTCTTGCAGTTGTAATTTAATCTACATGCTGAACAAAAAGAAATATCAGAACTGGGCAATACAAACATGTTTATAATATTGAAAAAGTTTTTTAAAAACTCTGAACGTTTTAGGCTTGTACATAATTGCTCACCCCAAGAACCTTGGCATTAGAGTAATTAATTGCATTCCTCCTATTAAACATCAAATTAGACTGAATAATGATATGGATATTCAGGATTTTATTTGAATGAATATGTCTTAAAAAACAGTTTTATTTGATTTATGTGAGATTTTTGTTAAGCTGTTTTAAGTGTCAGGATTTTATTAACTTTTTATATATTTATATATCTTAACCATGAATACAATAAATATGTTGGTTCTTTTAATGTCTATTTAATACTTCAGTGACTATTAACTACTATTATAGTACCTGCTTATACTGTTCATACTTTAAAATGATAAGGCAATTTCACATAGAAAACCTAAATTGAGTACAGCTATTCTGCATACATAAGCATTCTTCATCTCAAAGCAGCAAAGATTCTATTTTAGCTTTTTCTAGTGTGACTCATCTCAGGATTACAGCACAGAGTTGGCATGGGAAGGAAGAATAACAGGCATTGTGACATAATGATTTCATGGATTGAGAGAGAATTAAAAGAAATTTAAATATGGAATATTTTGTGGTATTTTCTGATTAATGGGTTCATGAAATGAGATGGATTTTACACAAAAAATGTGTCCAGAAATAAAGCAACACATTTCTATTCCAGGATGCCTGCAGGAGGGAGGGAAGTCATAATAGCGCGGTCCTGCCACTCGCAGCGAGACATGCGCTATTATATCCGGAAAAACCCTTAACGACCAGCGACACACAGGTTACAGCTGGGTGGTTAAGGGGTTAATTATCAAGACTAAGATTGTGCTCAGCTAAACAGGACTGGCTCATGTTAAGTATTGGGACATTTTTCACCAAAAAAAGGACAAAAATGCTACTGATAAACAATGAAAATGGTGGGTTGTGATAGTGTTGACATCAAAAATGGCTCTTTTGAAGTCATTGTCATGCCAATGATTATCAAACCATATATAGGTCAACCACTGTGTTAAATGCAAACAAGAGTGCAATTATGAAAAGCTCTAAAACATAAAAGAATTTATCTTTGTGCACCTTGGTGTCCATTTAAATTTATCTTTAAAGGGACATAATACCCATATCCTAAATCACTTGAAAGTGATGCAGCATAACTGTAAAAAGCTGACACATTTTACCTCTAAATTTCTTCAGCTCATCAGAGTAAGTGCTATGTAAACAGTTATACTTCAGCTGCTGTACAGCTTCAAATTAAAAAAAAAAAAAACCAAAAAAAAACAATAGGCAATCAGCATCAGCAATGCTGAGGTTACGCTTTGCTGTGATCTCATGAGATTTCACTGAAATCTCTTGAGATTTCACTGAAATCTCTTGAGATTTCCTAGTAAACTTTCTTAAACTGAATTGGAAAATAGCATGACTGTGCCTGCACATCCATTGCAAGTCCTGGGACTATCATTCTGATTGGCTGCCTAAAGTCTCTACAGATGTTCTTCTAGTCAGCTTTTTACAGCTATGCTGCATTACTTTCAAGGGCTTTAACATTTGCGTATCATGTCCCTTTAACTGTATGAAAACTAGAGTAACTGCGCTTCACTAGATTTAAGAAGTGGAAGGTCACATAATTAGCGCATAAGCTTTGCATGTACCATACAAATTTGATAGCAATTGCTTAATCTAGAAAAGGATGATTTATTTTTTCTAAAAAAGATATAATCATCATAATATAATTGAATGAATTAGTAAAAGGGACAGTAAACAATTAAACTTTTGTGAGTCAGATAGAGCATGCAGTTTTAAACAACTTTCCAATGTACTTATATTATCTAATTTACCATGTTCTTTTAAAATCCTTCGTTGAAATGCATTGCCCTGCTTGGAGCAAGCTGCTGATTGGTGGTTGCAACATACATGCCTCTTGTTAATGGCTAACCCAATGTGTCCAGCTAGCTCCCAGCAGTGTATTGTTGCTCCTTTAAAAAAAGGATACACATAGAATGAATCAAATTAGATAATAGAACTAAATTAAAAAGTTATTTAAAATTGTAGGCTCTGTCTGAATATTGAAAGAAAAAAAATGTTTTTATGTCCCTTTAACTAGCTGCATCATTCTGCCTTTCCTCTGTATACTTAAAACATGAAGTTTTCCTTTTGAGCGTATTTTAGGAGCACAGATTAATCTTATGACTGTTCTGACAGTGCTTTACTTCGAGTTAGGTAAATTGTCATTGGAAATGTTTCCAGTAAATACATTTTCAATTTGGCAAAGAATTCTGTATATTAGTTTTGTTGCTTTATTACTTATTCTTTCTAAGAAGGTTGTTTTGTCATGTTGTTATCAGTAATAGGAAAAATACTGACAATGCCAAGAACTATCACTTTTAATGTCATTAACCTTTTGTAATTAATGCTCAAGCACTGCCAATTTGTTTAGTATTAAAGTGACTGCCATCCATTTGAAAGAATATTTAAATATTCTGCATTAACTCTGCCCACATAAATATGAAGATATATATATATATATATATATATATATATATATATATATATATATATATATATATATATATATATATATATCAATTTGCAGGGGTTAAAGGGACATGAAAAAAAGTTTTTGTTTTCTTTCATGATTCAGGCAGAACATGTGATTTTTTTTTCCAGTTTTTCTTCTTTTAGCTAATTTGTTTTGTTCTTTTGATATTGTTTGTTGAAAGGGATACCTAGGTAGACTCAGAAGCTGCCGATTGGAGGTTGCTCATATAGGCCTAATTTTATTAACTCTCCCAGTGAATTCAGCAAGCTCTCAGTAGTGCATTGCTTCTTCTTCTTCAAAAAAGGATACCAAAAGAATGAAGCAAATTGGATAATAGAAGTAAATTGAAAATTTATGTTTTGTCTGATTCATGAAAGAAAATGTTGTGTTTCATGTCCCTTTAAACACATGATTATATGCAAATAATTACACAATAATAAAATGATCAGCATTTCATGTTCCTTTAAAGTTTTTATGTCCCTTTTTTAAATTGGGTGTAAGAAAAAAATAGTGAATTGCATCAGTATCAAATAAAGGTATTAATGTTCAGCAAATGACAAAAAAAGAATATAAAGCTTGACATAATCATGAGGGATAGCTTGCAACTCTCTAATTAAGCTTTATTTAAAATTTCCCTGAACATACATAAGCAAACAAACATTATGTACACAAAAACACTCAAAAATTGAATCCTTGTCAATTTAAATTGCAACTCTCTAATTAAGCTTTATTTAAAATTTTCCTGAACATACATAAGCAAACAAACATTATGTACACAAAAACACTCAAAAAGTGAATCCTTGACAATTTAAATTAATATAATAGAGAATTTAGGAGCCAAGACACATATTTGCTGATGTAAAAAGAGTGGTGGATAATTATGGCCTTTTAGCAAGCAAAGAATTATTAAACAGATTTTTGGAGACTAGCATAAACTTTTCCTGAAAAAGAAATTAATGTTCCTCAGATATAACAAAATGGAACAAAACAAAAATCCTTTTTTTTAAATAGAATGGCTATAAAAAAGTAGAAAATGGGTCTATTAAATTCTCACAGTAATAACGTGTTACATATTTGTACGTGCCAGAGATGAAATATTTATATAAAAATAAAATAACAATGCTCTAGAGAATATTACGTAATAGGGCATCTGAACAGTGGTTGCTCTTGTTTTTGAACAAGTAGTTAAAGGGAATTTTATTTTCAGCTATATTGTAAAAGATCTGCATACAAGTAAAATGCGTGACTATCAGGGCTGAGGAGTAAAAAAAAAAAAAAAAGATTTTGTAAAGAGAACAGTCTACAGTTAAAGGGATAGTACCTAGGTATGCTCTTTAACAAAGTATACCAAGAAAACAAAGCAAATTTAGTAATAGAAGTAAACTGGGGGGTGGTTTAAAATGACATGCTCTATCTGAATCATGAAAGTTTAATTTGAACTTTTATGTCCCTGTAATGATAATTGTTATAGTTACTTATGGAAGTTACGGCATCAATAGATAAACACAGTAGAGTAACATAATCAATACACTCTAAAGAAATAGACAATGCAAAAGCATTTTGTTTTAATTTCACATGACTAGTAGTTGTTTTTCTGACAAATGTCAGTTAGTTTTAGTTTCCTTCCCCCTTATCATGTGAAAGCCATCAGCCAACCACAAAATGTATATATACTTATTCTGTGAACCTTGCACATGCTCAGTAGGAGCTACTGCCTCAGAAAGTGTGCATATAAAATGACTGTGCATAATTAGATAATGGATGTGAATTGAAAAGTTGTTTAAAGCTGTGTATCTGAATAATGAGAGTTTAATTTTGACTTTAGTGGTCCTTTAGCTCCTTAACCGCATGTGATGATACATGGTTGTCATGCACGCAAAGCTTTCAGCGCACATGGCCACCATGTGTCGTCATCCAGGGGGCTGCTTTCAAGGCTAATGGCAGCCCTCCTCCATAAGGGGTCTACAAGGTGGCCATGGTGCCCTGCATCGATGGGGAAATCCAGTCATGCTGGGGACATCACCACGTATGATCTTGGTGACGTCACCAAGCTCAGGAAACCAGGAAGTGCACTAGCTGAACAGGACTTAAAGGAGCTGGATGGGGAGTAAGTGCTTAAACCCCTCAGTCTCAGCTCCCTTTAGTCCTAGAGACCCCCAAGAGCCAACGTTTGAAAGGTAATTGCCTGCTCTTTCAGAAGATTTGGGGTATAAAGTACAATTAAAAGAAAATAAATAAAAATAAGAATGTTAAATCCCTATATATCACATTAAAAAGGCTATTAAAAAGGCCTATATATATATATATATATATATATATATATATATATATATATATTATACACATATACACCATTCTATAGAGTTTAGAAAAAAACACACCAACTTTTGTTTACAACCTTCTTTATTAAAAATTAAATACATTATTTTTAATGAGGCATAACAGGCTATCAAAAAGGCCTAAATACCCCTATGGCTCCTTGTTTTAAAGCCCAGAGTCCCTTTTAAAATAAAGCCCCTATATAAGTGTAACGGGGTTTGGCCTAGGCCCACAATTACCCCTGTGGGTCTTTACCCCAGCTACCTCCATGTGATCTGCAGGCTGATCCTGAGTCTCCGCTACCTGGGAGTTGGGGTACATGACTGTGGCAGTGCCTCCACCTGACTGGGCATCCAGGGCAAGAATGGGTTTCCCAGACAGGAACATAATAAATAACTACAACACACACAGTAATAACAGTAAAACAGTATGAACATGTATTAAAGGATTATGGCAAATAACAAATAAGGCAAGAAATACAGTGGCTAACTAACACACCAACTCTCTCTAACCAGGCCCAGCACCCTCCCAAACCACCTGCGAACCCACCCTCAGGCTTCACCCTAATGGCTGATGGGTACTAGTTGGTGCACAGAAATGTTGGGGCCCTTTAAGGTAATCCACATGCATTTAAACAGTTACAGCTCATAGGAAACTGCAATCCACAGGAAGAGCTGTTTATAAGTTTATGTGATGGACAGAATGCCCTGTCAGTATGACAAGGAGAGAGGATACTTCTTACCACTAAACAGGATTCATCTGCACAGGCTGACAGAAAACTCCAAGGTCTGCCAGTCATTTACTTTGTCTGCATTCTTCTCCACAGCTCTCTAACAGGGTCAGACTGCAGCTGGCAGCATACACTAAATCAGCAGAGAAATGCTATTACTTTACAAGATGAAGTCTGCAGCTCTCTCACAGCCAGGCCTGCTCTGACATGTCTGCTTCCTCCTGTGTCTTACACTCTTCTTTCAGTTTCACTTGATCACATGACCAACCAGTCTAATAGTTGCCTAGGCAACTTCTCCTGCAGATTGTATACAGGTGCAAAAGTTCACAGGAAAATGTTCAACAGGAAGGGCTACATTCTCCCCCTCGTATAATCCTTGCCTTCCACTGGCAAGGTTCCACCAAGAGGTAAATTGAAAAAACAAAACATATAAATAATAATAAATGCACTAACAGTCCTATAAACAAATGTTAACTATCTTACAGTTTATTCTAGTACAGACGGGTTCCAACATTCATAATGTCCGCAACCGCATACAGAAAATCAACCATTTTAGACTGTACCTGGGGCATATGTACATAACTGGGTTCTCCGACTTGATCGTAAGTAAGAACCCTGGGAGGCTGTCGTATTCTAGTACCCAGTCTCTGTTCTCTCTGAGGAAGTCCAGAATGTGCCTGGGAATCTTCAGCTCTGGCCACTTGGGTGGGGAGGTCACCAGATGCTTGAGACCCTGGCTCTCCCATGATACAAGAGTCTCTTTTTGGGGTCCCAGGCACAAAGTTGGGGCTGTTGGGATTCAATGTAGAGGAGGCTAAGGGAGGAGAGGAAGGAAAGTGTTGTGTTTCCTCAGCAGGAGGAGACCACCATTGATCATCAGCACTAAGAGCTTCTGGAGTCTCTACTGCCTCATTTTCAGGACTCTCCGTTGTGCTTTTCTCCCATTCACTACTACTCCCTTCCTCTTCATCGATATAGGCTATTGGTAGTAGATGGTTCCTATGCCAAGCTTTGATCCGGCCTTCTGGGCCTTTTATATTATACACTGGTAGCCCCTTTAGCTTAGACACAACTTCAAATAGGGTACCCTTCCATCTGTCTGCTAATTTGTGTTTCCCAGGTACCCCTAAAGAAGATACGATACCTCTGGAGGAGAACCTTATCTCCCGCTTGGACTTCCCGATGCTTCACTTTGGTATCGTATCTTCTTTTGTTGCGTTCCTCCATTTTTGCCGCAGCTTGAGTGGCCAACTCATAGGCACTGTGAAGGTTTTGTCTGAGGGTCCTCACATACTGGAAGTGAGAGTCTGACTTTGTCCCATCTGGGGACACCCCCAACCGGACATCTATCGGTAGTCTGGCTTCCCTTCCAAACATTAGGAAATAGGGTGAGAATCCTGTAGACTCATGCCTTGTGCAATTATATGCGTGGACCATGGCTTCTACATGCTTACTCCAGGACCACTTCTCCACTTGTTTCAGAGTCCCGAGCATGTCTAGGAGTGTCCTATTAAAACGCTCAGGCTGGGCATCACCCTCAGGGTGGTAGGGTGTTGTTCTGGACTTGTGAACCTGCAACATATCCAACAGTTCTTTGATCAGCTTACTCTCAAAGTCTCTACCTTGATCAGAATGTATTCGATTGGGCAGACCGTAGTGCATAAAATATTTCTGCCAGAGGACCTTGGCTACGGTCACAGCCTTCTGGTCCTTAGTGGGAAAAGCCTGAGCATATCTGGTGAAATGGTCTGTTACTACCAGAACATCTCCAATTCCGGTAGTATCATTCTCAATACATAGATAGTCCATGCACACAAGATCCAGGGGTCCTGTACTTCTCAGGTGGCCCATAGGGGCAGCTCTCACAGGCAGAGTCTTTCTCTGAATACATCTTCTGCAGGTCTTCACATAATGTTCAACATGTTCTCTCATGCGAGGCCAATAGAACCGGTCTTGTACCAGGCCATAGGTCTTGTCTACCCCAAGATGCCCATGTTGATCATGGAGGGCTCTTAGGACCATTCCCCGATATCTATGAGGTAACACTAGCTGCTTTCGACCAGGGTGGTCATGGTATTTTATAATTCTATAAAGGATTCCATCTTCTAGATGTAGTTTACTCCATTCTCTCCGGTACAAATCTCTTTGTCCAATGGGAAGGGAGCTCAGTAATTTAGGGTTCTTGGCTCTCATTGCCTTGAGGACTGTCCCTATATACCAGTCCTGTGACTGGGCTTTCTTCTTGTCTTCATTGGTTATGTGAGACCACTGTTGGAGCATTGCTGGAGCACAGAATACCTCTGGTACGGCTTCTGGGGAGTGACATATGGAGTCTATTCCTCTGAGTTCAGAGAACTCATCCTGCCTCTCAGCCACTACATATGTTTGGCACAGGGCTCCTACCCCAGGCACAGGGATTTCTTCCCATTCCTCCTTTTCTTCATGAGGAGGAAGTCCAGGTCTGCGGGACAGAGCATCTGCACTGACATTCTTAGGGCCTGGCTTGTATTTAAGGCTGAAACTATAGTTCGACAATGCTGCCAGCCACCTATGCCCTGTGGCATCCAGCTTTGCTGTTGTTTGAATATAAGTAAGCGGATTGTTATCCGTCCTTACCTCGAATGTTGCTCCATATAAATAGTCATGTAACTTGTCCACAATTGCCCACTTGAGCGCCAAGAATTCTAGCTTATGGACCGGATAGTTTTTCTCTGCACCAGTTAGACTTCTACTTATGTAGGCCACTGGTCTTAACCCTTCCGGGTAGCTCTGATGCAATACGGCCCCTAGGCCTTCCATACTTGCATCAACATGGAGCACATATGGTTTCTCAGGATCTGAATATGCCAATACAGGAGCTTCTGTGAGTCTTTTCTTCAAGATTAAGAAGGCTTCTTCGCATCCTGAGGTCCATTTCTTTCCTAAGGAGTCTTTAGGACTTGGCGCCTTAACACCCTCTATAGCAGAGGTAGTCTTTAACAGGTTGTGTAGCTCTCGAGCAATCTTTGAATAGTCTTTCACAAACCTCCGGTAGTAACAGCAGAATCCAAGAAATGAGCGCAGCTCACTGATGTTATCTGGCCTGGGCCAGTTCATCACCGCTTCAATTTTGGTCGGGTCAGTTGTCACACCTTGTGCGGAAACAATGTGACCTACATATGTAACAGAGTTCTGGGCAAACCGACATTTGTCTATTGATAATTTCAGACCCTCTGCTTGGAGTCGATCCAACACCTTCAGCAATCGCTGTTCGTGCTCTTCTGGTGTCCTTCCAAACACTATGAGGTCATCAAGATAGACTAGGCACTCTTTGGGATTCATATCCCCCACAGTCTTCTCCATCAGCCTTTGAAAGGTGGCGGGAGCTCCAGTGACCCCTTGGGGCATCCTGGTAAACTCGTAAAATCCCAAGGGACAGATGAAAGCTGTCTTTTCCTGATCCTCCTTCTTCATGGGTACCTGATAATACCCAGACCTCAAGTCCAGAACGCTGAACCACTGGCTTCCAGAAAGGGCATCTAGCAGATCTTCTATCCGTGGCAGAGTATATTGATCTGGCACAGTCCTTTTGTTTAAAGTCCGATAGTCTATGCAGAGCCGGACTGTGTCATTCTTTTTCCTAACTACCACTATGGGTGAGGCATATGGACTTCTGGACTCTCTAATAATGCCAGATTCTTCCATCTGTTTGAGTATATCCCGGACATCTTCCACATCTCAAGGGGGTATTCTCCTTGATCTTTCTCTGAAAGGAGCTGGGTCAGAAAGTCTGATAGCATGTGTGGCACTCTTTGCACATCCCACATCCATTTCTTTCCTGGAGAAGACTTTCTCTCGAGTAGCCAATTTGGATCGGAGGCTATCTCTCCACTTTTGTGGTAGAGGAGAATCTTCCAGTTCAAAAACTATAGGTCCTTCATGATCACCTCCCTGTTCTGCCTTTACAGACATTACTGAAGAGACTTGGTCCAACAAGTGAATCACACCAATCTTCTGGTGACGATGAATTCTGATCTCTGTGGGTGTTAAGTTTCTTATCATTATCGGAAAATCTTTACACCAGTGATTGCGCCAGTCTTTCACCTCAGATATGAGAGTCCACCCCTTTTTTGCATCCTCCTCAGGCAAGGACTCAATGAGGTATTGCCTGGTTCCTCCTGATATTTCATGGTGCATAGATGCTATGGCTCGTAGAGTCTTAGTCTCTCCAGGCCTTACAAATAAAGGTTCTTTCCCCGAGTAGTGGCATGATCCTGGTCTAGCTTGTAGGGCTAGTCGATGGCACTCTTTCCCTAGAACAGGGCTGACTTCCATCAGTCTGGTTAGAGATACATCTCCCACTTCAGTTAGGCAGGCCCTGAACATGTCCTGCACCATTCTTGCGTTGGTACCCAAAATTATTGGGGCGCACATTGTTTTCTTCATGGAGCATACAAGAGCTTCCAATTCCATAGGGCAGATCATTCCTGTGTTTAACTGTGGGATGGTTATTGTCACTCTTATACATCCCTCTACAGGCTGGGCCTGAGATCCCACTCCCCACAACTGCAACTCTCCTGCTGGCTCCAGGGGAATATGTTTTAGATGATGGTCCTAGAAGTCTCTATTAATGATGGTGACCTGGGATCCAGTATCTAACAAGGCCGAGGCATGAATATCTTCTATTTGTAACTGTATCATAGATTTGGGCCCGATCTTGGCCCCCACAGATAACATGGGTGTGTTTTTTTCCCCTCTTTTCCTGAAAGGACTGGTAACTTGAGCCTCCTCCAGCTCAATAGCTAGCACTTCCACTCCTGTATCTGATGAATTAGTGGGACACTCCCACTTGAAATGCCCTGATTTTCCACACTTAAAACAGTTCCCTCGGGGGGACTGTTCCTCTGTGAATAACCTTCCTGTGGTCTCCCTGCGGTGCTGCCTCCTGGTAGGAGAATAATCTGTTCTTCTTGGCAATGACTTAGACAATAATTCTAATTCAGCTACCTTTTTTTTTAAGGACGAACAGTTCCATATCCTCTTTCTCTGCAGCTTTAGAAGAATTTCCTTTTTTGTGGAGGAGATGGGGACATTTGGTTCTCCAGTACTTTTGCAGTGTGGAATAGGACAAGACTTGATCATCCAACTTAACTCTTAACATGATCATGACTCGATCATTGCTAAGGCCTCCCTTCTGAATTTGTTTGGATAGTCGAGCATCCAACTCAGATGCAGTGACTGCTCCATTATGAAACAGTTTTCCCAGTGACAATTGTAATCGATTGATATAGTCTGAAGCTTTCTCATGTTCCTTCTGTTTAGTGGCTAGGAACTTGATTAATAGATCATCAGAGTCCTCTGATTTTCCATACGCATCCTGCAAAACTTTCAGGTAATCTTGTGCAGTAGCTTGTTCATTCACTCCCCTAAACAGCCTTATCATATTCGTAGCTGGGAAACGAAGACTCTCCGTTATCCGTTGTTTTTTTATGTTATCCGTACAAGACCATTCTTCCAATAATTGTACAGCATTATCCTTCCAGGCCTTAAAGGGTTCCTCCCCGGCAGGAACAGGCTGATTCCCAGAAAACACTTTCAGCTTACGGTAACTGTGGGTATGGGTAGCTGTTACTATGGCTTCTGAGAGTTTTTGCAGTATTTCAGATATGTTACTCTCTCCTCAACTTGTGGCTCTCAATAGGGAATCGCCTGGTTTTGGGGATGTTGGAGATGAGGGAACCACTAGATCTTGGGTCTTAGGGGCAGTTGTCCCTTGCACACTGGAAAAGTCGACATTTCGTTTGAGGATGGCCCCATTCTCTACAGGGTTAACCGGTAATCTCCTGGTGGGTTTCTCTGACAAAGGGGACAGAATCTGGGAAAAACTTGATACATTAAAGTCTCTTTGGCCTATACTGGAGGGTTGCTGCAGTGTAACCCCTTCCTCCTTATCAGGGAGAGCGTACACAAAGCGACATCCTTCAGGAGCTGCTTCAAGAAGGTATAGACATGTAGGCCTATGACGGCCTCTCAAATCTGCATGGGAATATACTAACATGTAAGTTTGACCGTATGAATCATGCAGGATATCTCTGATGGTAGCCATCTCTATTCCCAGTACAATCTCTACGCACTTGGTGATATGTTTTATCTCACTATAGGGAGGTACCTGGCATATCATCACTGCATGATGCAATGATACCTTCTGTTGCTGGGCCCAATCTGTTACAAATGGGAGTGTGGGCCGGGGAATTAACGTATCCTTACTGGGTGTACCCCAATTTATCTCAGCAGTACCACCAAATGTAACGGGGTTTGGCCTAGGCCCACAATTACCCCTGTGGGTCTTTACCCCAGCTACCTCCATGTGCTCTGCAGGCTGTTCCTGAGTCTCCGCTACCTGGGAGTTGGGGTACATGACTGTGGCAGTGCCTCCACCTGACTGGGCATCCAGGGCAAGAATGGGTTTCCCAGACAGGAACATAATAAATAACTACAACACACACAGTAATAACAGTAAAACAGTATGAACATGTATTAAAGGATTATGGCAAATAACAAATAAGGCAAGAAATACAGTGGCTAACTAACACACCAACTCTCTCTAACCAGGCCCAGCACCCTCCCAAACCACCTGCGAACCCACCCTCAGGCTTCACCCTAAACGCTGATGGGTACCAGTTGGTGCACAGAAATGTTGGGGCCCTTTAGGGTAATCCACATGCATTTAAACAGTTACAGCTCATAGGAAACTGCAATCCACAGGAAGAGCTGTTTATAAGTTTATGTGATGGACAGAATGCCCTGTCAGTTTGACAAGGAGAGAGGATACTTCTTACCACTAAACAGGATTCATCTGCACAGGCTGACAGAAAACTCCAAGGTCTGCCAGTCATTTACTTTGTCTGCATTCTTTTCCACAGCTCTCTAACAGGGTCAGACTGCAGCTGGCAGCATACACTAAATCAGCAGAGAAATGCTGTTACTTTACAAGAAAAAGTCTGCAGCTCTCTCACAGCCAGGCCTCACACACACACCTTCACTGCTCTGACATGTCTGCTTCCTCCTGTGTCTTACACTCTTCTTTCAGTTTCACTTGATCACATGACCAACCAGTCTAATAGTTGCCTAGGCAACTTCTCCTGCAGATTGTATACAGGTGCAAAAGTTCACAGGAAAATGTTCAACAGGAAGGGCTACATAAGTTTTAATACCCAGGTGATCACTGTGGTAATAGTGATCACCTGGTGTGACTAAATATCCATTTAATTGCATAGAGTCTCATGGGAGCCCCTATGTGCATATCATAGTTACATAACTATACAGAAAGGCCCTAATTTATTTGAGGATAACCCCTTCTTCCTAAAATACACACACATTATTGTTTGCAACCTTATTTATTGAAATTTTAATAAGAACATTAATTTATTTCACACATTTTATTGCACAGTTCTTAAGTCATGATATATTTATAAAATAACATTATAGTGTGAATCTGTTGGGTCTGCTGGAAAAAAAACAATATAACATATGTGTGGGTTTCTCAGTTAAAAAGGGCATACAGTGTGGATTAAATGTGACCAGCATGTAGAAACTCCAAAACAGCTCAGCACATGGGTGGCAATGGCTCAGCAGTTAAGGGGTTAAATAGTCTTACAAAATAACTCGATTCAGGTGCAATTTTTTTTTAACCTAACTATTGTCATATTACTGAGTTAGCTGTCTTTATTTCACTGAAGTTGTAAAGGGCCTAATGCAAAGAGTGCTTCAAGACATACAAAGTTAATGGAGAGATCCTCTCAAGGAAATCCTTATCACTTAGGTGATATATTATTATTGTCGGTTATTTATAGAGCACCAACAGATTCCGCATTGCTAAATGAACAGCACATTCACATTGGTCTCTACTTCCTTCATTTTCAATTTTATCATGTATTTTTCCATATGGAGGTTCCCGAAGGCCATTTAACATACACAAACCTAACTGGTAGCAATAATATACTGTATATATATATATATATATATATATATATATATAATATCCCAAGAGGTAGAAGCACTCACGGTAACATAATCCTTATTCAGCCTGCCCGGGGTGCTTAAAAATAACAATATAAGCATCCAAAGGGAAAAGCACTCACCGGGTCTTATTGAGCAAAAAACACTTTTAATCCGTGACGTTTCGGGGTTGCCCCCGTCTTCAGACAACAATTACAGGTACATACAATTACTCACTATTTATAACAAACAAACCAGCTCCTAAGTGCACTTCCGGTACGCCACCGGCGGGACTGCACTTGGGAGCGGGTTTGTTTGTTATAAAGGGTGAGTAATTGTATGTACCTGTAATTGTTGTCTGAAGACGGGGGCAACCCCGAAACGTCACGGATTAAAAGTGTTTTTTGCTCAATAAGACCCGGTGAGTGCTTTTCCCTTTGGATGTATATATATATATATATATATATATATATATATATATATATATAATTAATTTCTAGTGATATAATAAAGTTAGTTAGTGTTAGTACATATTAAGAATCAAACCATCTCAATGTTCAGTTTGATCAACCAGTAACCTTTATAAACAAGATATTGGTGAGTTTCATGCCCTCTTCTATTTGTCACTTGATCATCATCTGGCATTGACTTTACAAGTTTGTGGAATTCTACGATCCATAATAATCCAGCACTCCCAGGGAGATTTCACTGTGTGTCTCCCTTTCCTTATTTCAAATGTTCTCAGAAATGTTCAATGGGGTTAAGGTCAAATGATTACGGAGGAAAAGCATTGAAAATTAGCAAAAGGATGTAGATGCTCTTCTGTTCAGTAATGATGTTAGCTTGATATTGGTTTGCTAACGGTATGTCTGTCCGCTCTTGGACTGGATGATAACAATATGATTCTGAAAATCTGTTCCATTTGTTGTACTGCCTCCTTAGAAATAGCCACCTTAGTAGAAATGTGCTGCTGGGGACATTTTTCAGCAGCCAGGACAAAATAAGTATATGTGTGAACTCTAGGTCCTATTCAAAATACACTCACCTGACTCTTGTAACAGTTAAAGTGATGGTAAACTTTAAATAATCAAATGCCATAAATGTAATCTTTGCCTTTAAACAAAGTATATGTGTACCTTTTTTTGTTTTTAACCCTGATCTGAAAGGTTAAATTAGTTTAATGCGTCTATTACAATGTTATGCCGGCCTACATGCATAAACTCTTTTTTTAAATGACAAATCCAGTAAACATCCAATCAACATGTGTGTCATTTGACAATCTTGAAGTCCAGTCCCTTTAAAGCCCTTAGAAAGCCTATGTAGAGAGTGGGTGGGACTGCTCTATACATCACAACACAACCAAAAAAAGGAAATGAAGGAGGGCAGAGGAACAGACAATACCAATTAAGATTATAAATCTTTTATTATAAAATATATACACTTTAAAAAAAAAATTGTGGTTTTACATGCAAAATAATATATTTATTGCAACATTCTTATAGTTTGAAGTTTACCATCACTTTAAGTATATTTTATAAGAATGCAAGAATAATTATTGTAAGACACACAACTCATAATAAATATAATAATGTTAACCTTTTTTTAGACTGCATAATAGCTATCTACTGAGAAATTAGTCGTATTACAAAAACCCTAAATTTAAAGTATTATCTATGGATAAGGGAAGTGCATTACTTTTTGTAAGAATACAGAATCTTCTCTGATTCCACACTTTATTTTTTCAGTAGGACAGACTGGTTTTTCAAGTAATGTGACTACAAGACTTGGCTCCAATTAAACCTTCTGCCAGGAATTATGTGCTTTGACATTGTGTGAGGGCTGTAACTACTAACTAGTAACAACTGGGTTTAATGGAAGCAGTTCTAAATTGAATGACACATTTAGTGCTAATGTTTGCGCTAGCTGCTGATTTATACCTGAGGAAGAAAGGAAAGTCTTGAAGCTTATCTTTTATAAGGAATGGTAGAACTTAAAGAGGCAAAGAATCATAAATCATTTGCACATGTTTATATGTGTATGATGTGACTATCTATACACACTAAATATTCAGTGCTATTTCTTAAACACAAATTCATGTTTCTGCACAAAATAGTGGTACTTCTTTTTTTGTATTATTATTATTATCGGTTATTTGTAGAGCGCCAACAGATTCCGCAGCGCTATAATCATAGACGGAGTACAACAGTCCAGGTTCTCTGGATTTCCTTGTATGAGAGCAAGTAAAATAACTAAGTTTACTAATCAGCTGATTGTTTCACCTGTGCTCCAGTTCAGATATCCTCAAAATGTGGCCTGTTAGGGAGGACTGAGGACAAGTTCAAAAACCAGTGCTCTAGGCACATTGGGCAGGGAGTACATGTCTGGTTCTCTTCATAACACTATGTTGTGAAAAAAACTCTCTTGAATATCACAATACAAAGATATTTGTACCATGCCCTCATTATATACGTGGGCCACAAGTTATAATCCTTATAATCAAAGAATCAGTGTCTATCTCCTAATTGTTCACCCCTCAGTACATAGAATGGGTTTCACTGTGCAGGATATCAGCATCACAAAAACAAATTGAATTTTTTTTTTATATATATAAATTATAGATAATACATATCCCAGACAAATATACACATTTTACAAAAAGTAAAAACCTTCTTACAAAAACATTACATAGTATTTACAAATAATTTGACTCATTAATCATTTTTTTTTGTATCTAGTTCAATATCATAGCTCCATCTTAACTCAAAAAGGTTAGACCCTATACAGGGGAGATAATTTGCTAGATATTTCAATCTGCATTGAAATATCTGACAATTTAATAAAAAGTCCCAATTTTTTCTAGAAATATTGACATAAAACACCTCTATAGTTTGTTGTTCTGCCATAAATGCCCTAATTTATCTGATAATGGGAGTGCCAGGATTTAACCAGTCCCTTAATAAATTATTTCTAGTTACTAAAATAACCATTGTCAAGAACAGAGCTTTCTCTCTGTTAACTTGGTTACATTCCACATAAATAATATTATAAAAATCAATATAGATCCTAGTGTCTATTATCTGGAGGCCCACTAACTGACCTTAACCCAAAGATGTTGTCTAAATGAAAGGTTCTCCATCTGGTGTTTGATACATTTATTTTCATAGGAGAAACATTTTGCAACTCTTTTAGGTGTTAAATATGATCTGTGAATTATTTTAACTTGGGTCTTCCTGAAATATGCATCATGGGTAACCTTTATCACTCATTTAAAGCTTTACTCAGTGTCAGAAGGCTCCATGGACACAGAAGTTTATTGTTGCCATCCCTCTGTCAGTTTATTTTGAACCTTATTAGAAGTTGAATCTAGTAATACCTTATACATCACTGATTAGGAATATTACTTTTTTCAAAAAGGGAAAAAGATTTACAAAGCAACAATGGATCCCATAGACCTGAGAAAAAATACCCAAAATATAGTGTTTATCTTGCAAATATGAATAATAATGTAAATTGGATATTTGATAGCATTGTTGAGTATCAGAAAATGGTCTTACGTCCTTTGTGAAAAATCAAAAACATATCCAAAATTGTTAAGCTTCACAGATTACCAAAATTTAAAAATAAAAAAAGAAAGCTCAAACGAAAATCCAAGATTACTAATTATTGGTAAACAAATTAAATAAAGAGAATTGCCACATAATTTAGCAAAATCATAATCATATTACAAACATTCACATTACAAGCAATTACATACTATTTTTCCTAATTTCATTTAAATTATCTTTCTATTGTATATTAAGTATAAATTGTAAAATTATGTTCCCTAAAATTATTTTGCCTAAATATTGAATAGAAAAATATTCTACTTCTAGATTTCAATCAATTAGTTAGTGAAGCTAATTTGTAATAACAAACTTCTAGGATAGCCATAAAAATTAGCTAAACAACGTATTAACTTTATAATATCCATTTTTTGGATAAAAATAGGTAACATACTGAAGAGGTATAATAATTTAGGAAGCTCCATCATTTTGATAAGGTGGGCTTTACCATTAAGGAGATTGGATGATTAGTCCACCGTTTAAGATCTGTTTCTATAGTTTTATGAATCTCCACATAATTCAATTTGTACCATAAATTTGGATTATTTGAAATATTAATACCCAGGTATGTCAACTATTTACTCAGTTCTACAAACGGGAAGTTAGATATAGTTTTATTTAACCATAAACTTTTTTGTTGACTTTATATCCAGAGAAAGTCCCAAAATCTTTGATAACATCCATAATATCATGTATGTACAGTGTATATACAGTTTTGGAACTTGTATGAACAGAAGCATGTCGTCTGCATATAGCGAAAGTTGATATTTATTACCCCCATAGTAATACCAGGATATATTTGAGGTAATTGAATGTCTTCCGGAGCCAAATTAAATAAAAAAAGGGATAAGGGGCAGCCCTGACGTATGCCCCTTTCAAGCTTAAATGATGAAGATTCTATACCGTTAATTGCCAAAAATGCTGTTGGTTTTGAATAATTACTATTCATAAAATTTAAAAAGGGGCCTTGGATATTATATTGAATCATATTATACATGATATTAGATAATTGCATTCAACTTTATCAAGTGTCTTCTCCACATCAAGCAGTAAAAGCAAAGAATTAGGCAAAGCTTGTTCTCTAGAATATTTTTTCTTTAAAATCTAATAGTGATTCACTATATATAGGACTTTACAATGGTTCATAATGAAAGATCTTGTATGGACAAATCCAATAGGATCTTCATGGATTAAAGCAAGTATTCTTTCAATCTATTGACTAAAATTTGAGCAATCATTTCATAGTCTTCATTAAGAAGAGAAATAGATTGATTAGACCAGTCATTGCCTATATCCTGTATCCGATTTTAAGTTTTTGGAAGACTGTTTTTTACTTCTTCACTTTACGGAGTTCCTGATACCTTCTTTTGTATGTATTCAGATTGATAAGATGTCACATTTAAAGGATCTTTACACTTTCAGTAAAACAATAATAGGAGCCGTCAAGAAGGCACCTGAAGGGGGAATCTTACCAAACAAGAATGCATTATCCAGTTCTGCCAGCACTTTAGAAACCTAATTCTGTACTATTTTACACCACTTGATTGGAAGGTTATCTGACTCTGCAACTTTACCAGTTGTCATTTTAGAAATAATTCTAGTGACTTCTTCTACAGAGTTGCATTTAGCCCCTCTTGTTGAAACTGACTAATTTTAGAAACTGTCAAAGACAGAAATTGGTGCATTTTATCTGAATTATTATTAGCATCCAAAGTATAAATAGAAGAGTTAAACTTCCTAAATTCATAGACAATTTCTTTACTATTTGAAATATGGCCAAAAATGATAAAAAACCATCAATAAAACAATGCTCTCTATATATAAAAATAAGATATATATATATATATATATATATAAAATAAGATGTTTTTTGTGACACCATTAACTTATGTATAATTTGCAACTCCCACTGTATTTATATCAGTTTGTTACTTAGGAGTATCGCGTTCTGAGTATGTAACATGCAGTCTGATTTGCTTTTAAAGGTTTAGCCTCCGTTGGCCCAGAGGGGACTCCGTAGTACGGTCGGCGCATGCGCAGTTGCGTCGCCTGTGTTCTGAGAGACCCAGATGCGGCAGAGTGGCTCACCAGGGGATCTGTTTGGTAGCACATATAGGGGTGGTAAGTACAATTGTTATTATTATGTCTGAGGACGGGCGCTCGAAAACGTTCACTGTTTGACTCTTTGATGTATTAAAAACATTTTTGAAATGTAAGCGAGTGCCTGCTTCTTGTGGAGGACTGTATGAGATATTTTGTGGGCACCCTGGGAGCTGCAACGTCGAGTGAGTGCTGGGTTCTTGTGGAGTACAGTATATATATATATATATATATATATATATAAACAGAAAAAAGGTAAATGCAATGTTGCAGAATTGTGGGGGCTCGATCCGATAAAAATCGTCGCCCGCAAAAGCTGGCGACGCCAATATTTGCACCGGTTTGGTATCACATATACGACGTAACCTAGAAGTTACGCGCGTATATTTCTGCCGTCGCCCGTAGTTTTTTGGGCCATAGGCAGGTATACCAAACCAGCGCAGTTTGGTATCCAATATACAGCGTAAGGACTTACATGGTGAAAATGAAGAAATCTAACTCCATTTTCACCTCGCCACAAAAAGCAGCCGTAAGAAGCCTTACGCTGACTATTGGAGCCCCGTAACTCCCTAAACTACCTGCTAAATAAACCTAACACCTAACGCATGCGCAATGTCTATCTACCTGTCAACCGCGATCCCCCGCCGCAATCCCTAATAAAGTGTTTAACCCCTAAACCGCCGCTCACGGACCCCACCGCCATCTACATAAACGAACCCCCTACTGTGAGCCCCTAAAACCGCCACCATCTAACTGATCTATCCCCTAATGTGAACCCCTTACACCGCCGCCATCTACCTTATCTATCCCCTACTCTGACCCCTTACACCGCCGGCACCTATATAAAAATTATTAACCCCTAATCTAATCCCCCTATACCGCCGCTAGCTATATTAATATTATTAACCCCTAATCTAATCCCCCTAAAATAATTATCTCTATTACCAGCCCTTAAAAGGGCCCTTTGCAGGGCTTTGCCCCAAAGTAAACAGCTCTTTTGCCCTATAACCTACTCTCCCTACACCGCCGCCACCTATATTAATAGTATTAACCCCTAATGTAAGGCCCCTTACACCGCCGCCATCTATATTAAAATTATTAACCTCTAATTTAATCTACCTACCCCGCCGCCAGCTATATTATCTATATTAACCCTAAGTTAATATTGGCTGTTCCCATCAGCCAATAGAATGCGAGCTCAATCTTATTGGCTGATTGGTTCAGCCAATCGGATTGAACTTGAATCTGATTGGCTGATTCAATCAGCCAATCAGATTTTTCTACCTTAATTCCGATTGGCAGATAGAATCCTATCAGCCAATCGGAATTCGACGGACGCCATCTTGGATGACGTCATTTAGAGGTACCTCATTCGTCGTTCAGTCGTCGGCCGGGATGGATGCTCCGCGTCGGTGGAGCAAAGAAAGAAGATGCCGCTTGATGGAAGATGCTGCCGGATGGAAGAAGACTTTGCTGCCGCTTGGATAAAGACATCGCCGGGATGAAGACTTCTTCTTTGCCGCTTGGATAAAGACATCGCCGGGATGAAGACCTCTTCTTTGCCGCTTGGATAGACATCGCCCGGATCGGATGAGGAGTTCGGCCCGGCGTGGTGAAGATAAGGTAGGGAGATCTTCAGGGGGGTAGTGTTAGGTTTATTTAAGGGGGGTTTGGGTTAGATTAGGGGTATGTGGGTGGTGGTTTGTAATGTTGGGGGGTGGTATTGTGTTTTTTTTTCAGGCAAAAGAGCAGTTTTCTTTGGGGCATGCCCCGCTAAAGGCCATTTTAAGGGCTGGTAAGGTAAAAGAGCTTTGAACTTTTTTTAATTTAGAATAGGGTAGGGAATTTTTTTTATTTTGGTGGGCTTTATTATTTTATTAAGGGGCTTAGAATAGGTGTAATTATCTTAAAAATCTTGTAATCTTTTTTTTATTTTTTGTAATTTAGTGTTTTTTTTTTGTAATTTAGTTTAGTTTATTTAATTGTATTTTTAGATAGATATTTGTAGTTTATTTAATTTATTGATAGTGTAGGTGTATTTGTAACTTAGGTTAGGATTTATTTTACAGGTAATTGGGTAATTATTTTAACTAGGTAGCTATTAAATAGTTAATAACTATTTAATAGCTATTATACCTAGTTAAAATAATTAACAATTTACCTGTAAAATAAATATAAACCCTAACATAACTATAATGTAATTATTAATTATATTGTAGCTATCTTAGGGTTTATTTTAGAGGTAAGTATTTAGATTTAAATAGGGATATTTTAATTAATAATATTAATATTAATTAGATTTATTTTAATAAGAATTTAGTTAGGGATGTTAGAGTTAGATAGGGTTATTATACTTAATATATAAATAATATAATAACGATATTAACCCTAATATAATTAGGGTTAATATAGTTAATATATATAATATAATAACTATATTAACCCTAATATAATTAGGGTTAATATAGTTAATATAGCTGGCGGCGGTGTAGGGGGATTAGATTAGGGGTTAATACATTTATTATAGGTGGCCGCGGTGTAGGGGGATGTAGATTAGATACAAAAGAGCTGTTTACTTTGTGACAAAGCCCCGCCAAAAGCCCTTTTAAGGGCTGGCAAAAGAGCAGTTTACTTTGGGGTAATGCCACGCAAAAAGCCCTTTTCAGGGCTATTTGTAGGGTTAGACTTAGGTTTAGTGATAGAGATAGTTTAGTATTTTAGGGGTTTAATAATTTAATATAGATGGCGGCGGGGTAGGGGGATTAAATTAGGGGTTAATAATTTTAAAATAGATGACGGCAGGGTAGGGGCTCACTTTAGGGGGTAGGTAAGGTAGACGGCGGCGGGGTAGGGGCTCTCTTTAGGGGGTTATAGATTTAATATAACTGGCGGCAGGGTCCGGGAGCGGCGGTTTAGGGGTTAATAAATGTATTAGGTAGCGGTGGGGTCCGGGAGCGGCGGTTTAGGGGTTAATACATATTTTATTGTTAGGATAGTGAGGGGGGATAGCGGATAGAGGGTTAAACGTGTCGGGCTATGTTAGGGAGGCGTGTTAGACGTGTCGGGCTATGTTAGGGAGGCGTGTTAGACAGTGCAGGTGATTTAGACTTTAGTCAGGTTTTGTAGGCACCGGCAGTTTCTAACGTGGCGTAAGTCACTGGCGATGCCAGAAATTTGTACTTGCGCAGATTTCTGAACATCGCTGATTTATCCGACTTACGGCACGTTAGCAACTGACGGCGCCGTATATTGGATAGCTCGAGATGCGAGCTGAAACTGCGGGCGACGCGGGTTCCCTCGCTTGCGCCGCAAACCACGCCGTATATCGGATCACGCCCTGGCTGTCTGCAAAACCCATATTTGCCTTTTTAGTCTAAATATAGCAAATAAATTGTGGTATAATAATTATAAAAAAAATATTGTATAATTTAAATTGCACTTTTCTCCCAAAAGAGACTCTATCAGTAGAGCGCATAGGTCTGAAACTCTTATCACGAAGCCGCATAACGGGGTTTAATTGTGCCACTAATTCAATCTCAATACTAAACAGCAAAAATATCCAATAATAAAGGTACTTTAAAGACCTTCTTTTCTTTTGTGCATTTTAAAGTATTTTAAAAAGTATTATAGTTTATTTAAATTAATGTTTTCTCCACAATTTTTGTTAATTTTTTTTTATGTTTGTAGAGCTGTCTCCCTATCCACCATAACAGTTTTGGAGTTGTCTTTAACAGCCAAGTAAACAATTTTCCCGGGGGAAATCCACACACATGCACTTCCTCGTAATTGAAATATTCATTTGAATAGTTCTAACGTAACCTTGGTTATGAAAAAAATATTTTAACATGTTTACTTTTATTATTTTATTACAAAAATGTCTATATGTAATATTTTTGAAGCTTGTATTGCAATTCTTGCAGGAATCAAGTAATCAAATGCATTTACACCTTTCGTACATGTCTTTTAATCCTTTGCTTGTAAAAGCACTATTCCAAGAAATATCACAATCACATGACTACTTAAAGGGCCATTAAATACAGCAGAATAGCATAATCAACAAATGCATGATAAAATACAATGCAAAAACACAGTTTGAATTTCAAATGAGAATTAGATATTTTTCTGACCAATTTCAAGGTTACTTCAATTTTTGCCTTTTTATATAAAAGCACACACATTAAAGAGACGGTCTTCTCCAGAATTGTTATTGTTTAAAAAGATAGATAATACATTTATTACCCATTCCCAAGTTTTGCATAAGCAACACTGCTATATTAATAAACTTTTTACCGCTGTGATTACCTTGTATCTAAACCTCTGTAGGATGCCTCCTTATTGCAGTTCTTTGACAGACATGCATTTAAGCCAATCAGTGCTGACTCTTAAATAACTATACGGGAGTGAGCACAATGTTATCTATATGACACACATGCACTAGCAGTGTCTAGTTGTCAAAAACTGTCAAAATGCACTGAGATAAGAGGCAGTTCAAAGGCTTATAATTTAGCATATGAGTTTACCTAGGTTTAGCTTTCCACAATAGAATACCAAGAGAGAAAAGCAAATTTCATAATAAAAGTAAATTGGAAAGTTGTTTAAAATTACATGCTCTATTGGAATCATGAAAGCTTAATTTTGACTTTCATGTTCAGAGAGAGCATGCAATTTTTTTTTTAATTTTTTTTTTATATTTTATTTATGGACCAAAACAAAATACAATAATCAAATATCATACATTTGTTATCTTTGCACAGAAAACAGAGATAAGGACAAAACTACAAGGCCTGTAAAACACAATATGTCACGGTGGCCTTGCTAAATTTAAACAGCATTATATTAATTTTACTTATCATACATATTTGACGCTATATTAATTACACTTCATAGTATTGTTACATCTTATACCTTTATCCTTAAAGGTATCTTGAACCAAAACATAGTTAATACAACCCAGAAATAATGCATTTGTTGTTCATACAGAACAATAAAAGTAGAAACAGAAATACAAAACTATGAAGACGTAACATAACACAATGACCTTGCTTAGTTTAAATAATTCTATGTCAATTTTAGTTAACATAGATATTTAAAATGATATTAATGACCGTTGATAATGTTGCTACATCTTATATAGTTTTCTGTGGAGGTGTCTTGGAGTTTTATTTACTTTTTCAGTCCCAACCGATTTCTACCCCCACGTGTGCAGAAAAAGCCATAAAAACGGAAGAAAAAAGAAACAAAAAAAAAAAGAAAAGGAAAAAAAAAAAAAAAAAAGGGAACCACTTCCTTTATGTCTTTATCACTCTTACACTGAACCCTTCCTACTATCTACCAGTTCCCTAGTAAAACTATTTCTGTGTTTTGAAAGGGAAAAATTATATGATTTATTTCTGTGGGAGAAAAAGTTTTTAAAAAGATTGCCAAATTATCGAAAAATCTTTTAACATCCTGTTCATTGTCTATATTTGTGTCCCTTTGTTCTAATATGCACTGTTTTTTCAAACAGTTTTTCACTTCGGAGAGAGATGGAATTGACCGGGTCTTCCATTTTTTTAAAAATTAAATATCTAGTAGCTAGAATAGTAGAAATTACAACCTTTTCACTGTTTTGCTTACCAGGTTCTTCCCTTAAGCAGAGTGCTATCTGAAATAATGTTAGAGAAAGAGGGGTTATTTTTAGTACATTTTTTAGCCAGTATTCTACATAGAATCTTGACTTTCGGACAATACCATATCATATGTAGAAAATTGGCTGCAAGGTATGAGCATTTGGGACATTTATAAAACCCTAAGTTGGCACACCTGTAGCCTTTCTCAGGGGTAAAATATGCCCTGTGGAGAAATTTAACATGGGCTTCTCTCCATGTAGTCGAAAGTGCGTTCTGAGTAACCTTATTAATTGAAAGTTGAAGAGTTTTTATTTCTATATTGCTCTGAGCAGTTAATGTATTCCAATTTGCAGTCAATTGTGTTAAAACAGAGGCACCTTTATTTAGACCTAGAGAGTGATAGCATGGTGTAATGGACATACGGCCATTCCTAGATAATATCAGCCAATCTTCAAGTTTACCTATGTTCCAATTCCAGCCTTTTTCTTTAACTAATTCTAGCGCAAAGTGCCTAAGTTGTAGATATGTGAAGAAGTCTTTATTTGGCAGGCCAAATTCTATATTTAGTTCTTGAAATGATTTGATACAATGTCTTTCCTTATCTATTATTTGGTGAACCTTATTTAGACCAATAAGTGCTGACTCTTGATTAAGCCAATCAGTGCTGACTCTTAAATAACTCCACGGGAGTGAGCACAATGTTATCTATATGACACACATGCACTAGCAGTGTCTAGTTGTCAAAAACTGTCAAAATGCACTGAGATAAGAGGCAGTTCAAAGGCTTATAATTTAGCATATGAGTTTACCTAGGTTTAGCTTTCCACAATAGAATACCAAGAGAGAAAAGCAAATTTCATAATAAAAGTAAATTGGAAAGTTGTTTAAAATTACATGCTCTATTGGAATCATGAAAGCTTAATTTTGACTTTCATGTTCAGAGAGAGCATGCAATTTTAAACAACTTTCCAATTTACTTCTGTTATTTATTTGCTTCCTTCTCTTGTTATCCTTTGCTGAAAGGTTTATCTAGGTAAGCTCAGGCGTAGCAAAGAACCTAGGTTCTAGCTGCTGATCGGTGGATGCATATATATATATTGATTGTCATTGGCTTCAGTTAGAAACCAGTAGTGCATTGCTGCTCCTTCAACAAATTATACAAAAAGAATGAAGCAAATTTGATAAGAAAAGTAAACTGGAAAGTTTTTTACAATTGTAAGTTCTACCTAAATCATGAAAGAACATTTTTGGGTTTCATGTCCCGTTAAGTGTCCAAATAGAAAAGGTGAAATTTCTTCTCATTAAGAGTTAAGTTAATGTTAAAGGGACAGGAAACACCAACAATTTATTTCATGATTTGTAGAGAACATACAATTTTAAACAAGTTTCCAATTTACTTCTATTATCAAATTTAATTCATTCTCTTGTTCTCCTTTGCTGAAGGAACAGCATTGCACTACTGGCAGCTAGTATAGCTGAACACATCTAATTAGCCAATCACATGAGACAAATGTGTGCAGGCACCAATCAGCAGCTAGCTCCCACTAGTGTAGGATATGTGTGTATTCTTTTTCAACAAGAGATATCAAGAGAACGAAGCACATTTGAAAATAGAAGTTAATTTAAAAGTGTCTTAAAATGACCTGCTCTATCTGAATCATGCAAATTTAATTTTGACTTTCCTATCCCTTTAAGTAAAAGTGAAGCTCACTGATGCTTACACTTAAACCCTCTTTCTAATAATATCACCAAACATTACAGACCATATAACGTTTGTGGTTAGGGTAAAGTCACTGCTTATATTTGCTTATACTCCAACAAATGGAGAATCTCATTAATAGCATTAACATGTTAAAGCTAGTTACAGATTTTATCAAGATAGCAATTACCACATTTAATGAAGGTATTTAAAACAACTTCCAATTATGTTGTTTCCGCTTAGGAATTTTAAACCTTCCTTGGGTCCCAGTTATTGGCAGTATAGTAATAGACGTTTTAAACACCACTGCACATACAATATTTTAAATCAAATTGATGCCATTGGCAAAAACCCCACCTCCAAACAATGACAATGTCTACCTAAACAAATGAATACATTTACCACCCATTCCCCTATCTCATTATATATCATGCTAGGTCAGTCAAGCTGGTGATGACTAAAATGTATGTCTCCTGCATATCACAATAATAGAAAAACCTTTAGGTCATACAAAAATAAAAGACAGAATAAACATATACATAGTGAACAACTATCTAATATCTACCCTATTTAGGGCAAGATTACTAGTGGAGTGCAAACAGTTACGCGCAAGTGAAAAGGGGTTTATCCCGGGGGTTTACACACGTCGGGTTTTTCGTTCGTATTAAATGTTGAAAGTAAATGAGATCGCTTGAGCGTAATTGAAGTTAAAGGGACAGTAAACCACAAAATTTTATTTCATGATTTGGATAGAGCATACAATTTTAGAAAACTTTCCAATTTACTTATATTATCAAATTTGCTTCATTATCTTGTTATCCTTTGCTGAATGAACAGTATTGCAATACTGGCAGCTAGTTGAACACATCTAGTTAGCCAATCAGCAGCTAGCTCCCACTAGTGTAAAATATGTGCAGATTCTTTTTCAACAAGGGATACCAAGAGAACAAAGCACATTAGAAAATAGAAGTGTATTTAAAAGTGTCTCAAAAATGACATGCTCTATCTCAATCATGAAAGTTTAATTTTGACTTTCCTATCCTTTCAAGCCTCGTCGGGATAGCACATCCTCCGAGCTCTGGTTAACTGTTACACGAAACAAAACAGTGTCACAAAACACATCAAAAATACAATACAAAATACAATTACACTCATAATAACACTAAATAATAAACATTATAAAAAAAATACACACAACAGTTATAAGAGCTTAAAGATATGAAATCTTTCTTTTTTTTTTTAGAAAAAAAGGAAGGCAAAGGGCTTTAACATATAGATCTTTAGACATGTGTATGTATGTATCTCAATTTACATGTATTTATTGACATATATACACATATAAACAGTAAACACATAAATACATATGTACACATATATAGACACACACACACACATACTGTGTATGTGTATATATATATAAATATATATATATATATATATATATATATATATATATACACACACAGTATATATGCACTGGAGTCAAGTAGATGAAAACATGTAACAGCATATTTATGCAATATTCATTTAAATAAATGTTTTAACTATGTATTTAATGTAAATATTTCACTTTTTAATGTTCACATAGAGAAATATGTTCTAAGTATTTCTAAATAGATATCCCTATATATATCTGTATATATATTTAGGTATGATATATATTGTACCAAAATACCATCAGATATATGTAGAAATATGTATTTATGAATAAATAGAACACATTCCTGTATGTTAAGAGCATTGGAATGTAAAATATTTAAAATTGTCAGGTTAGCACACTTGGAAATATGCGAACAGGTTAGCTTGCACATTTTTTTGCTCCATTGACTTCTATGGGGGAATACTTTAACACGCGTGAGATATCTTAAGTTTCGGCTTTTTGCACCCATCCGGTTAGCGTGCAAGCTAAAACTGTTTACCTTCAACTTGCAATAAGAGCGCATCCCAACTCGCGCTAATAGCTTACTTCGTAAGCAGTTAGCACGAGTGAAAGCGCTAAATAGTGCTCCACTTGTAATCTAGTCCTTAATATCTAAATTTACTGTTTTATGGAGTGCTTAACTCCCACAAAAGGTTTTAATATTATAAAAAGGTATTTGTAGAGCGTCAACAGATTACGTAGCCCTATAAACATAGGCGGTATACAACATTTATTGGGATCAAATGGGTCAAATGGGTAGAGGGCCCTGCCGAGAGTTGCACTGTTGTAGTCGGCTCTTATGAAAGTGATCTACAAACAGATGGGCTCATAGGCTTACATTCTAAGGGGTTCAAGGGGAAAGCAATGGAGTTAGGAAAGCTTAGTGTAGGTTGTATGCATCCCTGAATAGTAGAGTATTTAGGGAGCGCTTGAAGCTGTTAAAACTAGGGGAGAGTCTTGTGGAGCGAGGCAGGGAGTTCCACAAGATGGGAGCCAGTCTGGAGAAGTCCTGTAAATGGGAATGTGAGGAAGTAACAAGAGGAGGAGGGTAGGAGATAGTGTGCAGAGCAAAGGGGATGGGAGGGAGAGTATCTGGAAACAAGGTATGAAATGTAGGGGGAGCAGTGCAGTTGAGGGCTTTTAATGTCAGAGTGAGGATTTTGTGTTTAATCCTGGAGGCAAGAGGAAGCCAGCGAAGGGATTGGCAGAGAGGTGCAGCAGATGAAGAGCGACGTGTAGGAAGATGAGCCTGGCAGTGGCATTCATCATGAATTGTAAAGGAGCTAGGCAGCAGCTAGGTGGACCAGAGAGGACAGAGTTGCAATAGTCTAGGCAGGAAAGGATGAGAGAGTGGATTAAAATCTTAGTTGTGTCTTGTGTAAGGTGACTTTTATCTCATATTAATATTTAATTCTTCTGCATACACTATCCTACTAACTGGTCAATTATTTGAATAAAGGGAACAAAACAGAAGAGGATACGATTAAACGTATTTACAAGGCATTTGTTTATATACAGTTAGTTCTAGCTCACGAACCGGCTGTATTAGAAAAAAAATGACACAATTAAAAGGCTTAATAGAAACCGACCACTGCCAAGCAAATCTATTTGAAAACACATTTCTGGCATTTGTAGCTTGAAAATAAAAATATTATTATCTTCAAGAACATTTCCTTTCTCTCAAAATCCTTCCTTGCTCTCTTGAAAAAAATAAACAGGGACTTGTACCAAAAATCTGTTTTACCATAACATTAGAGGAAGTTTAATCCTAAAAGGTTTATAGGCAAACAGCAAGAAATCTCAACATATAATATCAGAAATTTAGGGTCAAATACTATTAATTGACAGAGTAATCATGTCATTCATTAAATACCATAGCCAATTTTTTTTGATGCCCAAATATACAAGGAATAATGTATTACTAAATACATAAACAATATTACAAGTAAAAGAGGAGTTATGTGGCCTTATGAATACACAAGACCAGATAATATGACACTGGCACTGTGACAAATATTTAGAAAGTACAGGAAAAAAATAACAAATATTATTTCCCTGTTGCAAATCGCTCTCAAATATAAATAATTAGTACAAAAAAGGAGATTTTTGTTTTATAAATGTATTGGTCTTAAAGGGACAGTCAACTGAAAATTGTTATTGTTTACCTCTGTTATTACCTTGTATCTAATCTTCTTCTGATCAAATTACTTTTTATTTATTATCTATTGACTTGCATTTAAGCCAATTAGTGCAGTGTCATCCACAACCCACGGGTGTGAGCACAATGTTATCTATATGGCTCACATGAACTAGTACTACCCTGTTGTGAAAAGCTTATAAAAAAGCATGTGATAAGAGGCTGTCTTTAGATGCTTAGAAACAGGCAGAAATTTAGAGGTTTAAAGGTTATAAATAAAAATAAAAATTGTGTTGACTGTCCCTTTAAGCTTACAGTCCAATCATAGCAAATTTAGGGCCAGATTACACGTGGAGTGCTATTTAGTGCTTTAGCTTGTGCGCTAACAGCGCCAGAAGTAAACTTGTTGCGCGCGTCGGGTAGAGCTGGTATTACAAGTCGAAAGTAAAAAGTTATTTTTTGTGCACTAGCATGATGTACGCAAAAAAGCCAAAGTTAGAATATCGCACGCACTATAACGAATTACCCCATAGAAGTCAATGGAGGAAAAAAAAAATCCAAGTTGTGCAACAGACTTTCTTTCTGAGAAGAAGAATTGGGACAGAGAGAAGGAACAACAATTATCTGATTAATATTTCTATCCGAAACCACTTTAGGAAGAAACCCCAATTTAGTACGAAGAACCGCCTTATCTGCATTATAGATAAGGTAAGGTTAATCATACTGCAAAGCCGAGAGTTCCGAAACTCTCCGAGCAGAAGAGATAGCAATTAGAAACAAAACCTTCCAAGATAGCAACTTAATATCTATGGAATGCATTGGCTCAAACGGAGCCTGCTGCAAAAATTTAAGAACAAGATTAAGGCTCCAAGGAGGAGCATCAGGTTTAAACACAGGCCTGATTCTGACCAGCGCCTGACAAAAAGATTAAACATCTGGCACATCCGCCAGATGCTTGTGTAACAAAATAGGTAATGCAGAAATCTGAGCTTTCAGAGAACTCACTGACAACCCTTTCTCCAGACCTTCCTGGGGAAAAGACAAAATTCTAGTAATCCTGACCTTACTCCAAGAGTAGCCCTTAGATTCACACCAATAAAGGTATTCACGCCATACCTTATGGTAAATTTTTCGATTAACAGGCTTGCGAGCCTGGATCATGGTCTCAATGACCGACTCAGAAAATCCACACTTAGACAGAACTAAGTGTTCAATCTCCAAGCAGTCAGCTTCTGAGAAATGAGATTTGAACGGAGGAATGGACCCTGAGTTAGAAGGTCCTTCCTCTGAGGCAACCTCCAAGGTGGCTGAGAAGACATCTTCACTAGGTCTGCATACCAGATCCTGCAATACCATGCAGGAGCTATTAGAAATACTGATGCTCTCTCTTTTTTGATACGAGCAATAACTCGTGGAAGGAGCGCAAACGGAGGAAACAGGTATGCTAGACCGAAATCCCAGGGAACTGCCAGAGCATCTACCAGAATGGCCTGAGGATCTCTTGACCTTGAACTGTAACTTGGAAGCTTGGCATTCTGCAGAGACGCCATCAAATCCAACTCCGGCACCCTCCATTTGAGGGTTAACCTGGGGAACACCTCTGGATGGAGAGCTCACTCCCGGTATGAAATGTCTGTCTGCTCAGGAAATCTGCTTCCTAGTTGTCCACTCCAGGAATGTGGATGGCAGATAGACAACAATTGTGAGCTTCCACCCACTGAAAAATCCATGCCACCTCCTTCAAGGTTAAGGCTACTCCGAGTTCCTCCCTAGTGGTTGATGTAAGTCACTGAGGTGATGTTGTCTGACTGAAACCTGATAAACCAGACTAAGGACAAATGAGGCCAAGCCATCAGAGCATTGTAAATCACTCTCAACTCCAAGATGTTTATAGGGAGAGCAGACACCTCCCGATTCCATAGTCCCTGTGCCTTTAACGAGTCCCAGACTGCTCCCCAGCCTAGCAGGCTGGCATTTGTGGTCAAAATCACCCAGGAAGGTCTCTGGAAGCATGTGCCCTGAGACAGATGGTCCTGGGAAAGCCACCATGGGAGAGAGTCTCTTGTTGACTGGTCTAGATCTATCCTCTGAGACAGATCCGAATGGTCTCTGTTCCATTGTCTGAGCATGCATTATTGCAGAGCTCTCAAATGGAATCGAGCAAAGGAAATGATGTCCATGGAAGCGACCATCAGACCAATTACCTCCATACATTGAGCCACTGATGGCTGAACAGTAGACTGAAGAGAGAGGCAAGAGGAGAGAATTTTGGATTTTATGACCTCCGTCAGAAAAAGTTTCATAGATAGGGAATCTATTATGATCCCTAAGAAAACCACCCTTGTAGCTGGAACAAGTGAACTCTTTTCCAGATTCCCTTTCCAACCATGGGAACGTAGAAAATACAACAAGATCTCTTCCAACCATGGGAACATAGAAAATACAACAAGATCTCTGTATGAGAGTTTGCTTGTTGAAAAGATGGCACCTGAACCAATATGTCATCCAGGTATGGCACCACTGCAATTCCCAGAGACCTGATAACTGCCAAGAGAGCCCCCAGAACCTTTAAGAACATTTTGGGAGTTGTGGCAAGGCCAAAAGGAAGAGCCACAAACTGAAAGTGTTTGTCTAGAAAAGCAAATCTCAGGAATTTGTGATGATCCCTGTTAAAGATACGCGTCCTTCAGGTCTATGGTCATCATGAACTGACCCTCTTGGACCAAAGGAAGAATGGAATGAATGGTTTACATTTTGAAGGACAGTACCCTGAGAAACTTGTAGAGGCACTTTAGGTCTAAAATGGGTCAAAAAGTTCCCTCTTTTTTGGGAAACACAAACAGTTTTGAATAGAATCCTAGATCCTGTTCCCTTACTGGAACTGGAACAATCACTCCCAGGAAGGAAAGGTCCTGAACGCAGTTGAAGAATGCCTCTCCTTTTATCTGGTCTGCAGATAATCTTGAGAGGTGGAATTTGCCCCTGGGAGGGAAAGTTTAGAATTCTATTTTGTAACCCTGAGATACTATGTCCACAGACCAAGTATCTTGGACATTTAGTCTCCATGCTTGACAAAACAGGTTAAGTTTGCCGCCCACTTGAGCCAAACCCGGACCGGGGGCCGACCCTTCATACTGACTTAGACTCAGCTGAGGGTTTCTTTGATTGCTTACCCTTATTCAAAAACTGATAGGGCTTCCAAGAAGACTTGGACTACTCCTGCTTGGAAAAGGGAGAGGAAGACTTTTGACCCTTGATGTTACAAAAGGAACGAAAATTAGTTTGACGTCCTTTGAGTCTGTTCTTCTTGTCTTGCGGTAGAAAAGACCCTTTTCCACCCATAATATCAGAAATTATTTCTGCCAGACCAGGTTCGAACAAGGTCTTACCCTTGCAAGGAAGCGCCAGAAGCTTAGACTTAGAGGTAACATCAGCTGACCAAGATTTTAGCCACAATGCCCTGCGGGCTAGGACAGTGAAGCCAGACATCTTGGCTCCCAGTCTAACAACTTGCATGTTAGCATCAGAAATAAAGGAATTGGCTAGTTTGAGAGTCTTAATACTAATCTTGTATCTCCTCCAACGAAGTCTCTACTAAAATTGATTAAGACAAGGCATTGCACCAATAAGATGCCACACTTGCTACTGTGGCAATACAAACTGCAGGTTGCCATTGAAGACCTTGATGAACATACATCTTCTTCAAATAAGCTTCCAGCTTTTTGTCCATGGGATCCTTAAAGGAGCAGTTATCCTCTATAGGGATCATAGTTCTTTTAGCCAGAGTAGAAATAGCCCCTTCTACTTTAGGCACCGTGCACCAAGAATCTTTATTGGAGTCAGCAACAGGAAACATCTTTTTAAATATGGGAGATGGGGAGAAAGAAATCCCTGGCATCTCCCATTCCTATGAAATAATCTCCATCACATGGTCTGGGACAGGATAAAACTTCCACAGAAGGAACATCATAATATTTATTAAGTTTACTAGACTTCTTAGGGTTGACAACAACAGAAGTATCAGAGTCGTCCAAAGTAGCCAATACCTCCTTTAACAGTACACGAAGGTGTTCAAGCTTAAATCTGAAGTTTACTTCTTCAGTATCAGATGAAGGAATAATACTGTCTGAATCTGAGATTTCACCCTCAGAGGCTACTGGCATATCCTCCTCGTCAGACTTATAAAGGAGGGCAACCTGGGTAGCAGTAGGTGGAACAGAAACCTTACTATCTGAATGACTAATTTTCCTCTTGTGTTTTCCCAGCATAGGAAAAGCAGATAATGCCGCAGATACTGCAGAAGATACCTGTGCAGCAAAATCTGTAGGCAAATAAACTCCTCCAGGAGGCTGAGTGGAACTGCAGGGCACTGTATGTGACACCATAGAGGCTTGGGATGTTCAAGGAGGCATTGCCTTAACAGCATCATCCTGAGAGACATTGGGCTCAGAGGGCAACAATTTATCTTTAAATTGAAGTGTTCTAGCATGCAGCACATAATTGCATAGGCAAAACAATTTGTGCTTCTAGGCATAACAAGCATTTGTCAAAAAACACAGAGTCTTGGTCCATGTCCATAATACTAAATAAAAAATTCCCCAAATTGTAGAAATTTTTTAAATACACTGTCACGTTAAGAATTTTTAATACCACAATTTGGCTGCCAGAAGTCTCTAAAATGATCGTATAGTAGATTGACACTGAAGAGACTGAAATTCAATGATGCCGCTCCGCTCCATGAATATCCGACAGCAGAGAGAAGTTACATGACCGGCAGAGAGAGGAACCTACGCGGCAAGTAAAAGATGCGCGTTTCCCTCTGCCTAAAACATAAGATGCAAGTAGCTGCAGCTGGTTTCAAACTCAAGCAGTTTGTCAGTTAGCCTGTTCTAGCTAAGCAAGCAAAGAAAACCAACTGCCAAATTTTAAGTTTATACATAAATCCCTGTATAAAACATAAGCCACACACATACTAATAAAGTATTTCAACAAAATTAGCCCAAAGAGGAAAAACGTCCCAATAAAGGGAAGATTAACCCATAGGGGCTGAATTATCAAGCTTCCTTACGATCGGGTTGATTGACACTGCCTGCTGACGGCCAATCAGCGAATCTGCAGGAGGCGGTATTGCAAAAGCAGTTCTGGTGAACTACTTGTGCAATGATAAATGCCGACAGCGTATGCTGTTTATCGATGTGCAGCGGACATGATATGCTACATCGTATCAGGTCCGCTCGCACTTGATAAATATGCCCCCTAGTCTCAACATACATAATGTGCCGGCCCACTGCCAATGAAAATCCTGTATAAAGGATTTTAAAAATGTCCCCATCTACTGCATATGACATATTCTTCTGAAGTGCAAGTCTCCAAGACCTAGAAGACAAAAGCACTTATCTGCAGTCTAGCTGTCCGGCAGGAAGACAGCTCACAAGGCGTGAAAGGACACATAATACTTAGAGAGACATTTAGAAAAAGAAAGAACAGAGTAACCAACTCTGTCTATCTGTACCATGGGCAGCAATGTGTTAGGAAACAAAGCAAGGACTACCTCACAACTTCCTAACTGCTTATAAGCCACCATTACTCTACTGAAGAGATTGACGAGGACTCAGCTAAACCCAAATCCTTGCTTGCAGGGAAAAGTACCCGAAAAAGGAATTCATTTCTTTAGACACCAAACTTCACCTCCTCCATTGACAGAGGCAAAGAAAATGACTGGGGATTATGGGTAGGGGAGTGACACTTAACAGCTTTGCTGTGGTGCTCTTTGCCTCCTCCTGTCGGCCAGGAGTGATATTCCCACTAGTAATTGAATGACGTTGTGGACTGATGAAAGCAAACCTAACACACTTCTCGATTAATAACCCGAATATATATTTTCAAGTGTGCTAAACTAACATGAATAATAATTAATATTCCAATGTTCTACTCATAGAAGAATATGTTCTATTTATTCATAAATGCATATTTCTACATATATCTGATGCTAATTTGGTATCTATACCTATAAATATAGATGAGTATATATAGGTATATATATATATATATATATATATATATATATATATAAATATATATATATAGTTAGGCAAGATATGTTATCAGCGCTAAATTGTACCTAATGTGCTAAGTGGACAGAGACTAGTATAATGTAACTGCCTGTTTGTTTAACCCCTTAACGACCAACGACGTATGGGGTACGTCCTGCAAAAAAATGCAGTTAATGACCAAGGACGTACCCCGTACGTCGTTGGTCTTTGAAAGCCCTGGAAGCGATCCTGATCGCTTCCAGCCGCTTTCATGTTATTGCAGTGATGCCTCGATATTGAGGCATCCTGCAATAACAGTTTTGAGCAGTCCGATGCAGAGAGAGCCACTCTGTGGCCCTCTCTGCATCGGCCATTGATCGCAGTATTCGTTGGCGGGTGGGAGCTTACCAAGGGAGGCGGGTGGGCGGCGATCAATGGAGGAGGGGGGCAGGATCGCGTGTGGGGTGCGTGCCAGAATGCACGCGCGTGCACGGGAGCGTGCGCGCGCGTGCACGAGGGTGGGTGCGCGCGTGTGCGGGTGGGAACCCTACACTATGGAACAAATATAAGGACTCAGTGGGAGAGACTCAGTGGGATAAATAAATAAAATTAGTAATCTGGGAGAGGGTTGGGGGTTGGGGGTTGTGGGGGGGCAGCTACACTACAGAAAATAGTTTTTTTTTTTTTATAAAAATAAACCAAAACGTTTTTAATTTGAAACTGGGTACTGGCAGACAGCTGCCAGTACCCAATATGGCGCTCAATAAGGCAGGGGGGGGGGTTAGAGAGCTGTTTGGGGGGGGGATCAGGGAGGTTAGGGGCCAAGGGGGGATCCTACATAGCAGCATATGTAAATATGCTCAAAAAAAATAAAAAATAAATTAAAGATAGCTTTTATTTTAGTACTGGCAGACTTTCTGCCAGTACTTAAGATGGCGGGGACAATTGTGGGTTTGGGGATGGAAGAGAGCTGTTTGGGAGGGATCAGAGGGTGTGATGTGTCAGGTGGGAGGCTGATCTCTACACTAAAGCTAAAATTAACCCTGCAAACTCCCTACAAGCTACCTAATTAACCCCTTCACTGCTAGCCATAATACTCGTGTGATGCGCAGCGGCATTTAGCGGCCTTCTAATTACCAAAAAGCAACGCCAAAGCCATATATGTCTGCTATTTCTGAACAAAGGGGATCCCAGAGAAGCATTTACAACCATTTGTGCCATAATTGCACAAGCTGTTTGTAAATAATTTCAGTGAGAAACCTAAAATTGTGAAAAATTATTTTTTTTTTTTAATTTGATCGCATTTGGCGGTGAAATGGTGGCATGAAATATACCAAAATTGGCCTAGATCAATACTTGGGGTTGTCTACTACAATACACTAAAGCTAAAATTATCCCTAAAAGTTCCCTACATGCTCCATAATTAACCCCTTCACTGCTGGCCATAATACACGTGTAGTGCGCAGTGGCATTTAGCAGCCTTCTAATTACTAAAAAGCAACACCAAAGCCATATATGTCTGCTATTTCTGAACAAAGGGGATCCCAGAGAAGAATTTACAACCATTTGTGCCATAATTGCAGAAGCTGTTTGTAAATAATTTCAGTGAGAAACCAAAAGTTTGTGAAAAAATTAGTAAAAAAGTGAACAATTTTTTGTATTTAATCGCATTTGGCAGTGAAATGGTGGCATGAAATATACCAAAATGGGCCTAGATGAATACTTTGGGATGTCTACTAAAAAAAAATATATACATGTCAATGGATATTCAGAGATTCCTGAAAGATATTAGTGTTCTAATGTAACTAGCGCTAATTTTGAAAAATAATGGTTTGGAAATAGCAAAGTGCTACTTGTACTTATTGCCCTATAACTTACAAAAAAAGCAAAGAACATGTAAACATTGGGTATTTCTAAACTCAGGACAAAATTTAGAAACTATTTAGCACGGGTGTTTTTTGGTGGTTGTAGATGTGTAACAGATTTTGGGGGTCAAAGTTAGAAAAAGTGTGTTTTTTTCAATTTTTTCCTCATATTTTATAATTTTTTTTATAGTAAATTATAAGATATGATGAAAATAATGGTATCTTTAGAAAGTCCATTTAATCGCGAGAAAAACGGTATATAATATGTGTGGGTACAGTAAATGAGTAAGAGGAAAATTACAGCTAAACACAAACACCGCAGAAATGTAAAAATAGCCTTGGTCCCAAACGGACAGAAAATGGAAAAGTGCTGTGGTCATTAAGGGGTTAAATGGCAGTGCAGCTTGAAATGATCAAAAGTGTACCCTTGTCACTTATAAAAATGTAAAAACAAAAGAGAGTGAATCATATAAACAGTTCAGCGCAACAAAACCATATAAAAATAATAATTCTATTAAGAGGCGTACCAGTAATAATAAAGTCTTAGTATAACTATTCGTGGTAAAAATGCCTACAAAGTCTTATTTTGTTTCCGATGTTAATGTCGAATAAAATCTACAGCATTCACTATAATGGGTGTCTTCTTACCGGATTTACCCTCAATCATATGAGGTAATGAATGGTCTCAAAAGGTAAACTCAGGTAATTCTGGAACGGCGGTGATGCCTTGTCTTTGATAATTTTCAACAGGAAAGTGTGGATACTCTGTTCTTGTGCGTGCCGCTTGTTGGATGGAAACTTCCAATGGATCTTTTCCTTCTGTGGAGGAACTTGCTTGTGATCTCTCAGGAGTATCATCCATGATTAATTTGAGTGTTATTGACTTCCTGTACACAGGCCAGCAGCCACTGGAAGATTAAAATTGCGCCAAAAATAATGAGAATTTTGTGTTGTTTTTTTTTTTAGCAGGTGACGCTAAAGGTAACAGATTTACAGCACCAGTTGACGTACAGCCAACACTTACAGTGCCTTGTTAATTGTCAAAAGAAATGTTTCTGTGCCTCCTTTGTTAAAACAGGTGATGCTGGAGTTTACCGATCTACAGCCCCACGTGACATAACATCCAATAAAAATTACAGTGCCTGGTTCATAAAAGAAATTCTTCTGCGCCTTCTATCTTGTTATCTTAGCACAGGAATACCATACTCCTGAGAGATCACAAGCAAGTTCCTCCACAGAAGGAAAAGATCCATTGGAAGTTTCCATCCAACAAGCGGCACGCACAAGAACAGAGTATCCACACTTTCCTGTTGAAAATTATCAAAGACAAGGCATCACCGCCGTTCCAGAATTACCTGAGTTTACCTTTTGAGACCATTCATTACCTCATATGATTGAGGGTAAATCCGGTAAGAAGACACCCATTATAGTGAATGCTGTAGATTTTATTCGACATTAACATCGGAAACAAAATAAGACTTTGTAGGCATTTTTACCACGAATAGTTATACTAAGACTTTATTATTACTGGTACGCCTCTTAATAGAATTATTATTTTTAAATGGTTTTGTTGCGCTGAACTGTTTATATGATTCACTCTCTTTTGTTTTTACATATATATATATATATATATATATATATATATATATATATATATATATAGGAATATCTAATTATAAATACTTAGAACATATTCTGCTATATGCAGAACACTGGAATGTGAAATATTTACAGTAAATACATAGTTAAGACCTTTATTAAATATGAATATTGCAATAAATATGTTTTTACATGTTTTCATCTACTTGACAGCAAAGGGCTCCATTGCACTAACATATATGTCTATATATGTACACATATGTATTTATGCATTTATATGTGTGTATATATATATATATATATACTGTATATATGTAAATACATATATTCACATAGAAATACATAAATACAAATGTACACACATATACACACACACACACACACATATTTTTATATATATATATATATATATATATATATATACATACATACATAGACATATTTAGACATGTATATGTATGTATCTCTATGTTAAAGCCTTTTGTCTGCCTTTTCTGTCATTTCTTTATAACTTTTTGTGCAATATTTTTTTTTAAATAATTTTTATTAGATGGTGTTATTATGAGTGTAACTATATTGTGTAATGTATTTTTTATGTGTTTTGTGACACTTTTTAGTTTTGCGAAAGTTAACTAGAGCTCTGAGGTCACGGTAATCATTCTAGCGCAAATTGCGATTGCGCTCACTTGTTCGCATTTACTTTTCATTTGTAATATGAGCACAATTTAACTTGCATGCAAACGAACGTGTAAACCGGTGTCACTCACGTACAAACTATAGCACGCCACTTGTAATCTGGCCCTTAGGGTTAAACCAATAATTCCAGCTTTTTCATATTTGGTCTATATTTCCTAAAAAAAATACTTGGAAACCTAGATATATGGAGTATTTCTACAATCAGAACAACATAATGAATCTATATGGAGGTATTTTTCTTTAGCTACACTAGTTTTGTAGAAATGATTATAAAGATAACTGCAAAATATGCTTTATTCCCCCCCCCAATTTTTCAATATATAAATTCCTATTTATTGCATTTTTTTATACCCATATAGGGTATCACTAGAAAGACCTGTTTGTCTGTTAAACAACAATATATGCAGTAATATATATGGGTGCACTAAATAAGAGAGCGGATAATTAAGATTAAATCAATAGTGAGCAAAAATGCCAAATTTGTGTATGTCATTTAAAGGGACATGAAAATCAACATTTTCTTTCATGATTATGAGGGAGAATACAATTTTTAAACAACTTTCCAATTTACTTATATTATTTAATTTGCTTCCTTTCTTCTTTGCTGAAAGGTTTATCTATGAAAGCTCAGGAGCAGCAAAGAACCTAGGTTCTAGCTGCTGATTGGTGGATGCATAGATATACTGTATATACCAATTGTCATAGGCTCACACATGTGTTCAATCAGCAACCAGTAGTGCATTGATGCTCATTTAACAAAGCATACCAAGAGAACAAAGAAAAAGAGTTAATAAGAGTAAATTAGAAAGTTGCTTAAAATTGCATGCTCTATCTGAATTATGAAAGAAAAAAATTGGGTTTCATGTCCCTTTAAGCACAGAAACTGGGGAAAACCTCAGTCCTTAAGAGGTTAAAAAAAGAAATGGAAAGTAAAATCCTTTTAAAATGAGGAATACTACTCTAGGCATTGCAATGATTTCTATAAAGTTTAACCCACTGCTTAGTGCCTTTTTATTACAACACTGAGACAGGCTGTTATATATCCCTTTTAAAAAACAACATTTAAAAATAATGTTTTCGAGGCGTCACCAAAAGAGAAATGAGAGTTGTCATTATAAGCCAATGAGCTTTTTTGTAATGAATGAAGTAAACAATATAGTGACAACAATGTTGACTCATGACAGCTTATAAATTAATATTTGTGCCAGTGGCCAGGACTAAGGAAATGTTATATGTGTTAAAAATGAAGCAGAAATCAAATACACTATATTACTGTACTATACATAATAGACAGCCATTTTGTCGACATTCCTGAAGTAATTTATATAGGTTCTGTAATAGGGAAATACGATGAAAGGTGCGGTAGCTATAAAGTGTAACTGAATATTACAAACAGTTCCTAAATTTAGCCTAAATCTAATAACAAGGAACAGACTCAGTTACTTGATCATCCCTAGACATCCTTAGCAGTGCAATGTTCAGCACAAATCATTTGATTATAGTGAGAGTAGTGTTATTACGTAGATACTCTTGCATATGTGAACACTTACACTGAGAAAAATAAAGAGTATAAGTGTATAATTACATCACTGTGTTGTTTTAAGAACAAGGCTCTACGTACTTATGTGCCCAGAAGACATTCCTTTCTCATGGAATTTAACCAATTTTCCATGCTCTTGGAAATGACTGGTCCTGGAATCAATTCAATAACAGTAGCATGAAAAAGCAACACAATGATATAAGTAAGCCTAAACATATAAGGAAGAATTCCAACATGGATCAAAATACTTCAGAATAAACAAAAATATAAATATACTGCTATTTGAAAAAGCAGGAATCTTAGCTAAGGAGCCGATCCATTTTTGGTTCACCACCTGGGTTGCGCTTGCTGATTGGTGGCTAAATGTACCTACCAATCAGCAAACGCTATCTAGAGTTCTGAACATGAAATGGGCTGGCTCCTTAGCTTAGATTCCTGCTTTTTCCAATAAAGATAGCAAGAGAACGAAGACAAAATGATAATAGGAGTAAATTAGAAAGTTGCTTAAAATGGAATGCTCTATCTGAAGCATGAAAGAGAAAAATTGGGTTTACTATCACTTTATGGTGGCTTTTTACATATTACAAGCATATTTAAAGCGACATGATACCCAAATGTTGAATCCATTGAAAGTGATGAAGTACATCTGTAAAAAGCTGAGTACAAAATATAACCTGAACAAAATAAAGATATTTTACCTCAAAATTTTCTCAGTAGCCAAATCCCATTGTAAATGGACTTTATGCATCTGATCCGGATGCTAGTACTGGCACGTGCAAGGAATCATGCATCTGGGAGTTTAAGGAAGTCTACTATGAAATATTGCAAGATTTCAGTGAAATCCCCTGAGATCACAGTAAAGTATTAACTTAGCACTCATGATGCTGATTAGCTGGGGATTTTTTTAACATGCAGATGATAGTAAAATGAGTAGTTCTTGATCATAGAGCACTTAGTCTGGTAAGCAGAAGACATTTTGAGGTAAAAGATATATATATATTATTTTTTTACATAGAGATCTTTAGGTGAGTTTTTTTATGGTTATGCTGCATCACTTTTAAGTCATTTTAAAACTCCCTTATATTATTTATCCTTGCTACTTTAAGGTACATAAATGCAAAATTAAAAGGACATTTCAATTCAGTAGAATTGCATAATCAACAAATGTATCATAAAAAGAGAATGCAAATATTTCACATGCATGTAGTTTTGTTCTGAGAAATTTCAAAATTGTCCTTAATTTCCCTGCACCTTGTATCATGTGACAGCCATCAGCGAACCACAGACTCATATACTGTATGTATGTATATACTGTCAACTTTGGCACATGCTCAGGAGGAAATGGTGCCTCAAAGTGTGAGCACAATTTATTGATGCAAATTCTGTTGCAAATAAATTAGTTTATTTAGGGAATTTGCAACATTTTGAAAACCTAGTTTGTTTGTTTTTTTCTAGGGAGCGTGGTACAAAGTACAATTTTTACACAAAAGCAAGGGATGTTTAATGTCCCTTTAAGTATAATGAAATGTACTTGCCACTACAAAATCTACACAGTAATTGGTCGGAGTTGAAGCTCATTTACATATGTCCTACCTGGTAACAGAAAAGGCGAACAGGAACATGAATCCCATTAGGTTTTTTTAAGTGGTGTATCTTTGAACTGCTCCAAATCTTGTAAACTGTGGTAATAAAATTATGCTAAACGCTTTCACAACATTTATTTAGCAGGAAGACTTTTTTTATACTGTTATACAATTCATATACAAAAATACTTCATCTTATTCTATGTATCATTCGCTCTTTCTTAAAAATATTTATGTCAAGAAATGTACTCAATTCCTCAAATAAAACTAAAGATTTTCTTTTTTAAATCACCCATCAGCTTTGTCTATTTTTAGATATGCATATCACAGTCACAAAGTTACTTTATCTCAGGTTTCTTTTCCTATTAATATCTCTTGATGCTGCAATGTAAAAATGGAGTATCTGTGCAATGCATTTTTATTTCTGTGTCGCATTGCTCATTATTATTAATAAACTAAATACATAGAGTTTAATAGAGGGTGACAGAGACAGGCTGTGACATTCCTTCATCTCAAGATTTATTGCTTCTAATCCTCAGGGTGTAATTATTCATATCGATGAGATGACAGAGAGCAATAAAGTGTCATGGTCAACGAAAATGGATGGTATGTATCCTATTGATTTGATTCCATATTCAACAAGCCTGCAGAACAGCCAACTATTTCAAATCATTTGCATCTACTTGTTTTAAGGAAAGAGGTTTAAGCAAGTTCTAAAGCTTTTTAATAAAAGAATGAAGAGAGTTTACAGCATGTTTTTAAAGGGACAGTTAAGTCCAAAATAGGGCATGTAATTTTAAACAACTTTCCAGTTAACTTTTATCACCAATTTTGCTTTGTTCTGTTGGTATTCTTAGTTGAAAGATAAAGCTAGGAGGTTCATATGCTAATTTCTAAGACCTTAAAGACTGCCTCTAATCTGAATGCATTTTGACCACTAGAGGTCATTAATTCATGTATTTCATATAGATAACATTGAGCTCATGCACGTGAAGTTACCCAGGAGTGAGCACTGATTGGCTAACATGCAAGTCTGTCAAAAGAACTAAAATAAGGGGGCAGTTTGCAGAGTCATGTTGGTTATGCAAAACTGGGGAATGGGTAATAAAGGGATTATCTTTCTTTTTAAACAACAAAAATTCTGGTGTTGACTGTCCCTTTAACAGAGGCATTTCTATGCTTTTAAAAAGTAATTCATATGCTTAAAATGCAAATTTTATTTGTCAAAAACAAACTGTTACTCCCAGACAAACCTGCCTCTTCCCGTTTACCCCAAATCTTATTGCCAGTCAATCTTCTGGGGCTATGGTTGCCAGTTGTCCCCCACAATTAAATGGGGTGACCAACAGGTGACCCCGGGAGGTGAGGCAGCAGGTGGGGTTATGGTCAGTCCTTAGATAGTATGGCCTACAATCTCTGACTGTCATATGACCACATTAGATCCTATTGCCCTGGTGCCCTTTTCATTTATATACCCACACCAAGCTTCAGCTCAAACCTATAGCTCAGAGGTTGATTTTAGTTATATTGCCCAATCAGACCTCACATTAGTCACATGGCTCTACAGCCTCTGTAAACCATATGCCCACATCAAACTTCACATGAGACGCAATCAGGCAATATTTTATATATACTGTATATTTTTTACTTGAGAGAGAGGAAATACCAAACTGTCCAGTTAATTGCTGAACACATGAGTGCCCTACCTAAGGATGTTAATGTGATATTTTTCAATTTTTGTGGCATTCTGCAAGAACATGTTTGGGTTGCATATGACAGCTTGGTTTATGGATGACAAAATGTAAATTTAAACGTTCAACGTTAATTGCTCTTCTACCTTTCTCAATATGCAACACTCACAATGTTTGGTTCAAGCCCTCACTGTATTAATACAATGTTCAAAATATCCAATTTCAAATATGAAATGTTAGGGTGAACCACCAGTATAGCACATAGTCAAATGATATATCACTTACATCAGTTGCCTGCATCTACTGGAGTGACCTATGTCATGTGGTGCATTTTTTTTTCTTGTGCATATTTTAGGTCTGTGTTTCTTTTTATTTATATTGATATATAATTGTTAATTGGAAGTTTGTTTATAGATAGGTTTATATGTTGACTTTGATTAATAGAATTTCTATTTTTCTAATTAACCTTGTAAATGGTAACAAAATCCAAGTATGGCCCCTCATGAGAGAGCCTGGATACCATCTGATATATAGGGGCCGATATATCAAGTTCTGTTTGGAGGTCGATGCTCCTTGTTTTCAGGGAGCCTTCACAATTTTTAGAGAGAACAATTGAAAATTAACATTTTATCACTTATCTTTCATAAACCCCACTGGGAATGTAATTTCTTCTATTGTTTTTTACACAGCTTTATATAGCCAATAATTACTTTATTAATAATTACTATCAGATCAGTATAGGTAGTGATACCCAGGGCCGCCACTAGACTTTTTGGGGCCCCTTATTTAATCATTGATCAGCCCCCCCCCCCCCCCCTTTGACATTTGCAATTTTTGACCAAGTGACAAAAACGTATTTGCACTTTTTTCTTAAGTGTTACTACCTTGTAAAGGTAGTAACACACAAACACAGAAACACACACAGACACACATAAGGATTCACATATAGACACTCTAGCAGACATGCAAAGAAACACACAAACACACTCAGACACTTAGCACTTGTTAACATCGACCTGACAAGTATTGAGGTAGACTACAGTTTTGTCAAAAAAGGAGAGTTCTGATTATGTTTTTGTCAAGGAAGATGCCAACTATATGATGACAACAGCATGCAGTGGCTGAAAGAAAGGGTGCTGAACTGCCTAAACAATAACTTAAAGTTTAAATGGTGGATAGGGGACTTCCAGAAAAAAATACATACACATTCATAGAGACACCAACAAAAGCACAAAGACACCTACAGAGACACTCGCAGGAAGTAAAATTTCTGCACATTGCCATCCCCTAAATCAACAGTGTGTGACATGCATGATAAAAAAAGAGCAGAAATTAAGAGATCACGTTTTAAAGAATCATATTTGTAAATGTGCAAACAAAAATACTTCTGTGAATTCAAAATTGTGCATTATTGATCTGTCAGAATGCGTAGATGAAGAAAATTACTTTTAGAAGGTAGACATATGTTTGGGTTCTTCCCCCCCCCCCCATTTTTCCCCAACCAAGAGCACCACTTAATATCTGGTGTACAAATGTTCCAATCTGTCAGCTGTACTTATGGATTTTGAAAATGCTGTACTCTATATGGTTTGGGACTATAAGCTGTGGTACTCATACCATTAGATCTGGTTAAATGCAGGATTTAGATTTGTTTGTATGTATTTCAAAATTTAGTCAGCAGTAGTGTAAACTGAACAGTGTTAAGTTAACCTGTCTTATTTCAAACACCGAGCAATCTTAGCCTGAGAGTATAACATTTTTTGCAGATGTACAAAAAGTAGATAAAATGAACCCTGGCATCTGGAAAGTCCTTGCATAAAGGGGCAGTATACTGGAATGTAATATATATATATATATATATATATATATATATTAAAAAAATCATATCTTCCAAAAGGGCACCTATCATTTATGTATTGAGGAGGAAACATTTCTGCATGGTTTTAAATATAGAATTTCTACAGCATTGTCAAATAATTATAAAAACACTGCTGCATATTGCTAAAAATGTGTTTTTATTGACCCCTGGCCCCACCATACAACTACCATACTGAAGTTACAATCTGAAATTGCACAAATAAATAAAAAACATTACCTACTCTGCAAATCAAATTGATCTGCCATCTGACTTAGGCACACACTGTACAAACTGAAGTGCCAAGTCTGTCTCACACTGTACATAGTGGTTTAGTGCACACTCAGAAATCCTCTCAAATGCAAATGATTTACTCCTTGTAATGACATTTCCCACGCTCAATAGCACTCTGCTGTAGCGTCCTCTAGTGGCTGCCAAAATGTAAAAAAAAATGTTTAATAATAGTTGTGTTTGCCTCATGCAGCCCCCTGAGCCCCTGACAGCAGTCACCGTATTTACTCCCTGATGGCGGCCCTGGTGATACCACAGCCAAAATCAGCTATTTCAAGTGGCAAAATCATATTAAATTAACTTTTAGTAAACAATTTAATACACTAAGCGCCAGATTATAAATGGAGTGCTAATTTATTGCGTGTCCGTAAATGATCAAGTTTGTCCATTTATGGGCGCACGATAAATAATCAGCCATTACACTACTGCAAGCTTTCAGTAGCAATTAACACTCAGAAAATTAACCAGAGATCAGATGTCTGGTTCATTTTCTAAATGTGCCCCAATTCCCCCTAAATTTAAGTGTGGTGTTCTTTATTAAAAAAATTAAAACAATAGCATCTTTATTGTTTAATAAGTAACTGCACAAAGCAGTTATAGGGGGCTAAAGTTGGAAGGTGTGTGGTGCCTTTACATTGCTGTCTATGAGAAATGTGTGTTCCCTGTAAATATATATGTATATGCTTATATACATAGATGTATATACACATATCAACACATAAATATATATATGTATATATTCATATACATAAATATTTAAAATTGCTGCCCATCGCTGCGCGACTTACTCCCTTTGCTTTGCCAGTTCTCATGCCATTTCTCACGAGACAGATAGACAGATAGATAGATAGATAGATAGATAGATAGACAGATAGATAGATTGATAGATGATAGATAGATAGTGGAACGCATTTTTCTTTTATCAATCAAATACTGCATATTAAATAATGCTTACATGTAAAGTGCACTGTATGAAAGGTTTTTAAACATTATAACTGAAAACAAAGCAAATGAATCCCTTGGAACCGTAAATTAATGGTTTTTGGTGTTATAAGATATGGTATGCAATATATGTGGAGAGCATTCACAAATGGAAGCAAAACATAAACGCATAGCACAATAAACACAAAACAATATGCATGCATGAACAAAAATATATTCTGTAAAGGCACAGCAATAAATACAGTGCCACAAGCAAAATCATGCAACAAGGGTTGTATTTTTGGCATGGCATTTGTGTAAATTATAAGAAGTAATAATTTTTGCACTATTGTAAGCATGACTAAGGTCTCATTGTGAGAGTGAAATGTTGCATGATTTAATGTTAGACCATTATATATCAAAATAAAAAGTCAGTTTTAATTAAAATGTTTGATTGGGATGATATTGATGTATGCAGTAGTGAAATGCACTGCAAGCACTATCTCTGTCAAACAAGGAAGGATTATGGGAGGTGCTGTCTTCAATCAGTGAATCTCATTATATTTGTCATAGGCCAACAGGACTTAAAGGGACAGTCAAGTCCAAAAAAAAACCTTTCATGTTTCAAATAGGGCATGTAATTTTAAACAACTTTCCAATTTACTTTTATCACCAATTTTGCTTTGTTCTCCTAGTATTTTTAGTTGAAAGCTAAACCTAGGAGGTTCATATGCTAATTTCTTAGACCTTGAAGGCCGCCTCTAATCTAAATGCATCTTGATAGTTTTTCACCACTAGAGGGCATTAGTTCACGTGTTTCATATAGATAACATTGAGCTCATGCACGTGAATTTACAATGGAGACAGCTCTGATTGGCTAAAATGCAAGTCTGTCAAAAGAACTGAAATAAGGGGGCAGTCTGCTGAGGCTTAGATACAAGGTCATTACAGAGGTAAAACGTGTATAATTATAACTGTGTTGGTTATGCAAAACTGGGGAATTGGTAATTAAGGGATTATCTATCTTTTAAAACAACAAAAATTCTGGTGTTGACTGTCCCTTTAAGGGACATCAAATTTCCCAAACCTATGCTCTGCAAATGTTTTTATAAAGCTACAATCCCTAGTTTCCTAGTGAGGATGCATACCCCTTGCATGTGTCACTAACTATATGTTGTGAGAAATGTATAAGGTAAGCATGAGCTAAATATGTTAGGGTCAGTGGGTCATAGGGAGCTTCCCAGTGCCCAGGGTAGCACTAAATACAACACTGCATTAGAACACACATAACTATGGGCAAACCCAGAATGCATTTTGTTCGAGGACAACTAGAACCGTGTCTAAGGCAAGATGGTTTACCGGCAGCAGCAAATTTATATGAAAAAGATTCCTTCAATTCCCTTTGCTCTTTGAATGATTATTTATTAATTTTATTACAAATCAATAATGACTGGCTGTCTAGAGGGGGTGCATGACCACTATATGTGTCCTGACACAAAAAAAGACAACCTTATATAGGTGTGGTCTATTTAACCTGAGGACTGGAGGTGATAATGTGGTTTGCAGGAACAATGCCCATTCTTCCTTCAAACCAAGGGCTAACTATCGATGCCATTAACTATCGATGCCATTAAACTTTCTAGCCACTCCCTCAGACTAACTAGTTCTGCCATAAAACACTCACAGTTGTGCCTACACCCACCCACCACTCTCCTAGACCAACATGTTCCACCTATGAAACACAATGCTGCATCTAACCACCTCAAATCCACCCATAAAACACTTGCAACTCCAATCATGGGTCAACTTGGATCATTGTCTAAATTGAAAGTTCTAAAACTGTCCTGCAAGCCTCTCTATCTCTCCCACCACTCTTACTTCCATATAAATATACCACATGCAATGCCTATCTAGGCACCTCCATAACTCTGCCCCCAGGCTATCTAATTCACTATGAGGCTTTCAGTCAGGGATGCCAACCAGGACATTTTAGAAAGTTGTGTCAAAACTAGATATAAATATTTACCATTATTTCAATTGAGCTACATGTAATTGCACTTCTAGAAGCAGTTTAGATGTTCCTGGTTTCACTTTAAGAAACCAGGACATTAATAAAGGCTGAAAAGCATTAGTAGGAACAGTGGTACAGAGTTACCATCCATGATAATTTCACTACATTTTGGATGATTGGGAGCTCTACTATAAACACAAATAGTGGAAGAAGCAAACATTGTAATATAATTGTATATTTAAAAAAAAAAAAACTTTAAGGGAAAGTAAACCCCCCAAACGATTTAGATAGAACATACAATTTTAAACAACTTTCCAATTTAATTATATTATCAAATTTTCTTCATTCTCTTGTTATCCATTGCTGAAGGGACAGCATTGCACTACTGAAAGGAAGCTGAAAATATCTACTTAGCCAATCACAAGAGACAAATATTTGCAGGCAGCAATTAGCAGCAGCTCCCACTAGTGTATGATATGTGCGTATTTATTTTTTAACAAGGGATACTAAGAGAACAAAGCACATTTGAAAATAGAAGTGAATTTTAAAGTGTCTAAAAATGACATGCTCTATCTGAATCATGCAAGTTTAATTTTGACTTTCCTATCTCTTTAAGTAAATAATCTTAGGAAGTGAAAAGGGTTTTACTTACTGAAGTAAAAACTCTCACGTTGATAATGTTTATCCTGTAAAGCATTATGTCTGTGTGCTATGTTATAAATGTTTCATATGCAAGAAAAAAAATGTATCCTGTAAGTTTCCTTTTTAAAGTATTAAAACTGCTAATAAAAATAACTATGTATTAAAGTAGTTTTGGGAAAACAAAACCTTGACCATACAAACATTAATATGCTTTAAAATGCATTATTCTTTTATGTACAGAATTGATCGTTTTACATTTTCACACTTGTCTTCCCGTTTGAAAGTTATTTTGCTTGTTGTATTCTTTATGTGTAATGAATGCTGAAAGCTAATGGGTTGCATCAAATTGCAAAGACAATTACTGCTGGCCAAGGTAATTGCAGATGATCTATTTGTACTATTTTCTTAAATGAAGAGGCCCAGAGATAAACTATTTTATGCACAGTGAGTGCTTGACATAACGCAAGGTGTTTTGGTATGATTCATGAATGTAGGCATATTCTGTAATTACCAGACCAGATTCCTATTAACAGAAAAAACCAACAGAATTCATATGGCTACTGAAGCCCAAAAGATTTCATCTTGTACTCATGCCTTTTTAGCATCCTAATCTGCAAAACCTTGTCTGTTGTAAACAAAAGCATTACACAGGGCATTTCCTTTATATGCTTGTAGCACACTGATTTAAAAATCATAATAGCACAAGCAATGTAATAAAAAATTATGGTTTATGTACACAGCCACCCAACATAAATACTTACTTATATGTATCCCTCATTCACTTCACTTCTTTATTATCCTAACTTATCACCTTTTTCCACTACTTTACCTACTCTTTCATGCTCCTCACAAAAAGCTCACCTCTTCCTTCCTCATCTCACCACCTAATTTTCCAGAATAAAACTTCATCTCCTGCTTCCCCTAACAGGTGACACATCTCACCTTCACCTTTTCCTACCACACGTCTTCCTTTCCCTGACAGGTGACAAAACGGACACCTCCTTCCCCCACCTAATCCAGTGAGTACCTCACTTCCTTATTCCTATAATAGATGACACAACTCACCTCCTTCCTCCATCACACTTGCTATTTACCTTAAAATTCACCATCTGAAACTAATACCTTGTCTCCTCCTCCCTCTGACAGGTGTCACAACTCACTTCCTTCTTCTCCTACCTCATTTCCTGCTTCCCCTGGTAGGCAAAACAATTCTCTTCAGTCATTTAACTTCACATACATCTTCATGTGCTAGGCAAAATATATTCCTTCCTCTGCTTTCCTACAGCTCACCTCCACCTTTCTTTACTTCACATACTTTTTTCCAATTAAACCAACCTACTAAGAACCACCAATTTATAGATTAAGAAAGTGAGCTGATACTCCTCTAACTAACAACTCAAAAAGGCATTCATGCCTTTTCTTCTTTGTACCCTTATTCATCTTCTATGTCCCACACTTCACATTCATTACACTGAGAGATAACCCATGATGATCTTTTCTTCAAAGGCTTCTGGTCGGTTAGCAGTATATATAGTCTACCATAATTCCTATATCATACAATAAATGTTATCCTGCTCTCTTTCCTTCTTATCAAAGAGAAACTAAAGACCACCTTAATCTGAAATCCACATCTAGACTTTCCAGCCATGCTTACTGACTACAATAATTTCAGCCATAGACCACCATAATTCCTTCCATTAATCACTCAACATTGACAAGACTCCGCTGCCAACCAGTCAAGCATAAAAAATGAAAATATAAGATAAGAGAATATGTTTGCATTTCTATATTTGTTCCTAATAGATATGTGCATGGCGAAAAAATTTGGTTTGGATCAATTTGGAATTTTTCGAATTTCGGTTCGGATCGATTCGAATTTGGAAAAGTTTGAATCGATTCGTTTCTGATTCGTTTCGGATTCATTCGGATTCGAAGAAATTCAGCTGGATTTGGTTCGATTCGGTTTGGAAATTCAGAATTTCGGTAAGTGTTAGGTGGGATTAGACTAGTATTATGTACTGTATATTAGGTGTAACCCATAGCAGAGTGATATAACCTAATATACTGTACAATATTAGTGTAATCCATGGCCATCCGAATTTACCGAATAAATCCAAACTAATTTGGATTTATTCGGTAAATTCGGCAGTATTTTAATTCGGAAATTCGGTTCAATCAGAATCTCCGAATTTGCAGAATTTTCCGAATTTCTGAATCGATCCGAAAAGAATTGCACATATCTAGTTCCTAAGATGCTGGGCTCATGGACATACTGCATCATAGTTTTGTCACCCCTAAACCTAACATATGGATCATTCCCAGTTGACCCTTTATAAATGTTATTACTTGCTATATCCAACTTGCTTTTCATTAGAAACAATATAACAATCAGTAGTTTGCACTCTTAACATAAGGGACATTTGGCAAATCGCTTAAGAATTAATTGAAGTAACAAAAGCTTCTTTTAATGATTGTATTGCAAAGCTGAATGTCTTCCAAATGTATCCTCAATGTGCTATCTTTTTAAAACATATTTTGAAGCTATACTGGCTCGCTCTCATGAGCTGGCTTTAAAATCTTGAAGTAATTAGCGTTATAAACTAATTAAAATTACATCAAAAACACATTTTTTAATATTTAAAATTAATGAACAGCTTTAGCTCTTCTGATTATAAATGCTCTATCAGCTTTAAAAAAATAATAAGAAAAAAGATAATGGCATTTTAGATACAGAAAGAGTGAATAGGTGTTGCATAATATATATGAGAAGGCATTGCATAATGGATTTGGGGGGGAAAATGCTACATCTTGGATATATGAGGGAGGGGAAAAGTGCTCCATAACAGATTTGAGTAGAGGAAAAAAGTGCTGAATCTTAGATACAAGGAAGAAGAAGTATTGAGACAGAGTTCATGGAAGAGGGAAGAACTACTGACTAATATATATAGGGAGAGGAAATAAGTGTTACATAATAGACATAGGAAAAGTGGAAAAAGGTGAATCTTACTGCATTATACAGGGAAGAGAATATGGGCCAGATTCGCTTGCATTTAGAGAAATCACACAAAACCCTTCTGAGCTTTTTTGAGGCATTAGATTGCAATGTATGTGCCTCCCCTTTACATCCAAAACTCTGCATAGCTACAAATACTTTTCTAAAATTCTTTAAGGGAGCTCCCAGTACTGATGAGACTTCTTAAATAATCTCTCTAGAGCAAAAAGCTTTAGACCATCAGGCCCTAGGTTTTTGAATTCTAAATACAGACAGCTTAAAAAAGTGATGAATCTTAGCTACAGGATTGAGTGGGGGGGGGGGGGATTCTGCATCCCAGATAAAGGGTCCATATGATCTAAAATGTTTTGGATGTGACATGAAAATCCATTAGCGAAACTCACAGGGACTGCTCTTAGACAATTTCCTATTCCTGTGAGTTGTCAAATGCCTCCCATAGTAACAGGAAATAGGGGGCAAAACTTAAAAAAACAAATACTGCAGCCAATACAATTCAGACGACCCTGTTTTCATTGAATATTATTTTACAACTATCTCTATTTTCGTATAATTGTTTTCTATTAGTGTATAAATAAGTTGTTTTGCATATTTAGAGGTAATCCCTCCACCTTTCAGGTTCCAAGATGAAACAGAGAGGTCTACAGGGGGGAAATGTTTAGAAAATACGCTAACACTTGGCAGAGAACTTTCAATTACACCAATGGAATGTCTCTGTTCAGACCACAAGCAGTGGAAAATAATACATTGAATTTTGTCTAATAATTACTAATTTCACAATGTTTTGCGCAAGTCCAGTGTAATTATATTACAATTTCTACTGTGTATATTATTATTTTGTTTGCGTAATTTCAATATGAATGTTAACTTTTTCATCAAATGGGATTATTGCAGAACAAATCTGTTTCTTTTTAATGCAATTTAACAATACAATTGTACTGCATTATTTTATTTCAGTCTTTTTTTAATATGTATATATATATATCTCCTTTAACTACAGGGATCACTTCTTTGTGAGAAACACTCTTCCAAGGTAGAAACTAGCTTTAAATAATTTCACCAGGAGCTTCATAGAAATGCTATAGTCAAAGTGAGAAATATATCTCCCAACATTTCCGAGTTTCTATTCAGCACAAAGAGGTTGGAGGTTGACCCAGGACTGCCACTGGGTGCAGTTTTGAAATATCATGGGCAGAGTCAGGTGGAGTAATGGCAGGTTGTGGACGCAGTAGGGACATGATGTATGCAGGTTCAAGACTGTGACATTTATATTGAATGGAGTAAAGTTAAATCGATAGTGGGACAAGAATCCCATTCTGCACAATGTGAGAGACAGCTCCATACAGAAAGAGAGAATAATTAGTACATCTTTGCATCTCAGATACAGAGAGAGAGAGCATTTGAACAGTTTAAAAAAAAATGCTGAATCTCTGAGAAACAAGAAGAGGAGGGCATTAGAAGAATGCAGAGTTGCATCAAATACATTAAGAGGGAGAAGTGTGGCATCTTTAAGGAAGTGGGAGAATTGCCACATCTTAGAGGAAAAGAGAGACATGCTTTACTTTAGAGAAATGCAGAGCTATATCATAGCTACATTCAGAAGGAAGTAATGTGGCAACAGGGGGAAAGGGTGGGACTTAGATACAGGAAAAGGGAGGCTGTGATGTCCCTCATATATAGGACCAATCATCTAAAGCTTTCCACTCTAGCTTTATTATCTGAGATGTCTTGTTAGTACCATGGGGTCCCTCAAATGTTAGCTTGTGAGCTGTTAATCTCACTGTATAGGGTTATTGATGTGAAGTAGAGATCCATATATTACAATAAAGCTAAAAATAATCCCCCAAATATCTTGGTTGACTTCTCTCCATGTTGGAAAGTTTTTGATCAGGCCCATAGAGGGGATGAAGCAAAACTGCAGCTTGGGTACAGGAAAATGGAAGAAGAGGAAAATATGAGTATTTAATGCCAGGGAGTTTGTACTTTAATTTGCTAGTAAATTTAAACCAGGTAATAAGGATTACTCCTCCAGGTCTATTAGTGAATAAGGACATAGCTCTTCATATCTGAGGATAAAATGGTTTATACAGGACTGTAACAAGTATTTTCATAATATTAAACATTATAAAACATGCAATAAAGTTTGAAATGTTGTACATGAAAATAAGAGAGAAAAAAACTGCTGCCCCTCCATAACAATGCTGTATTGATAAAATGCTGCTTCCCTGTCCTCACAGACTGTATAGTTAGGGACTTGGTTTTGCTAACCATAGTTATCAATATGTATAAATCTCAACTGATGTTGTAAATCTGGGTTTACCATCTTTTCAGAAAAAAAAAGTGTCACAGTGGATATTTTTTCCCTCTTGGTGGGTCAGACAGTAATTTTTTGGAAATAAAAAGGGAAATTCCATATTATATAAAAACAAATAAGCAAGTATGTCATTGCATTGGCTTGAAGACAGTGTCAACAGTGTCAATTTTGTGCCAATATATGCTGGTAATGTGGTGCAACGTTATGCCTGTATTGTACAATACAGATCCAAAACAGCATAAATATAAGATCCTATTGTGGGCTACATTAAAAGTGGTGCGCTAAAGTTAGCATAAGTCACGATAAGCAATATTGTGACCATGCTAAGTTGCGCACGTATTACAAGTTGATAGTAAACAGGTGCGCTCAAGCGCAATCTAAATTTGTGCTTGCGGGTTTAGTTGCACCAAGCACAACAAAAGTACATTAAAAAAGTGTTAAACTCATGCTTACACTATCTGAATAAAATTATTATGTACATTTGTGTGTGCATTGGTGTATATATATATAAAAAGATATATGTATATACATGTGTATTTATGTGGTATTTTATGAGATCACATATTGAGTTTACTGTCTTTTTAAATGTAACAGCAATTTAGTAGAGCTGCATTAATGTCTGCTGTTAGACGCTCCACTAAAACACAGTAATCATAGTGTATTTATCTTTCTCTTCTTGTATCATGTGAAAATTCTACTGCGTGATATCATCTCTCAAATTTTCAGTGACAGCGAGATCAAGATAAGATCATAATCATTTGGTGTTTATACTTTACAGCAATTTCACGTAACATAGTTGGTATGTATTAGACTGAAATTGTATTGTTCAAATTTAGAGACAATGTCATTGCAAACTGAAAGATCTCACAAGAACAAAATGTATTTGACTTTGAATTAGATACATGAAATTGAGAAATGTAGCAATGCAAATTATAAGAAATTATGACATTTTAAATTATAGCTATGGTAATGTTATCCTCTAAATTACCAATACAGAAATATAAGGGACCATAAAATACCAATTTGTTTTTTTTAAACATCTATCAACTAATCTTGCCTAACAAATCTACTAACTCCTGGTTATATATATATATATATATATATATATATATATATATATATATATATATCATGTCCTGTATAAAAAATATTTCCTTTATTTATTATCCATTATAAAGTCAATGTTGTCAACCTCCATTACAGCTCTCTCGACAATGCAGCAAGTGACATATACATACACTATGGCCCCTATTTATCAACCCATCAACTTACTAGCATTTACCGGCACCAATACGCTCACCTAAGATCACCTAACATCGCTGCCGCGGACCTGAATACGTTCTCCAAAGTTACCAAAAAAGCTGTCAAAAAGCTGCACACCAAGTACGGGGCGATGAGCAGCGGACTGTTGTTAACTAACAGTCATCGATCTCGCTGCTCTTTGGCTTTTTCCCAGCTTTATTGGTATACTGTCACTAAACACCCACACTATACTAAACTGTGTTACCCCATATCCCGCCGCTCCCGGCCCCCGCCGCAACTAAATAAACTTATTAACCTCTAAACTGCCGCTCCCGAAGCCGACCCTCACCTACATTGTACTTATTAACCCCTAATCTGCCGCCCCCTACACCACCGCCACCTACATTATGTTATTAACCCCTAATCTGCCCCCCCTACACCACCACCACCTTCATTATACTTATTAACCCCTAATCTGCCGCCCCCTTCACCGCCGCCACCTACATTATGTTATTAACCCCTAATCTGCCCCCCTACACCGCTGCCATCTACATTATGTTATTAACCCCTAATCTGCTGCCCCTACACCGCCGCCACCTACATTATGTTATTAACCCCTAATCTGTCCCCCTACACTGCTGCCACCTACATAACACTTATTAACCCCTAATCTGCAGTCCCCAACGTCGCCGCCACTATATTAAATTTATTAACTCCTAAAGCTAAGTCTAACCCTAACACCCCCTAACTTAAATCTAATTTAAATAAATATAAATAAAATTACTATAATTAACTACATTATTCCTATTTTAAACTAAATACTTACCTATAAAATAAACCCTAAGCTAGCTACAATATAACTAATATCAAAATAAAAAAGCCCCCCCCCCCAAATAAAAAAACCCTAGCCTAAACTAAACTACCAATAGCCCTTAAAAGGGCCTTTTGCGGGGCATTGCCCCAAAGCAATCAGCTCTTTTACCTGTAAAAAAAATATAAATAACCCCCCAACAGTAAAACCCACCACCCACACAACCAACCCCCCCAAAAAAATACTAACTAAAAAAACCTAAACTCTCCATTGCCCTGAAAAGGGCATTTGGATGGGCATTGCCCTTAAAAGGGCAGTTAGCTCTATTGCTGCCCAAAACCCTAACCTAAAAATAAAACCCACCCAATACACCCTAAAAAAACCTAACACTAACCCCCTGAAGATCAACTTACCGGGAGACATCTTCATCCAAGCCAGGCAGAAGTGGTCCTCCAGACGGCAGAAGTCTTCATCCAGACGGCATCTTCTATCTTCATCCATCCGGTGCGGAGCGGGTCCATCTTCAAGACATCCAACGCGGAGCATCCTCTTCGGCCGATGACTACCCGACAAATGAAGGTTCCTTTAAGTGACGTCATGCAAGATGGTGTCACTTAGATTCCGCTTGGAACAACCAATAGAATGCAAGCTCAATCCTATTTGCTGTTCCAATCAGCCAATAGGATTGAAGTTCAATCCTATTGGCTAATTGCATCAGCCAATAGGATTTTTTTCTACCTTAATTCCGATTGGCTGATAGAATTTTATCAGCCAATCGGAATCTAAGGGACGCCATCTTGGATGACGTCACTTAAAGGAACCTTCATTTGTCGGGTAGTCATCGGCCGAAGAGGATGCTCCGCGTCAGATGTCTTGAAGATGGACCCGCTCTGCGCCGGATGGATGAAGATAGAAGATGCCGAATGGATGAAGACTTCTGCCGTCTGGAGGACCACTTCTGCCCGGCTTGGATGAAGACGTCTCCTGGTAAGTCGATCTTCAGGGGGTAAGTGTTAGGTTTTTTTAAGGGTGTATTGGGTGGGTTTTATTTTTAGGTTAGGGCTTTGGGCTGCAAAAGAGCTAACTGCCCTTTTAAGGGCAATGGACATCCAAATGCCCTTTTCAGGGCAATGGGAGCTTAGGTTTTTTTAGTTAGTATTTTTTTGGGGGGTTGGTTGTGTGGGTGGTGGCCGTGTCTGAGTTTCTTTGCGTGTTTGATAGAGTGTATATATGTGAATCCTTATGTGTGAGTGTGTGTGTGTGTTTCAGTGTATGTTACTACCTTTACAACATTTCCAAGGTTAAATAGACACTTAAGAATAAAGTGCATATACGTTTTAGTCACTTGATCAAAAATTGCACATGTCAAAGGAGGGGGGCCCTGATCAATGGTTAAGTCAGGGGCCCCAAAATTTCTAGTGGCGGCCCTGGTGGTGGGTTTTACTGTTGGGGGGGTTGTTTGTATTTTTTTTTACAGGTAAAAGAGCTAATTACTTTCGGGCAATGCCCCGCAAAAGGCCCTTTTATTGGTAGTTTAGTTTAGGCTAGGGTTTTTTTTTATTTGGGGGGGGGCTTTTTTTATTTTGATAGGGCTATTAGATTAGGTGTAATTAGTTTAAATTTCTGTAATTTGTTTATTATTTTCTGTAATTTAGTGTTTTTTTGTACTTTAGCTAATTTAATTTAATTTAGGTTATAATATTTTATTTAGTTAATTGTATTTAATTTAGTCAATTTATTTAATTATAGTGCAGTGTTAGGTGTAATTGTAACTTAGGTTAGGTTTTATTTTACAGGTACTTTTGTATTTATTTTTAGCTAGGTGTTATTAAATAGTTAATAACTATTCTACCTAGTTAAAATAAATACAAACTTGTCTGTAAAATAAAAATAAACCCTAAGATGGCTACAATGTAACTATTAGATCTATTGTAGCTATCTTAGGGTTTATTTTATAGGTAAGTATTTGGTTTTAAATAGGAATAATGTAGTTAATGATAGTAATTTAATTTATATTTATTTAAATTAGATTTAAGTTAGGGGGTGTTAGGGTTAGACTTAGGTTTAGGGGTTAATAAATTTAATATAGTGGCAGCGACGTTGGGGATGGCAGATTAGGGGTTAATAACATAATGTAGGTGGCGGTGGTGTAGGGGGGGCAGATTAGGAGTTAATAACATAATGTAGGTGGCGGCGGTGTAGGGGGGGCAGATTAGGGGTTAATAACATAATGTAGGTGGCGGCGGTGTAGGGGCAGCAGATTAGGGGTGTTTAGGGTGTTAGGTGTAAACGTAACTTTATTCTCCCATAGGAATCAATGGGATATCGGGCAGCAGCGAACATGAGCTTTCGCTGCTTTCAGACTCCCATTGATTCCTATGGCATGCGTCTCCATGGCGGTGGATTGAAAACCAGGTACGCTGGGCCGGAATAGTGCCAAGCGTACCTGGTAGAAATTTGTTAACTTGCAAAAGTAGTCAGATAGTGCCGAATTTACATTCGGAACATCTGTAATGATGTAAGCATCGATCTGTGTTGGACTTCGACTGGCGGATCGTATGTTACGTCACAAAATTCTACTTTTGCCGGTCTGTAGGGTTTGATAAATAAGGGGAATCAGGCTCGCCACAATTATGCTGCGGAATTCCAGCGTATTTGTGGTTGACGGCTAAACAGGCCCCAATGTCTGTAGAGTTTTCTTTTATGCAGAACTTACCAACGTTCACTTATACAGTCAAAAAATAATTAGATATCTGTTATGCTTTTGGCCATGACTGCAAAACAGGCATTTTGCATCTGATAGATTGTGATCTACGATTAGACCAATACATCACACGGCTGTTCTATGATATCTCAGTTTTCCTAAGCAAGTTTTGATAAAATGACCTCAAATAAAAAAGAACATATTTTTTTTTAACACTAGTTAATTCAGTGGGTAAGATATTTAAAAATGCTACCATACTGGGCAAGATGAGTTAACCTGTTGTGACATGAAAATGTCCTAATTATACAAACATACAACAAATACAAATGTTCATTTCCACAACAAAAGCAACTGCAATCTCTAGGTTATTTTCTGTATATTGATATCGAATGCTATTTTGTCCCAGTATCCAAAATGCTAATTTTTAAGCCCTTGATGGCAGCCTATTATCTCAGTGCATTTTGACAGTTTTTCACAGTTAGACAGCTCACTACTGTGGAGTTATTTATGAGTCAGCGCTGATTGGTTAAAATGCATGTCTGTCATAAAGACTGAAATAAGGTAATCACTGAGGTAAAAAGTGTATTTATATATCAGTGTTGGTTATGCAAAACTGGGGGTTGATAATAAAGCGATTATCTATCTTTTTAAACAATACAAATTCAGGCGTAGACTGCCCCTTTGATTACACATTTGAATATACCAATATTTAGCATGTACTATGCAGTCCTCATGTAAATAACACTACCAAATTCTGAGAAACGGATCTTGCTGCTCTGCAATTTTTGGGTACTATTCAATGTAATTAGAAACTGTGTATGTTAACATTATACTACATGTTACGTTAATTTGCAGTCACGTAAATATTTGCAATAGAGATATTATACAAAAAAGTGCATTGGAGATTGACATACACATATTTGTATGTTTCTTTTGCAAAAACAATATTCATTTGAGTTATGGTGGAGATAAAAGAATGAAATTAAAATCCTCCATTTTATAAAAGTAAGAGCAATAGAATAATTGTAAAGAAAATTATCAAATCTATTCAAGTATCCCTGCTTGCTTTTACCCAGAAGTACTCTGTATACACTGTTACCAATACCAATACTTCTGTGGAAAAGCAAGCAGAGATACTTGCCAAGATCTGCTATTTTCCTATACAATAATTATATTTCTATTGTGTTTCCTTCATAAAGAAGCATTTTTAAATGTATTTATGTATTTGTTTATTTATCTTACATAGAAAGAAAAAGTAGTAAGAGCACTAAAGTGTTAACAGCGCATAGGATGAACCATCTGACACGTTTCAGCAGCAGCCATAGTCCTACCGTGAACTGAAGTGTTTTACTGGGGGTGCCTTGTACACGGAGCACATGTACCAAATAGCACCCTGGAGATTAGCTGTTGCTGCTTGCTCCTCAGGAATTGAATACAGCACATAGAGACTTCTTTAGAACCGGTCTCCTATCACCCGGAAATTAAAGGAATAGTAAAGTCCAAATTTAACTTTCATGATTCAGATAGGGCGTGTAATTTTAAACAACTTTCTAATTTACTTTTATTATCAATTTTGCTTTGTTCTCTTGTTATTCTTAGTTGAAAGCTAAACTTAGGTAGGCTCATATGCTAATTTCTAAGCCCTTGAAGGCCACCTCTCAGCTGAATGCATTTGACAGTTTTTCCACAGCTAGAGGGAGTTAGTTCATGTGTTTCATATAGATAACACAGTGCTCCCGCACGTGAAGTTATTTAAGAATCAGCACTAATTGCCTGAAATGCAAGGCTGTCAAAATATCTTAGATAAGGAGGCAGAAGCTTAGATACAAGGTAATTGCAGAGGTAAAAAGTATATTTATATAACAGTGTTGGCAATGCAAAACTGGGGAATGGTAAATAAAGGGACCAGTTATTTATCCATGAGATAACATTTTCAGCTATCCCCAGTCCCTTAATTTTGTGCATTAATCTCTCATGTGGCACTGTATCAAATGCCTTTGCAAAATCTAAGTATTTCACATCAACTGATTCCCCTTTATCTATATTTTTACTTACTTCCTCGTAGAATCTAATTCGATTAGTTTGACATGATCTATTTCTCCTAAAACCATGCTGAACTCATAATCTTTTTTTCATGAATATGCCCAAGGGTGTTAAGGGAACAATGCATGCAAAAAAACAATCAAATTAGCCAAAATTGAAAATGAAAAATTAATGGCAAAGGATTCTAAGTCTAACCCTAAAAGGTTCTTTAAGTACATAAATAGCAAAAAAATCTAAGAAGGATAATATAGGTACATTAAAATGCGTGGAGGGTAGCACGATAAATAATGACAGGGAGAAGGCTGAGGTACTAAACCAGTTTTTTTCTTCAGTTTACACAAGAGAGGAACCATTGGATGATACTTTGGAACAAAATAGAACATGCCAGTCCATACCATTAACTGGGTTATGTTTAGAGGATATCAGGAAAAAAACTGGATAATATTAAGGTAAATAAAACTCCAGGTCCAGATGGAATACACCCAAGGGTGTTAAGGGAACTTAGCACTGTTATAGACAAACCTCTACTCTTAATTTTTCAAGACTCATTATCCTCAGGCATGGTACCCCAGGATTGGCGTAAAGCTGATGTGGTGCCACTCTTCAAAAAGGGAAGCAGGGATGATCCAGGAAGCTATAGACCAGTTAGTCTGACATCAATAGTGGGGAAGATATTTGAAGGGATTATAAGGGATTATATTGATGATCATATTCGTGTAAACAAGGTTATGAGTTCTAATCAGCATGGTTTTAGGAGAAATAGATCATGTCAAACTAATCTAATTAGATTCTACGAGGAAGTAAGTAAAAATATAGATAAAGGGGAATCAGTTGATGTGATATGCTTAGATTTTGCAAAGGCATTTGATACAGTGCCACATGAGAGATTAATGCACAAAATTAAGGGACTGGGAATAGCTGAAAATGTTAGCTCATGGATAAATAACTGGATAAAAGATAGGGAGCAACGAGTAGTAGTAAATGGATCATACTCAGATTGGACAAAGGTAATCAGTGGAGTCCCCCAGGGATCAGTACTGGGCCCCGTTATTTTTAATATTTTTATAAATGACTTGGAGCAAGGATTAAATAGCGACATCTCTATTTTTGCAGATGATACTAAGTTAAGTAAGGTCATTAGGTCAGAGCAGGATGAACTTTCATTACAACGGGATCTGCAAAAATTAGAAGTATGGGCAAGTAAATGGAAAATGAGATTTAATACGGAAAAATGCAAGGTTTTACATTTTGGAAGTAAAAATAAGCAGGCAATGTATTTTTTAAATAAGAGTTGTAATAGATAACAAGCTAAAGATGGATGCACAATGCAGGGCAGCGGCTTCAAAGGCTAATAAGATAATAGCATGTATTAAAAGAGGCATTGATTCAAGGGAGGAAAGCATAATTCTGTCACTATATAAAGCCCTGGTAAGACCTCACCTTGAGTATGGAGTGCAGTTCTGGGGACGGATCACAAAAAAAGATATTGCAGAACTAGAAAAAGTTCAGAGAAGGGCCACAAAGCTAATAAGGGGATTGGAGAAATTAACCTATGAGGAGAGGCTAGCCAAACTGAGTCTGTTTTCTTTAGAAAAAAGGCGCTTGAGAGGTGACATGATTACTTTATATAAATATATTCAAGGCCAATATTCAGAGATGGCAGAAGCTCTGTTTATTCCTAGAAAATTGATTCTGACAAGAGGTCACAATTTAAGGTTGGAAGAAAGGAGATTTAATCTCCTGCAACAGAAACGTTTTTTTCACTGTAAGAGCAATAAAATTGTGGCACTTATTACCAAAGGAGGTAGTGAATGCCAATACCCTAGATACATTTAAAAACAGTCTGGATACATTTCTGTATATAAACAAAATTCATGGATATGATTGATAGTATTAAATGAGTCACCTTTTAGTGGGGTTATTTAAGCTTAACTGGAGCTTTTTGTAAGTATTTTAGATTTGTATAGGTTGAACTTGATGGACTTCACTCTTTTTTCAACCTTATCTACTATGTTATTATGTTACTATGTTACTATCTTTTTAAACAATAACATTTTTGGTGTTTACTATCCCTTTAATATACTTTAGTTATAAAGGAAGTTGTTACTTTCACTATACACATAGAATATTCAGTAATGCACAAGTAAGAAAATCAGCAACATAAAAGTACTGTTATAGTAAATGCTAAACCATATGTACATTTATTTTACTTTTATGATTGTCAGATATTCTGCAATGTTATGAAACGACTGTTAACTTTAATTTTGGTAAAAGAAATATATTGAACTCTCCATATAAAAGTCAAAATAAAGAATCCACGCTCCCTACATTCATATAATACTACTGTATATCCATATAAAACGGAACCACATTACTGTGTGCTCATGCACAGCTCTGAAATCATTAACCCAACAGCTCAGCTACAAAGTTGTCCTGACTTTTTCTAAGTCAATCTGACCAAAACAGACCTATTAGTGTTCAAACATCTCTTCCAATATGCAATTAATAAAATGAAGACAAAAATTACATTTTGAATTTAAAAAATCTAGTTGGGCATTTAGAAAACATTCTATTGACTATTTTATACATCGATGTTCTCATATTATAACATTAACATGCATACAAGTAATATAAGAGTTATATTTTAATGACCATGTTAATGATAAACTTCGCCACTTCACTTCAAGTAACTTTAGTTACTTAGCTGCCCCACTAGCCTAAAGAAATCCTCATTTCTGTTTTCATATACTACCCCTGGCCGCAGCTAATGGCCCTAGGATAGAAAAGACTATAAATAACCTACTCTCTGTTTACATGCACTGAACAGTCAAGCTTGAAATACAAAAACTTTAAAGGGACAGAAAAGGTTTGTTTTATATGTATATACACACATATTAACACATAAATAAATAAGCAAATACACATATATATATTTAAAGTAAAAACACAGTCCCCATTGACCTCAATGTAAAGACACTTTCAGTGTCAATTTTTTTAAACACCCCACATCCCAACCCCTCACTTTAAACCCTTATAACCGCTTTGTGCAGTTAAACAAATAAAAATAAAGATGCTTATCTTTTTATTTTAGATTCCAGAACTGTCCTCTTTATTTGGAGGGCAATTGGGGCACATTTATTTTCATTAACCTGAGGTCTGACCTCTGGATAATTGTGCTAAGCACAAAGTGAAGCTGCGAGCTTGCTGGAGCATTAAAGGGACACTAAACCCAATTTTTTTTCTTTCATGATTCAGATAGAGCATGGTATTTTAGGCAACGTTCTAATTTACTTCTGTTATCAATTTTTATTCATTCTCTTGCTATCTTTATTTGAAAAAGAAGGCATCTAAGCTAAGGAGCCAGCCAATGTTTGGTTCAGATCCATGGACAGCACTTTTTTATTGGTTCTGTCCAATCCGCAAGGACAACCCAGGTTGTTCACCAAAAATGGGCTGGCATCTAAACTTACATTCTTGCTTTTCCAATAAAGATACCAAGAGAATGAAGAAAATGTGATAATAGGAGTAAATTAGAAAGTTGCTTAAAAGTGCATGCTCTATCTGAATCATGAAAGAATAAATTTGAGTTCAGTATCCCTTTAACCAGCGTGTAATGGCTTGTTATTTAACGTGCATCCGTAATCAAATTTGCCCCTTTACGGGCGCACTTTAAAAATATCTCTCCACTCGTAATCTAGCCCTAAATATATTTCATACACCTCCCTCTAGTCGTGGGTGCTCTAATTTTGGAACCTAGAATTCAGTGCAGGTAGCTGAAGAATAGTTGCTGCACATATGCAAACATGTCAGCTCTGAAATGCAGTGAAAACGAGATTTCAACATAGCAGAACCCATGACTAGAGAGAGGCGTGGAATAACCTCAATACTCTCAATACTATGCTTATAACAAGTATTTAGTGTTTAAAGTTCATTTAAGTTTTTGTTAGCTTCAAAATCAAAAGTAACATAGAGCTAAGCTTTTTTTTCATACAAAAATATTTTAACATTTTTTTAAATGGTGACCTTTAACACGATAGAGATTTTTAAGGTTTTTTTTAATCATATTAAAGGGCCACTAAACCCAAAATCTTTCTTTCATGATTCAGATAGAGAATAGAAATTTAAACAACATTACAATTGACTTCCATAATTTATTTTGCTTCATTTTTAAAATATCCTTATTTGAAGAAAAAGCAATGTACATGGTGAGCCAATCACATGATGCTTCTATGTACAGCAACCAATCATCAGCTAGTGAGCATATCTAGATATGCTTTTCATCAAAGAATATCAAGAGAATAAAACAAATTAGATAATATAAGTAAATTAGAAAGATGTTTAACATTGCATTCTCTTTCTAAATCATAAAATAAAAAATGTGGGTGGCATGTCCCTTTAAGGTTACAGATACTAAATCCAATGCAGCATGATTTGAGCAGACATGAAAAGGTGGCAACTGTTTACTTGACATTGTGACAAACACTAAAATACCTTTTTAAATAAGATTTTTTTTTACTTCACAACAAATATATAAATATTAAAATATAAATAGCTAATAAAGAAAGAAAGAAAGAAAGAAAGAAAGAAATAGTAAATATACCCATTATTTTTAATTAATTGGTATATAGTTCATTAAATAGTAATTATTATAATTTTCCACCTTAGCATGCTGGTATATCACTTGAAAAGAGCCTAGGCAACTGCCTAACTTGCTCAATATAAGATATGGGGCTCCATGTACTAAGCAGTCAGCGAGCTACCCGCAACAAATCTCGCGTCAAAACTCGCAAACTGATATGTACAAAGTCGTCAACTATGTTCAAACTCGCATCTTTAAAATTGCGAGAGTACATATCCGCCAAACCTCGCTACCTCTCCATTTTTCACTGTAATTAGACACATTTGACCACCAACTCGCCAAAAACGAATGTACTAAAAAATCTATTTGTCTGCTCGCTACAATTTTCGCTCCCACCTCATTATTTTTGTCTCGCCACCTTTTAGGTGGCGGGCAAGGTACAAAACAATAGGAAAGTCAGTCTAGACATATATAAAAGGCAGTAATATCAGCATTGTACTTACAGCATAACTGGCGTCTAATTTGTCTCTCATTGCCATTTACATAAATTGCGCCCAATTTGTCGACTGTAATTAAAGAGTAATCTATATTTTAAATTTGTATTGTATAGTTGTCAATCTTTATAATTATTTTTATATTAATATTTATATATTATCAGATCCAGATGAAGCCATATCCAAATTGTAAATAAATATTACAAAAATAACGCTCTGTTTTCACTCTTCAAAAAATTTTGAACAATAATAAAGTTGTTTAGATAAGTTGAACTTTTATAGGAGCAAAATTCTATTCCCGTGACAACTATGATGTTCGTGACACCTTGCATGTCACGTGTTAATAATTGGCCAGACAATTCAACTGAAAGTTAAGTACATCAGCTTAGTCGCGGCGAGCGAGGCGTCAAATTTATCAATAATCCGCCACTGCTCGTGGCGGGCTAGACTTGCCTATTTATTGGGGGATTATTAGTACATAGCGACAGCGGACACCATTTCGCCCGCGGCGAGTAACGGCGAGTTTATCCACGTCTACAATGACGGATGAATTGAATTTAGTACATGGAGCCCATGGTCCTGGAAAAAGTATTGATGGCATAGGTAATGGTTATCCATGAACATCATAAATTCAATATAACAAAGCACTAAACAAAAATTCCACACATTTCCCCCCCCCCCCTCCATTTGTGGTAATACAACCAGATCAATAGCATTTCCATATATAACAGAAACTCTTTTAACAAATTTTGTAATCAAAATTAGTTCATTGAATCTCAATTATTATTTTGTAACGTTATAGATTTTATCTGCTAAATGGATACCATACATACTAATATAATATATCCTCAACCCCCCAACCCTTACCTTCTTCTTGTCTAAGAAGAAAGAAAAAAAAGGGATTCCTCTATCTGCGCCTGATATCCAAAAGTTCAACGGCATGGAGAGAAATTAAGCAAAATTTTAGGATTTTTTTAGACCTTATAGTGTAATGTAGGTTTCCACCCTTCACATCAATAACCCTGCACAGTGAGATACATATCTTTCAAATTAAAATTTGTGTTTTTACATTTTTATAGGGACCTCTCCTTGTTGACGAGATGTCTTAGATCATCTCCCCTGAGCGGTGAGCTTTTGAATATTAGGCCCTCTGTCTCTCTTTTTATGATATTTTTAATTATTAATTTATAACCGTTTACCTCTTAATAATAGTTTCAAGTCTATATTAAAGAAATAGGAAAGTCAAAAATAAACTTGCAAGAATCAGGTAGACTATGTCATTTTAAAACACTTTTAAAATCACTACAATTTTTCAAATGTGCTTTGTTCTCTTGGTATCCATTGCTGAAAATGAATACACACATATCTTACACTAGTGGGAGCTAGCTGGTGATTGGTGCCTGCACACATTTGTTTCTTGTTATTGGCTAACTAGATGTGTTTAGCTAGTTGCCAGTAGTGCAATGTTGTTCCTTCGGCAAAGGATAACAAGAAAATGAAGCATATTTGATCATAAAAGTACATTTGAAAGTTGTTTAACATTGTATGTTCTATCCAAATCAAGAGTGACATTTTTGGGGTTTCCTGTCCCATTTTGGTGAACAACCTGGGTTGTTCTTGCTGATTGGTGGATAAATTCATCCACCAATAAAAAACTGCTGTCCAGAGTGCTGAACTAATAAAAAAGCTTAGATGTCTTTGTTTTCAAATAAAGATAGCAAGAGAACGAAGAAAAATTGATAATAGGAGTAAATTAGAAAGTTGCTTAAAATTGCATGCTCTATCTGAATCATAAAAGAAAAAAATTGTGTTCAGTGTCCCTTTAATTTGACTAAGGATATTATTACCCACAACTCAGAAGAGCAGCTTTGTAAACTGGTTGACATCAGCTTAATCCCCTACTAGACAATGTAAAGCAATTAATTCCTTGATATACTATTAAGCAATACAAAAAAAAAAAAAAAATTGGAATGACAGAGGACAGCTGTAACCTTCATTACTTTATCCAATTTATATTACAGTGTTTGCCATATTTCTTTGAAGCCATGTTAATATATTTTCCTCAGAGGAAGAAAGTAAATCAAACGTAGCAAAAAGATTTTACAATATGTTTTTTGCCATAAGTCTAAATATATAACAGGAAAAATAAACTTCTTGCTGCCAACAATGCATAAGGGGTCAGCCTACTATTTTATTGTTTAAAAAGATAGATAATGCCATTACTACCCATTCCTCAGCTTTACACAACATACATTGTTATATTAATATACTTCATAACCTTTAAACGTTTATCTCAGATCATTTTACAGCTTTTCACAGCTAGACAATGCTAGTTCATGGGTGCCATATAGACAACATTGTGCTCCCTCTCCTTGGAGTTATTTATGAGTCAGAACTAATTTGCTAAAATGCAAGTCTGTAAATAGCACTGGCATAAGGGGGCAGTCTGCAGAATCTTAGATGCAAAGTAATCACAGATAAAGGGCGCGATCCGATATACGGCGTAGTTTGCGGCGCAAGCGAGGGAACCCGCGTCGCCCGCAGTTTCAGCTCGCATCTCGAGCTATCCAATATACGGCGCCGTCAGGTGCTAATGTGCCGTAAGTCGGATAAACCAGCGATGTCCAGAAATCTGCGGCAAGTACAAATTTCTGGCATCGCCAGTGACTTACGCCACGTTAGAAACTGCCGGCGCCTACAAAACCTGACTAAAGTCTAAATCACCCGCACTGTCTAACACGCCTCCCTAACATAGCCTGACACGTATAACCCTCTATCCGCTATCCCCCCTCACTATCCTAACAATAAAATATGTATTAACCCCTAAACCGCCGCTCCCGGACCCCGCCACCAGCTATATTAAATCTATAACCCCCTAAAGTGAGCCTCTACCCCGCCGCCATCTATTTTAAAATTATTAACCCCTAATTTAATCCCCCTACCCCGCCGCCATCTATATTAAATTATTTAACCCCTAAAATACTAAACTATCCCTACCACTAAACCTAAGTCTAACCCTACAAATAGCCCTGAAAAGGGCTTTTTGCGTGACATTGCCCCAAAGTAACAGCTCTTTTGCCAGCCCTTAAAAGGGCTTTTTGCGGGGCATGCCCCAAAGAATTCAGCTCTTTTACCAGCCCTTAAAAGGGCTTTTGCGGGGCTTTGTCACAAAGTAAACTGCTCTTTTGCCTACAATCTACATCCCCCTACACCGCAGCCACCTATAATAAATGTATTAACCCCTAATCTAATCCCCCTACACCGCCGCCAGCTATATTAACTATATTAACCCTAATTATATTAGGGTTAATATAGTTAATATAGTTATTATATTATATATATTAACTATATTAACCCTAATTATATTAGGGTTAATATAGTTAATATCGTTATTATATTATATATATATTAAGTATAATAACCCTATCTAACTCTAACATCCCTAACTAAACTCTTAATTAAGATAAATCTAATATTAATATTATTAATTAAAATATTCCTATTTAAATCTAAATACTTACCTATAAAATAAACCCTAAGATAGCTACAATATAATTAATAATTACATTGTAGCTATGTTAGGCCTAGATTTAGAGTTTGGCGGTAGCCGTCAAAACCAGCGTTAGAGGCTCCTAACGCTGGTTTTAGGCTACCGCCGGTATTTGGAATCAGTCAGGAAAGGGTCTAACGCTCACTTTCCAGCCGCACCTTTTCCATACCGCAGATCCCCTTACGTCAATTGCGTATCCTATCTTTTCAATGGGATCTTTCTAACTCCGGTATTTAGAGTCGTGTCTGAAGTGAGCGTTAGAAATCTAACGACAAAACTCCAGCCGCAGAAAAAAGTCAATAGTTAAGAGCTTTCTGGGCTAATGCCGGTTTATAAAGCTCTTAACTACTGTGCTCTAAAGTACACTAACACCCATAAATTACCTATGTACCCCTAAACCGAGGCCCCCCCACATTGCCACCACTCTATAAAAAAAATTTAACCCCTAATCTTCCGCTCCGTACACTGCCGCCAACTACGTTATCCCTATGTACCCCTAATCTGCTGCCCCTAACACCGCCAACCCCTATATTCTATTCATTAACCCCTAATCTGCCCCCCTCAACGTCGCCTCCACCTGCCTACACTTATTAACCCCTAATCTGCCGAGCGGACCGCACTGCTACTATAATAAAGTTATTAACCCCTAATCCGCCTCACTCCCGCCTCAATAACCCTATAATAAATAGTATTAACCCCTAATCTGCCCTCCTTAATATCACCGACACCTAACTTCAAGTATTAACCCCTAATCTGCCGATCGGAGCTCACCGCTACTCTAATAAATTTTTTAACCCCTAAAGCTAATTTTAACCCTAACCCTAACACCCCCCTAAGTTAAATATAATTTTATTCTAACGAAATAAATTAACTCTTATTAAATAAATTATTCCTATTTAAATCTAAATACTTACCTGTAAAATAAACCCTAATATAGCTACAACATAAATTATAATTATATTATAGCTATTTTAGGATTTATATTTATTTTACAGGCAACTTTGTATTTATTTTAACCAAGTACAATAGCTATTAAATAGTTAAGAACTATTTAATAGCTAAAATAGTTAAAATAATTACAAAATTACCTGTAAAATAAATCCTAACCTAAGTTACAATTAAACCTAACACTACACTATCAATAAATTAATTAAATAAACTACCTACAATTATCTACAATTAAACCTAACACTACACTAGCAATAAATAAATTAAATACAATTCCTACAAATAAATACAATTAAATAAACTAACTAAAGTACAAAAAATAAAAAATAACTAATCTGCAAAAAATAAAAAAATATTTACAAACATTAGAAAAAAATTACAACAATTTTAAACTAATTACACCTACTCTAAGCCCCCTAATAAAATAACAAAGACCCCCAAAATAAAAAAATGCCCTACCCTATTCTAAATTACAAAAGTTCAAAGCTCTTTTACCTTACCAGCCCTGAACAGGGCCCTTTGCGGGGCATGACCCAAAGAATTCAGCTCTTTTGCCTGTAAAAAAAAACATATAATACCCCCCCAACATTACAACCCACCACCTACATACCCCTAATCTAACCCAAACCCCCCTTAAATAAACCTAACACTAAGCCCCTGAAGATCTTCCTACCTTATCTTCACCATACCAGGTTCACCGATCGGTCCTCGGAAGTCTTGATCCAAGCCCAAGCAGGGGGCTGAAGAGTGACGTCCATCCTCGGGCTGAAGTCTGGATCCAAGCGGCGGCTGAAGAAATCCATCATCGGCTGAAGTCGGAAGTCCATCATCGGGATGAAGTCTTCTATGAAGCCGCATCTTCAATCTTCTTTCTTCTGGAGCGGAGTGGAGCCATCTTCTTTCCAACCGACGCGGAACATCCTCTTCAACGGACGCCTACTCGCCGAATGACGGTTCCTTTAAATGACGTCATCCAAGATGGCATCCCTCGAATTCCGATTGGCTGATAGGATTCTATCAGCCAATCGGAATTAAGGTAGGAATATTCTGATTGGCTTATGGAATCAGCCAATCAGAATCAAGTTCAATCCGATTGGCTGATCTAATCAGCCAATCAGATTGAGCTCGCATTCTATTGGCTGTTCCATCAGCCAATCAGAATATTCCTACCTTAATTCCGATTGGCTGATAGAATCCTATCAGCCAATCGGAATTTGAGGGACGCCATCTTGGATGACGTCATTTAAAGGAACTGTCATTCGGCGAGTAGGCGTCGGTTGAAGAGGATATTCCGCGTCAGTTGGAAAGAAGATGGCTCCGCTCCAGAAGAAAGAAGATTGAATATGCGGCTTGATAGAAGACTTCATCCCGATGATGGACATCCGACTTCAGCCAATGATGGATTTCTTCAGCCGCCGCTTGGATCCAGACTTCAGCCCGAGGATGGACGTCACTCTTCAGCCCCCCGCTTGGGCTTGGATCAAGACTTCCGAGGACCGATCGGTGAACCTGGTATGGTGAAGATAAGGTAGGAAGATCTTCAGGGGCTTAGTGTTAGGTTTATTTAAGGGGGGTTTGGGTTAGATTAGGGGTATGTGGGTGGTGGGTTGTAATGTTGGGTGGGTATTGTATGTTTTTTTTACAGGCAAAAGAGCTGAATTCTTTGGGGCATGCCCCGCAAAGGGCCCTGTTCAGGGCTGGTAACGTAAAAGAGCTTTGAACTTTTTTAATTTAGAATAGGGTAGGGCATTTTTTATTTTGGGGGGCTTTGTTATTTTATTAGGGGGCTTAGAGTAGGTGTAATTAGTTTAAAATTGTAATTTTTTTCTAATGTTTGTAAATATTTTTTTATTTTTTGTAACTTAGTTCTTTTTTATTTTTTGTACTTTAGTTAGTTTATTTCATTGTAGTTATTTGTAGATATTTTATTTAATTAATTTATTGATAGTGTAGTGTTAGGTTTAATTGTAGATAATTGTAGGTATTGTATTTAATTAATTTATTGATAGTGTAGTGTTAGGTTTAATTGTAGATAATTGTAGGTAGTTTATTTATTTTATTTATTGATAGTGTAGTGTTAGGTTTAATTGTAACTTAGGTTAGGATTTATTTTACAGGTAATTTTGTAATTATTTTAACTATTTTAGCTATTAAATAGTTCTTAACTATTTAATAGCTATTGTGCCTGGTTAAAATAAATACAAAGTTGCCTGTAAAATAAATATTAATCCTAAAATAGCTATAATATAATTATAATTTATGTTGTAGCTATATTAGGGTTTATTTTACAGGTAAGTATTTAGCTTTAAATAGGAATAATTTATTTAATAAGAGTTAATTTATTTTGTTAGAATAAAATTATATTTAATTTAGGGGGGTGTTAGGGTTAAAATTAGCTTTAGGGGTTAAAAAATTTATTAGAGTAGCGGTGAGCTCCGATCGGCAGATTAGGGGTTAATACTTGAAGTTAGGTGTTGGCGATGTTAGGGAGGGCAGATTAGGGGTTAATACTATTTATTATAGGGTTATTGAGGCGGGAGTGAGGCGGATTAGGGGTTAATAACTTTATTATAGTAGCAGTGCGGTCCGCTCGGCAGATTAGGGGTTAATAAATGTAGGCAGGTGGAGGCGACGTTGTGGGGGGCAGATTAGGGGTTAATAAATATAATATAGGGGTCGGCGGTGTTAGGGGCAGCAGATTAGGGGTACATAGGGATAATGTAAGTAGCTGCGGTTTACAGAGCTGCAGATTAGGGGTTAATAATAATATGCAGGGGTCAGCGATAGTGGGGGCGGCAGAATAGGGGTTAATAAGTGTAAGGTTAGGGGTGCTTAGACTCGGGGTACATGTTAGAGTGTTAGGTGCAGACGTAGGAAGTGTTTCGCAATAGAAAACAATGGGGCTGCGTTAGGAGCTGAACGCGGCTTTTTTGCAGGTGTTAGGTTTTTTTTCAGCTCAAACAGCCCCATTGTTTCCTATGGGGGAATCGTGCACAAGCACGTTTTTGAAGCTGGCCGCATCTGTAAGCACCGCTGGTATCGAGAGTTGAAGTTGCGTTAAATATGCTCTACGCTCCTTTTTTGGAGCCTAACGCAGCCATTCTGTGAACTCTCAATACCAGCGGTATTTAAAAGGTATGGCCAGAAAAAAGCCAGCGTTAGCTACGCACCCCTTTGGCCACAGAACTCTAAATCTAGGCGGTAGGGTTTATATTTATTTTACAGGTAAATTGTTAATCCCATTAACATAAAGATACATACATATGCATGTCTATATATACACATATTAACACATAAATATATATTTACACACATATAGATACATATATATATATATATATATATATATACATACATACATATATATATATATATATATATATACTGTATATAAATAAATGTCTCTGTTTATTTCTCTGGGTGATTACATACACCTGTGCACCCCTTCTTTGTTCTCAGTCTGTTTGGCTTTGTGAGCTCGCATGGTGTTGCTGTGTTAGGGACTCAGGCAGTGGAAAGGACCTTGACGTGGTGCCTGAGCTTTTCCCATTTGGCCAGATGCGGTAACTTACCTTTCCAGTTGTGATTTTATCTTAGCTCTGAGCTAGCTGGTGAGTGCTGGGTGTCTCTATGTGATATATATATATATATATATATATATATATATATATATATATATATATATATATATATATATAGAGAGAGAGAGAGAGAGAGAGAGAGAGAGAGAGAGAGAGTTGTGGTGCTGTATTAGGTCAAGCACACATAAATATATATTTACACACATATATTTCTGAGGTCGCATGGGTGGAAAGTGAACGAGGAAAAGAGTTCGCTATCCCCACTCACAAGAGTTTCCTTCCTAGGGACTCTGATAGATTCTGTAGAAATGAAAATGTATTGCTTAATTGCTCTCTATGCAGATTAGACACAATGCAGTGATTTGTTTCTGATACACATAAATACAAAATACTTTTAACCGACATAAAAGTTACAGCGTATTATTATTGCACTATTGCTTGCTAATAACTATATATTTAACCACTGCAAAGGGTTAAACATCTAGTTAAAGTCAGCACTACTGTGGCCTAGCTGGACATATCTTGTGAGCCAATGACAATAGGCATACGGATGCAGCCACCAATAACCAGCTCATTATAAGTAGTGCATTGCTGCTCCTGAGTCTATCTAGGAATGTTCTTCAACATAGGAATAGGATACAGTTAGAGCAAAGTAGGTGCAAGATGTGCAGCTTAAAAGGGCATCGTACACTAGATTTTTCATTGCATAAATGTTTTGTAGAGGATCCATTTGTATAGCCCATCTGGGAGTGTTTTTGTAACAATCTATAGTTTTGCTTGTTTTTTAACAACATTGTGCTGATTTTCAGACTTCTAACCAAGCCCCACAGTGCCAGATGTATACATGCATTTACAGGCTCCTGAAGGCTCCTTGTTTATGTTATCTGTCTTTTCATATGTAGGGAAGGAGGGAGGTGGGGAGAGTCTGCTCCTTTTGATTACACAGCCCCGTTCAGTGGGTGTCTCAGCCTAACCTCATCAACAGTGCTAAACTGGGAGCTTCTAAGTAAGTTTTTAAAAGGTTTTATATTGGATTTTTAGATCAGTATCTGTGCATATTATTCTTTATAGCAGTGTCTATTACATGCAGTTATATTAAAATTGGTGTATACATATACTGTATATATATATATATATATATATAGTTTGGTCTTGTTAATCGGGTAATGCAAATTTTGGCCCAGATTACAAGTGGAGCAGGGTTTAATATCAATATTGCTGTACTACACTAAAATGAATGTGCAAATTGAAATTACACATCCATGGTAAAAAAGATTTACCAGAGAAGGTTTAGAACGTCTGAAATCCCTTAAGTGCACCCTTTACATTCAATGTATATCATAACCTAGTTAAACATTGCTCATGTTAAACGTTGAAAGTTATGGATTGCGCTCGAGCACAAGCCAAAATAGCACTAGAAGAATTAGCGCAACTTGACACCTGAAGTAAAGTATTAGGGCTAGAATAAAAGCTTCCCAATACACATGTAAAACATATTAAAATAAAGTATTACACTCAGATATGAACATATTTATAATATATGTTTATTATTGAAAACAATGTTTATAAGGGGGTAAAAGGGATATGGTATATGGTAGGTGCAGTGGTACCAGGGCTCAAGTTCTGAGGAGGGGGCCCATAGCTACCAGTCTATACATAGGCATGTGCAGAAAGTGTACAATCCTAATGCAGGGAAGCCATTTATTAGTGTAGGCTGCATGTTCTTCTATCTATCATCTATCTGTCTGTCTGTCTCTGTCTGTCTGTCTATCTATCTATTTTATCTGATTACTTTTTATACCTATTTTTTTGGTTATGAATTAAAGTTGGAATGCATGATACATTTTCTCCGAAGAATTTGTGCAAATTAAAATGTTCGTTGTCAAATTTAAAATATATAACAGTGTATCTGAATTTACTAATTTTTTCCCTTTTTTATATTATTTGTTAAATCCTTACAAAACACTATATACAAGATCTAATTAAAACAAAGTGTTAATCTATAAAGCAAGTTTGTTTAAATTGCTAAAATGTTTAACAGAATAGAGTTTGGACAAAACAAGCATTTTACAATTTACAACATTCTTTACTAAGAAAATAAACATGTACATAAAAGCCATGATGAACATTTTAGTAAAGCAACAGTTACATACATCTGGATGCCAGAAGTGCAAAGAATGAAAGTTAATGTAATAATGAGCTTTGCTAAAGAAAAATGTGGATACTAGAAACCACTAATCAATTATTGTTTGTGTATCATCCTGACTTTAAAGATGAAAACTTAACCCCTTGATTTGCCAAATAAGGCTCAAACATAGTAGGGTAGATTTAAAATAAAAAATTGTTTGCACAAGAATGGATCAATGCAGCTTCCCTTAAAGGGGCAGCAGACTATAGCTTATACAGGCACTGCATATGAATAAATGCAGTGCACAGCTAGTACATTTAAATATATATATATATATATATATATATATATAGATAGATATATATATATATATATCTTTCATGTAATTAGCAAGAGTCCATAAGCTAGTGACGTATGGGATATACAATCCTACCAGGAGGGGCAAAGTTTCCCAAACCTCAAAATGCCTATAAATACACCCCTCACCACACCCAGAATTCAGTTTTACAAACTTTGCCTCCTATGGAGGTGGTGAAGTAAGTTTGTGCTAAGATTTCTACATTGATATGCGCTTCTCAACATTTTGAAGCCCGATTTCTCTCAGAGTACAGTGAATGTCAGAGGGAAGTGAAGCAAGTATCACCTATTGAATGCAATGGTTTTCCTCACGGGAGATCTATTTCATAGTAGACATGTGCGGTTCGTTTCGGATTAATTCGGAAATTCGGTAAATTCGGTAAATTCGGAGATTCGGATCGATTCGGATTTCCGAATTAAAATACTTCCGAATCTACCGAATGAATCCGAAATAGCTGCCGTATCTCCGAATAAATCCGAATTAGCTCGTTAAGATTCAGCATTTCCCCATAGGAAACAATGGGAGTTTCGGCTGAAAAAAAACTAACACCGCAGCCCCATTGTTTCCTATGGGGAAACACTAAGTCTGCACCTAACACCCTAACATGTACCCCGAGTCTCTAAATACCCCTAATCTAACACTTATTAACCCCTAATCTGCTGCCTCCGCTATCGCTGACACCTGCATTATTTTATTAACCCCTAATCTGCCGACCGAATATCGCCGCCACCTACATTATAGCTATTAACCCCTAATCTGCTGTCCCTAACACCGCCGACCCCTACATTATAGTTATTAACCCCTAATCTGCCTCCCCCCAACGTTACCGCAATCTAACTACAAGTATTAACCCCTAATCTGCCGACCCGATATCGCCGCCGCCTACATTATAGCTATTAACCCCTAATCTGCTGTCCCTAACACCGCCGACCCCTACATTATAGTTATTAACCCCTAATCTGCCCCCCCCAACGTCGCCGCAATCTAACTACAAGTATTAACCCCTAATCTGCCGACCCGATATCGCCGCCGCCTACATTATAGCTATTAACCCCTAATCTGCTGTCCCTAACACCGCCGACCCCTACATTATAGTTATTAACCCCTAATCTGCCTCCCCCAACGTCGCCGCAATCTAACTACAAGTATTAACCCCTAATCTGCCGACCCGATATCGCCGCCGCCTACATTATAACTATTAACCCCTAATCTGCTGTCCCTAACACCGCCGACCCCTACATTATAGTTATTAACCCCTAATCTGCCTCCCCCAACGTCGCCGCAATCTAACTACAAGTATTAACCCTAATCTGCCGACCGCAAATCGCCGCCACTATAATAAATGTATTAACCCCTAAACCGCCGCACTCCCGCCTCGCAAACACTATAATAAATTTTATTAACCCCTAATCTGCCCTCCCTAACATCGCCGCCACCTACCTACAATTATTAACCCCTAATCTCCCGCCCCCATCGTCGCCGCTACTATAATAAGGTTATTAACCCCTAAACCTAAGTCTAACCCTAACCCTAACACCCCCTAACTTAAATATAATTTAAATAAAACGAAATAAGTTTACTATAGTTAAATAAATGAATCCTATTTAAAACTAAAGACTTACCTGTAAAATAAACCCTAAGATAGCTGCAATATAACTAATAGTTACATTGTATCTATTTTAGGATTTATTTTTATTTTACAGGCAACTTTGTATTTATTTTAACTAGGTACAATAGTTATTAAATAGTTAATAACTATTTAATAGCTACCTAGTTAAAATAAATACAAATTTACCTGTAAAATAAATCCTAACCTAAGTTACACTAACACCTAACACTACACTATCATTAAATTAACTAAATAAATAAATCATATTTAAAACAAAATACTTACCTGTAAAATAAACCCTAATATAGCTGCAATATAACTAATAGTTACATTGTAGCTATTTTAGCATTTATATTTATTTTACAGACAACTTTGTATTTATTTTAACTAGGTACAATAGCTATTAAATAGTTATTGACTAATTAATAGCTACCTAGTTAAAATAATTACAAAATTACCTGTAAAATAAATCCTAACCTAAGTTACAATTAAACCTAACACTACACTGTCATTAAATAAATTAACTACAAGTACCTACAATTATCTACAATTAAATAAACTAAAGTACAAAACCCCCCCACTAAATTACAAAAACAAACAAACACTAAATTACAAAAAATAAAAAAATATTACAAGAATTTTAAACTAATTACACCTAATCTAAGCCCCCTAATAAAATAACAAAGCCCCCCAAAATAAAAAAAAATGCCCTACCCTATACTAAATTACAAAAGTTAACAGCTCTATTACCTTACCAGCCCTGAACAGGGCCCTTTGCGGGGCATGCCCCAAAGAAAACAGCTCTTTTGCCTGTAAAAAAAAAACACAATCCCCCCCCCACATTACAACCCACCACCCACATACCCCTACTCTAACCCAAACCCCCCTTAAATAAACCTAACACTACCCCCCTGAAGATCTCCCTACCTTGAGTCGTGTTCACCCAGCCGGGCCGAAGTCTTCATCCGATGGGGCAGAAGAGGACATCCAGACCGGCAGAAGTCTTCATCCAAGCGGGGCAAGAAGAGGTCTTCCATCCATCATACAAGTACCAAAATACAAACAAACACTAAATTACCAAAAATAATAAAATATTACAATAATTTTAAACTAATTACACCTAATCTAAGCCCCCTACTAGCTATTAATATAGCTTCAATATAACTAATAGTTACATTGTAGCTATTTTAGGATTTATATGTATTTTACAGGCAACTTTGTATTTATTTTAACTAGGTACAATAGTTATTAAATAGTTAATAACTATTTAATAACTACCTAGCTAAAATAAATACAAATTTACCTGTAAAATAAATCATAACCTAAGTTACAATTACACCTAACACTACACTATCATTAAATTAACTAAATAAATGAATCCTATATAAAACTAAAGACTTACCTGTAAAATAAACCCTAATATAGCTGCAATATAACTAATAGTTACATTGTAGCTATTTTAGCATTTATATTTATTGTACAGGCAACTTTGTATTCATTTTAACTAGGTTCAATAGCTATTAAATAGATATTGACTATTTAATAGCTACCTAGTTAAAATAATTACAAAATTACCTGTAAAATAAATCCTAACCTAAGTTACAATTAAACCTAACACTACACTATCATTAAATAAATTAACTACAAGTACCTACAATTAAATGCAATTAAAAAAACTAAACTAAAGTACAAATCCCCCCCCACTAAATTACAAAAAATAAAAAAATATTACAAGAATTTTAAACTAATTACACCTAATCTAAGCCCCCTAATAAAATAACAAAGCCCCCCAAAATAAAAAAAATGCCCTAACCTATACTAAATTACAAAAGTTAACAGCTCTATTACCTTACCAGCCCTGAACAGGGCCCTTTGCGGGGCATGCCCCAAAGAAAACAGCTCTTTTGCCTGTAAAAAAAAAAACACAATCCCTCCCCCCCGCATTACAACCCACCACCCACATACCCCTACTCTAACCCAAACCCCCCTTAAATAAACCTAACACTACCCCCCTGAAGATCTCCCTACCTTGAGTCGTGTTCACCCAGCCGGGCCGAAGTCTTCATCCGATGGGGCAGAAGAGGACATCCAGACCGGCAGAAGTCTTCATCCAAGCGGGGCAAGAAGAGGTCTTCCATCCATCAGAAAAGTACAAAAAAAAAAACAAACACTAAATTAGCAAAAATAATAAAATATTACAATAATTTTAAACTAATTACACCTAATCTAAGCCCCCTACTAGCTATTAATATAGCTACAATATAACTAATAGTTACATTGTAGCTATTTTAGGATTTATATTTATTTTACAGGCAACTTTGTATTTATTTTAACTAGGTACAATAGCTATTAAATAGTTAATAACTACCTAGCTAAAATAAATACAAATTTACCTGTAAAATAAACCCTAACCTAAGTTACAATTACACCTAACACTACACTGTCATTAAATTAACTAAATAAATTAATCCTATATAAAACTAAATACTTACCTGTAAAATAAACCCTAATATAGCTACAATATAACTAATAGTTACATTGTAGCTATTTTAGCATTTATATTTATTTTACAGGCAACTTTGTATTTATTTTAACTAGGTACAATAGCTATTAAATAGTTATTGACTAATTAATAGCTACCTAGTTAAAATAATTACAAAATTACCTGTAAAATAAATCCTAACCTAAGTTACTATTAAACCTAACTCTACACTATCATTAAATAAATTAACTACAAGTACCTACAATTAAATACAATGAAATAAACTAAACTAAAGTACAAAAAAAAACAAACACTAAATTACAAAAAATAAAAAAAATTACAAGAATTTTAAACTAATTACACCTAATCTAAGCCCCCTAATAAAATAACAAAGCCCCCCAAAATAAAAAAATGCCCTACCCTATACTAAATTACAAAAGTAATCAGCTCTATTACCTTACCAGCCCTGAACAGGGCCTTTTGCGGGGGCATGCCCCAAAGAAAACAGCTCTTTTGCCTGTAAAAAAAAACACAATACCCCCCCCACATTACAACCCACCACCCACATACCCCTACTCTAACCCAAACCCCCCTTAAATAAACCTAACACTACCCCCCTGAAGATCTCTCTACCGTGTCTTCACCCAGCGGGCCGAAGTCTTCATCCGATGGGGCAGAAGAGGACATCCAGACCGGCAGAAGTCTTCATCCAAGCGGGGCAAGAAGAGGTCTTCCATCCATCAGAAGTCTTGATCCAGGCGGCATCTTCTCTGTTCATCCATCCGGAGCGGAGCGGCAGCATCCTGAAGACATCCCACGCAGAGCATCCTCTTCTTTCTTGATCCGACGACTAGGTGACTGTACCTTTAAGTGACGTCATCCAAGATGGCGTCCCTTGAATTCCGATTGGCTGATAGGATTCTATCAGCCAATCGGAATTAAGGTAGGAAAAATCTGATTGGCTGATTTAATCAGCCAATCAGATTCAAGTTCAATCCGATTGGCTGATGGAATCAGCCAATCAGATTGACCTCGCATTCTATTGGCTGTTCCGATCAGCCAATAGAATGCGAGCTCAATCTGATTGGCTGATTGGATCAGCCAATCGGATTGAACTTGAATCTGATTGGCTGATTGAATCAGCCAATCAGATTTTTCCTACCTTAATTCCGATTGGCTGATAGAATCCTATCAGCCAATCGGAATTCAAGGGACGCCATCTTGGATGACGTCACTTAAAGGTACAGTCACCTAGTCGTCGGATCAAGAAAGAAGAGGATGCTCTGCGTGGGATGTCTTCAGGATGCTGCCGCTCCGCTCCGGATGGATGAACAGAGAAGATGCCGCCTGGATCAAGACTTCTGATGGATGGAAGACATCTTCTTGCCCCGCTTGGATGAAGACTTCTGCCGGTCTGGATGTCCTCTTCTGCCCCATCGGATGAAGACTTCGGCCCGCTGGGTGAAGACACGGTAGAGAGATCTTCAGGGGGGTAGTGTTAGGTTTATTTAAGGGGGGTTTGGGTTAGAGTAGGGGTATGTGGGTGGTGGGTTGTAATGTGGGGGGGGTATTGTGTTTTTTTTTACAGGCAAAAGAGCTGTTTTCTTTGGGGCATGCCCCCGCAAAAGGCCCTGTTCAGGGCTGGTAAGGTAATAGAGCTGATTACTTTTGTAATTTAGTATAGGGTAGGGCATTTTTTTATTTTGGGGGGCTTTGTTATTTTATTAGGGGGCTTAGATTAGGTGTAATTAGTTTAAAATTCTTGTAATTTTTTTTATTTTTTGTAATTTAGTGTTTGTTTTTTTTGTACTTTAAGTTAGTTTATTTCATTGTATTTAAGTGTAGGTACTTGTAGTTAATTTATTTAATGATAGTGTAGAGTTAGGTTTAATAGTAACTTAGGTTAGGATTTATTTTACAGGTAATTTTGTAATTATTTTAACTAGGTAGCTATTAATTAGTCAATAACTATTTAATAGCTATTGTACCTAGTTAAAATAAATACAAAGTTGCCTGTAAAATAAATATAAATGCTAAAATAGCTACAATGTAACTATTAGTTATATTGTAGCTATATTAGGGTTTATTTTACAGGTAAGTATTTAGTTTTATATAGGATTAATTTATTTAGTTAATTTAATGACAGTGTAGTGTTAGGTGTAATTGTAACTTAGGTTAGGGTTTATTTTACAGGTAAATTTGTATTTATTTTAGCTAGGTAGTTATTAACTATTTAATAGCTATTGTACCTAGTTAAAATAAATACAAAGTTGCCTGTAAAATAAATATAAATCCTAAAATAGCTACAATGTAACTATTAGTTATATTGTAGCTATATTAATAGCTAGTAGGGGGCTTAGATTAGGTGTAATTAGTTTAAAATTATTGCAATATTTTATTATTTTTGCTAATTTAGTGTTTGTTTGTTTTTTTGTACTTTTCTGATGGATGGAAGACCTCTTCTTGCCCCGCTTGGATGAAGACTTCTGCCAGTCTGGATGTCCTCTTCTGCCCCATCGGATGAAGACTTCGGCCCGGCTGGGTGAACACGACTCAAGGTAGGGAGATCTTCAGGGGGGTAGTGTTAGGTTTATTTAAGGGGGGTTTGGGTTAGAGTAGGGGTATGTGGGTGGTGGGTTGTAATGTGGGGGGGGGGGGGATTGTGTTTTTTTTTACAGGCAAAAGAGCTGTTTTCTTTGGGGCATGCCCCGCAAAAGGCCCTGTTCAGGGCTGGTAAGGTAATAGAGCTGTTAACTTTTGTAATTTAGTATAGGGTAGGGCATTTTTTTTATTTTGGGGGGCTTTGTTATTTTATTAGGGGGCTTAGATTAGGTGTAATTAGTTTAAAATTCTTGTAATATTTTTTTATTTTTTGTAGTTTAGTGGGGGGGGGTTGTACTTTAGTTTAGTTTTTTAATTGTATTTAATTGTAGGTACTTGTAGTTAATTTATTTAATGATAGTGTAGTGTTAGGTTTAATTGTAACTTAGGTTAGGATTTATTTTACAGGTAATTTTGCAATTATTTTAACTAGGTAGCTATTAAACAGTAAATATCTATTTAATAGCTATTGTACCTAGTTAAAATAAATACAAAGTTGCCTGTACAATAAATATAAATGCTAAAATAGCTACAATGTAACTATTAGTTATATTGCAGCTATATTAGGGTTTATTTTACAGGTAAGTCTTTAGTTTTATATAGGATTCATTTATTTAGTTAATTTAATGATAGTGTAGTGTTAGGTGTAATTGTAACTTAGGTTATGATTTATTTTACAGGTAAATTTGTATTTATTTTAGCTAGGTAGTTATTAAATAGTTATTAACTATTTAATAGCTATTGTACCTAGTTAAAATAAATACAAAGTTGCCTGTAAAATAAATATAAATCCTAAAATAGCTACAATTTAACTATTAGTTATATTGAAGCTATATTAATAGCTAGTAGGGGGCTTAGATTAGGTGTAATTAGTTTAAAATTATTGTAATATTTTATTATTTTTTGTAATTTAGTGTTTGTTTGTATTTTGGTACTTGTATGATGGATGGAAGACCTCTTCTTGCCCCGCTTGGATGAAGACTTCTGCCGGTCTGGATGTCCTCTTCTGCCCCATCGGATGAAGACTTCGGCCCGGCTGGGTGAACACGACTCAAGGTAGGGAGATCTTCAGGGGGGTAGTGTTAGGTTTATTTAAGGGGGGTTTGGGTTAGAGTAGGGGTATGTGGGTGGTGGGTTGTAATGTGGGGGGGGGTTGTGTTTTTTTTTTTACAGGCAAAAGAGCTGTTTTCTTTGGGGCATGCCCCGCAAAGGGCCCTGTTCAGGGCTGGTAAGGTAATAGAGCTGTTAACTTTTGTAATTTAGTATAGGGTAGGGCATTTTTTTTATTTTGGGGGGCTTTGTTATTTTATTAGGGGGCTTAGATTAGGTGTAATTAGTTTAAAATTCTTGTAATATTTTTTTATTTTTTGTAATTTAGTGTTTGTTTTTTTTTGTAATTTAGTGGGGGGGTTTTGTACTTTAGTTTATTTAATTGTAGATAATTGTAGGTACTTGTAGTTAATTTATTTAATGACAGTGTAGTGTTAGGTTTAATTGTAACTTAGGTTAGGATTTATTTTACAGGTAATTTTGTAATTATTTTAACTAGGTAGCTATTAATTAGTCAATAACTATTTAATAGCTTTTGTACCTAGTTAAAATAAATACAAAGTTGCCTGTAAAATAAATATAAATGCTAAAATAGCTACAATGTAACTATTAGTTATATTGCAGCTATATTAGGGTTTATTTTACAGGTAAGTATTTTGTTTTAAATATGATTCATTTATTTAGTTAATTTAATGATAGTGTAGTGTTAGGTGTTAGTGTAACTTAGGTTAGGATTTATTTTACAGGTAAATTTGTATTTATTTTAGCTAGGTAGTTATTAAATAGTTAATAACTATTTAATAACTATTGTACCTAGTTAAAATAAATACAAAGTTGCCTGTAAAATAAAAATAAATCCTAAAATAGCTACAATGTAACTATTAGTTATATTGCAGCTATCTTAGGGTTTATTTTACAGGTAAGTCTTTAGTTTTAAATAGGATTCATTTATTTAACTATAGTAAACTTATTTCGTTTTATTTAAATTATATGTAAGTTAGGGGGTGTTAGTGTTAGGGTTAGATTTAGGTTTAGGGGTTAATAACCTTATTATAGTAGCGGCGACGATGGGGGCGGGAGATTAGGGGTTAATAATTGTAGGTAGGTGGCGGCGATGTTAGGGAGGGCAGATTAGGGGTTAATAAAATGTATTATAGTGTTTGCGAGGCGGGAGTGCGGCGGTTTAGGGGTTAATACATTTATTATAGTGGCGGCGATTTGCGGTCGGCAGATTAGGGGTTAATACTTGTAGTTAGATTGCGGCGACGTTGGGGGGAGGCAGATTAGGGGTTAATAACTATAATGTAGGGGTCGGCGGTGTTAGGGACAGCAGGTTAGGGGTTAATAGCTATAATGTAGGCGGCGGCGATATCGGGTCGGCAGATTAGGGGTTAATACTTGTAGTTAGATTGCGGCGACGTTGGGGGAGGCAGATTAGGGGTTAATAACTATAATGTAGGGGTCGGCGGTGTTAGGGACAGCAGATTAGGGGTTAATAGCTATAATGTAGGCGGCGGCGATATCGGGTCGGCAGATTAGGGGTTAATACTTATAGTTAGATTGCGGCGACGTTGGGGGAGGCAGATTAGGGGTTAATAACTATAATGTAGGGGTCGGCGGTGTTAGGGACAGCAGATTAGGGGTTAATAGCTATAATGTAGGCGGCGGCGATATCCGATCGGCAGATTAGGGGTTAAATAATGTTATTATAGGGTTTGCGATGTGGGGGGGCCTCGGTTTAGTGGTTCATAGGTAGTTTATGGGTGTTAGTGACTTAGTGTACTAAATGGGTGTTAGTGTACTAAAAACATACCGAATTTCGGAACGGAATAGAACCGAATTCAGCCGAATCCGAATAAATCCGAAACGAATTTATTCGGATCCGAATAAATCCGAAACGAATTTATTCAAATTTTGCCGAATCAGATTCGATCCGAAACGAAATTCTAAAAGTCCGAATCGATCCGAACCGAAAACGAACCAAATTTTTTAGCGGTGCACATGTCTATTTCATAGGTTCTCTGTTATCGGTTGTAGAGATTCATCTCCTACCTCCCTTTTCGGATCGACGATATACTCTCATATTACATTACCTCTACTGATAAACGTCTCAGTACTGGTTTGGCTATCTATGTGGATGGGTGTCTTTTGGTAAGTATGTTTTCATTACTTAAGACACTCTCAGCTATGGTTTGGCACTTTATGTATACATATAAAGTTCTAAATATATGTATTGTACTTATATTTGCCATGATTCAGGTTTCAGTATATTTCCTTTTGCAGACTGTCAGTTTCATATCTGGGAAATGCATTTTTTTACGAAAATGTATTTCTTACCTGGGGTATAGTCTTTTTTCAATTGACTGTCATTTTAAATTTGCGGGCAGAATTAGGCTTGCGAGGGCGCAAATTGCCAATCTATATTTCATCATTTTTTGCGCAAGATTTTATTGGCACAGAGTTACTTTCGATGACGCAAATTCATCATTTCTGGCGTCTGTCGACGCCGAGTCCTTTCACAAGGTTGCGTCTTCAATGATGCGAGTGTGTAATTTCCGGATGTTGTTAGCGCCAAAAACATTTCTCCGTTTGTTTGGGTGTCATACTTGATGCCAAATATTTTCATTATTTTAAACCCCATTCCTATATGCCTCTTGCCTTTTTTCTCTATCAGAGGGCTATGCTATTTGCATTTTTTTCCCATTCCTTAAACTGCCATATAAGGAAATTGATAATTTTGCTTTATATGTTGTTTTTTCTCTTACATATGCAAGATGTCTCAATCTGATCCTGTCTCAGAAATCACTGTTGGAACCCTGCTGACTGATAACAGTTCTTCCAAAGCTAAGTACATTTGTTGTAATCTTGTGGAGATTATATCTGCAGCTGTGGTTTGTAATAAGTTGTCATGATAAACTTTTACATGCAGAGAATGTGTTCATCAGTAATAGTACATTGCCAGTTGCTGTTCTTTTAACATCTAATGTACAAGTTATACCTGTGAATTTATAAGAATTTATTGCTGATGCGATTCAGAAGGCTTTGTCTGCCATCCCGCCTTCTAATAAATGTAAAGGTCTTTTAAAACTTCTCATAAAGTTGATGAAATTTCAAATGACCGACAACATACTGAATTATCCTCCTCTGATGAGGATCTATCTGATCCTTCCTCAGATATTGACACTGACAAATCTACTTATTTATTTAAAATGGAGTACATTCATTCTTTGTTAAAGAAGTGTTGATTATATTGGATATTAAGGAGACTAGTCCTCTTGATATTAAAACTAGTAAATGTTTAAATTCTGTTTATAAACCTCCTGTGGTTATTCCAGAGGTTTTTCCAGTTACTGATGCTATTTCTGATATGATTTCTAGGAATGGAATAGGCCTGGTACTTCTTTTATTCCTTCTGTAAGGTTTAAAAAATTGTATCCTTTGCTAGCAATTAGATTGGACTTTTGGCAAAAGATCCCCAAAGTTGATGGGGCTATCTCTACTCTTGCTGACCGTACTACTATTCCTACGGAAGATAGTACTTCTTTTAAAGATCCTTTAGATAGGAAACTTGAATCTTATCTAAGGAAAGCTTATTTATATTCAGGTCATTTTCTTAGGCCTGCAATTTCTTTGGCGGATGTTGCAGCTGCTTCAACTTTTTGGTTGGAAACTTTAGCGCAACAAGTATCGGATCATGATTTGTATAGCATTGTTAACTTGATTCAAGATGCTAATAAATTAATTTGTGATGCCATTTTTTTATATCATCTAAATTTATGTTAAATCTATGTCTTTAGCTATTTTAGCTAGAAGAGCTTTGTGGCTTAAATCTTGGAATGCTGATATGACTTCTAAGTCCAGATTGCTTTCTCTTTCTTTCCAAGGTAATAAATTATTTGGTTCACAGTTGGATTCAATAATTTCAACTGTCACTGGGGGAAGAGAGTTTTTTTGCCTCAGGATAAAGATCTAAGGGTAAATTTAAAGCTTCTAACCGTTTTCGTTCTTAAATAAGGAACAGAAACCTAATTCTTCCCCAAGGAATCTGTTTCCAATTGGAAGTCTTCTTCAAATTGGAATAAATCCAAGCCATTTAAGAGATCAAAGCCAGCCCCCAAGTCCGCATGAAGGTGCAGCCCTTATTCCAGCTCAGCTGGTAGGGGGCAGATTAAGATTTTTCAAAGATGTTTGGATCAATTCGGTCCAAAATCATTGGATTCAGAATATTGTCTCTCAAGGGTACAGAATAGTATTCAGAGTAAGACCGCCTGTGAGAAGATTTTTTTCTCTCACGCATTCCAGCAAACCCAGTAGAGGCTCAGGCTTTCCTGAAGTGTGTTTCAGACCTGGAGTTATCTGGGGTAATCATATCAGTTCCATTTCAGGAACAGGGTCTGGGGTTTTATTCAAATCTATTCATTGTCCCAAAGAAAGAAAATTCATTCAGACCAGTTTTGGATCTGAAAATTTTGAATTGATATGTGAGTACCAACTTTCAAAATGGTGACTATAAGGTCTATTCTGCCTTTTGTTCAGCAAGGCCATTATATGCCCACAATAGACTTACAGGATGCATATCTTCATATTCCGATTCATCCAGATCGCTATCAGTTCCTGAGATTCTCTTTTCTAGACAAGCATTACCAATTTGTTGCTCTTCCTTTTGGCCTAGTGACAGCTTCAAGAATCTTTTCAAAGGTTCTCGGTGTCCTACTCTCTGTTATCAGAGAGCAGGGTGTTGCAGTGTTTCCTTATTTAGATGATATCTTGGTACTTGCTCAGTCTTTACGTTCTGCAGAATCTCACATGAATCAACTGATGTTGTTTCTTCGAAGACATGGTTGGAGGATCAATTTACCAAAAAGCTCTTTGATTCCTCAGACAAAGGTAACCTTTTTAGGTTTCCAGATAGATTCAGTGTCCATGACTTTGTCTCTAACAGACAAGAGACGTTTGAAATTGGTTGCAGCCTGTCGGAACCTTCAGTCTCAGTCATTCCCTTAAGTAGCTATGTGCATGGAAGTTTTAGGTCTCATGACTGCAGCATCGGACACAATCCCCTTTGCTCGTTTTCATATGAGACCTCTCCAGGCTTTGTATGCTGAACCAATGGTGCAGCGATTATACAAGGATATCACAATTAATATCCTTAAATCCCAATGTTTGACTTTCTCTGACTTGGTGGTTAGATCACCATCGTATAATTCTAGGGGCCTCTTTTGTTCGTCCAACCTGGACTGTGATCACAACAGATGCGAGTCTTTCAGGTTCGGGAGCTGTTTGGGAATCTCTGACAGCACAAGAGGTTTGGAAATCTCAAGAGGCGAGATTACCAATAGATATTTTGGAACTCCGTCCGATTCTCAGGGCTCTTCAGTTTTGGCCTCTGTTGAAGAGAGAACCATTTATTTGTTTACAGACAGACAATATCACAACTGTGACATATGTCAATCATCAGGGTGGGACTCACAGTCCTCAAGCTATGAAAGAAGTATCTTGGATACTTGTTTGGGCAGAATCCAACTCCTGTTTAATTTCTGCAGCTCATATCCCAGGTATAGACAATTGGGAAGCGGATTACCTCAGTCATCAGACTTAAGTAATCAGACTTTACATCCGGGAGAATGGTCTCTCTACCCAGATGTGTTTTCTCAAGTTGTTCAGATGTGGGGGCTTCCAGAAATAGATCTGATGGCATCTCATCTAAACAAGAAACTTCCAAGGTACCTGTCCAGGTCCAGGAATCCTCAGGCGGAAGCAGTGGATGCGTTGACACTTCCTTGGTGTTATCAACCAGCTTATATTTTCCCGCCTCTAGTTCTTCTTCCAAGAGCGATCTCCAAAATCATCATGGAGCAATCGTTTGTGCTGCTGATGGCTCCAGCATGGCCTCACAGGTTTTGGTATCCGGATCTTGTTCGGATGTCTAGTTGCCAACCTTGGCCACTTCCACTAAGGCCAGACTTTCTATCTCAAGGTCTGTCTTTCCATCAGGAGCTCAAATCATTAAATTTAAAGGTATGGAAATTGAACGCTTAGTGATTAGTCATAGAGGTTTTTCTGACTCCGTGATTAATGCTATGTTGCAGGCTCATAAATCTGTTTCTAGAAAGATTTATTATCGAGTTTGGAAGACTTACATTTCATGGTGTTCTTCTCATAAATTCTCTTGGCATTCTTTTGGAATTCCTAGAATTTTACAGTTTCTTCAGGATGGTTTGGATAAAGGTTTGTCTGCAAGTTTATTGAAAGGACAAATCTATGCTCTTTTTGTTTTATTTCACAGAACGATTGCTAAACTTCCTGATATTCATTGTTTTGTGCAGGCTTTGGTTCGTATCAAGCCTGTCATTAAATCAATCTCTCCTCCTTGGAGTCTTAATTTGGTTTTGAAGGCTTTACAGGCTCCTCAGTTTGAGCCTATGCATTCTTTGGACATTAAACTACTTTCTTGGAAAGTATTGTTTCTTTTGGCCATCTCTTCTGCTAGAAGAGTTTCTGAATTATCCGCTCTCTCTTGTGATTCTCCTTTTCTGATTTTTCATCAGGATAAGGCAGTTTTGCGGACTTCATTTAAATTCTTACCTAAGGTTGTGAATTCTAACAACATTAATAGAGAAATTGTTGTTCCTTCCTTGTGTCCTAATCCTAAAAATTCTTTGGAGAGATCTTTACATTCTTTGGATTTGGTGAGAGCTCTGAAATATTATGTTGAAGCTACTAAAGATTTCAGGAAGACTTCTAGTCTATTTGTTATCTTTTCTGGTTCTAGGAAAGGTCAGAAGGTTTCTGCTGTTTCTTTGGTTTCGTGGTTAAAGCTTTTGATTCATCAAGCCTATTTGGAGTCGGGTCAAGCCCCGCCTCAGAGAATTTCAGCTCATTCTACTAGATCAGTTTCCACTTCCTGGGCTTTTAAGAATGAAGTTTCAGTTGATCAGATTTGCAAAGCTGCTACTTGGTCTTCTTTGCATACATTTACTAAATTTTTCTATTTTTATGTATTTGCTTCTTCGGAAGCAGTTTTTGGTAGAAAAGTTCTTCAGGCAGCTGTTTCAGTTTGATTATTCTGCTTTTGATTTAAGTTTTTTCCTTTCATTTATGAGAATAAACTTATATTTTGGGTTGTGGATTATTTTTTTCAGTGGAAAATGGCTGTTTTTATTTTTTCCCTCCCTCTCTAGTGACTCTTGCGTGGAGTTCCACATCTTAGGTATTGCTATCCCATACGTCACTAGCTCATGGACTCTTGCCAATTACATGAAAGAAAACATACATAATTTATGTAAGAACTTACCTGATAAATTAATTTCTTTCCTATTGGCAAGAGTCCATGAGGCCCACCCTTTTTTTATGGTGGTTATGATTTTTTGTATAAAGCACAATTATTTCCAAATTCCTTTGTTGATGCTTTATAACTTCTTTCTTTATCACCCCACTTCTTGGCTATTCATTAAATTGAATTGTGGGTGTGGTGAGGGGTGTATTTATAGGCATTTTGAGGTTTGGGAAACTTTGTCCCTCCTGGTAGGATTGTATATCCCATACGTCACTAGCTCATGGACTCTTGCCAATATGAAAGAAATGAATTTATCAGGTAAGTTCTTACATAAATTATGTTATATATATATATGAAAAAGCTCCTGTATATCTTACATAAATTAAACATATTTTTTTCTTAACTGACTTGCCTGTAATGCACACTATTGACTATAATGCTAGCACACCCCCACACCTCATGATCAGAGTAGCTGGTGCCAGAGTGCGCTACCATAGTATCCAATAGATGGAGTGGTAGAGCGTAAGTAAAAAAAAAGGGGGTTAGATGCAAAAAAAGAGGGTATAAAAAACAGTGGCTGGCTACACAGAAAAAAAAAAGTATTATCTGGTAAAATAGAAAAAACTTAGGCCTAGATTTAGAGTTGGGCGGTAGCCGTCAAAACCAGCGTTAGAGGCTCCTAACGCTGGTTTTTACCCCCCGCTGGTATTTGGAGTCAGTCAGGAAAGGGTCTAACGCTCACTTTGCAGCCGCGACTTTTCCATACCGCAGATCCCCCTACGCCATTTGCGTATCCTATCTTTTCAATGGGATCTTTCTAATGCCGGTATTTAGAGTCTTGGCTGAAGTGAGCGTTAGAAATCTAATGACAAAACTCCAGCCGCAGAAAAAAGTCAGTAGTTAAGAGCTTTCTGGGCTAACGCCGGTTTATAAAGCTCTTAACTACTGTGCTCTAAAGTACACTAACACCCATAAACTACCTATGTACCCCTAAACCGAGGTCCCCCCACATCGCCGCCACTCTATTAAAATGTTTTAACCCCTAATCTGCCGCTCCGTACACCGCCGCCACTTACGTTATCCCTATGTACCCCTAATCTGCTGCCCCTAATACCGCCGACCCCTACATAATATTTATTAACCCCTAATCTGCCGCCCCCGCTATCGCTGACACCTGCATATTTTTTTTAACCCCTAATCTGCCGCTCCGTACACCGCCGCAACCTACATTATACCTATGTACCCCTAATCTGCTGCCCCTAACACAGCCGACCCCTATATTATATTTATTAACCTCTAATCTGCAGCCCCCAACGTCGCCTCCACCTACCTACAATTATTAACCCCTAATCTGCCGACCGGACCACACCGCTACTATAATAAATGTATTAACCCCTAAAGCTAAGTCTAACCCTAACCCTAACACCCCCCTAAATTAAATATAATTTAAATCTAACGAAATAAATTAACTCTTATTAAATAAATTATTCCTATTTAAAGCTAAATACTTACCTGTAAAATAAACCCTAATATAGCTACAATATAAATAATAATTATATTGTAGCTATTTTAGGATTAATATTTATTTTACAGGCAACTTTGTAATTATTTTAACCAGGTACAATAGCTATTAAATAGTTATTAACTATTCAATAGATAAAATAGTTATAATAATTACAAAATTACCTGTAAAATAAATCCTAATTTATTAGGATTAATCAGCCAATCAGATTGAGCTCGCATTCTATTGGCTGTTCCGATCAGCCAATAGAATGCGAGCTCAATCTGATTGGCTGATCCAATCAGCCAATCGTATTGAACTTGAATCTGATTAGCTGATTCCATCAGCCAATCAGAATTTTCCTACCTTAATTCCGATTGGCTGATAGAATCCTATCAGCCAATCGGAATTCGAGGGACGCCATCTTGGATGACGTCCCTTAAAGGAACCTTCATTCTTCAGTTGGACGTCGGAAGAAGAAGATGGATCCGCGCTGAAGGTCTTCAAGATGGAGCCGTTCGTCATCGGATGAAGATAGAAGATGCCGCTTGGATCAAGATGGTTGCCGGTCCCGATCTCCTCTTCTTCCCGAATAGGATGAAGACTTTGGAGCCTCTTCTGGCCGCGGCTTGATAGAAGATTTCAGCCGGATTATGGATCGCCAGCCCCCGCTTGGGCTTGGATCAAGACTTCGGAGGACGGATCGGTGAACCTGGCATGGTGCTTAGTGTTAGGTTTATTCAGGGGCTTAGTGTTAGGTTTATTTAAGGGGGGTTTGGGTTAGATTAGGGGTATGTGGGTGGTGGGTTGTAATGTTGGGGGGGGTATTGTATGGTTTTTTTTTACAGGCAAAAGAGCTGAATTATTTGGGGCATGCCCCGCAAATGGCCCTTTTCAGGGCTGGTAAGGTAAAAGAGCTTTGAACTTTTTTAATTTAGAATAGGGTAGGGCATTTTTTTATCTTGGGGGTCTTTGTTATTTTATTAGGGGGCTTAGAGTAGGTGTAATTAGTTTAAAATTGTTGTAATATTTTTCTAATGTTTGTAAATATTTGTTTATTTTTTGTAACTTAGTTCTTTTTTATTTTTTGTACTTTAGTTAGTTTATTTAATTGTAGTTATTTGTAGGTATTGTATTTAATTAATTTATTGATAGTGTAGTGTTAGGTTTAATTGTAGGTAATGGTAGGTAGTTTATTTAATTTATTTATTGATAGTGTAGTGTTAGGTTTAATTGTAACTTAGGTTAGGATTTATTTTACAGGTAATTTTGTAATTATTTTAACTATTTTAGCTATTAAATAGTTATTAACTATTTAATAGCTATTATACCTGGTTAAAATAATTACAAAGTTGCCTGTAAAATAAATATTAATCCTAAAATAGCAACAATATAATTATTATTTATATTGTAGCTATATTAGGGTTTATTTTACAGGTAAGTATTTAGCTTTAAATAGGAATAATTTATATAATAAGAGTTAATTTATTTCGTTAGATTTAAATTATATTTAACTTAGGGGGTGTTAGTTTTAGGGTTAGACTTAGCTTTAGGGGTTAATCCATTTGTTAGAGTAGCGGCGAGATCCGGTCGGCAGATTAGGGGTTAATTATTGTAGGTAGCTGGCGGCGACGTTGTGGGGGGCAGATTAGGGGTTAATAAATATAATATAGGGGTCGGCGGTGTTAGGGGCAGCAGATTAGGGGTACATAGGTATAATGTAGGTTGCGGTGGTGTACGGAGCGGCAGATTAGGGGTAAATAATAATATGCAGGGGTCAGCGATAGCGGGGGCGGCAGATTAGGGGTTAATAAGTGTAAGGTTAGGGGTGTTTAGACTCGGGGTACATGTTAGAGTGTTAGGTGCAGACGTAGGAAGTGTTTAACCATAGAAAACAATGGGGCTGCGTTAGGAGCTGAACGCTGCTTTTTTGCAGGTGTTAGGTATTTTTTCAACTCAAACGGCCCCATTGTTTTCTATAGGGGAATCGCGCACGAGCACGTTTTTGAGCTGGCCGCGTCCGTAAGCAACGCTGGTATTTAGAGTTGCAGTGGCGGTAAATATGCTCTACGCTCCCTTTTTTGGAGCCTAACGCAGCCATTCTGTGAACTCTAAATACCAGCGGTATTTAAAAGGTGCGGGGGGAAAAAAGCACGCGTAGCTAACGCACCCCTTTGGCCGCAGAATTCTAAATCTAGCCGATAGTTTGCTTTTCAAAAGCTTCTTTTAAAGGTACTATCTGCACACTGCATATATTCCCATGCATTGCTTACACAAACTTCTGTTTGCTGTCTCTTTAATAGGATAAGAATCTCTTAGATTCTTTTAAAATGGTCTGACTCTTAAAGTAGGAGAACAATGCAAGCTCAGAGCCATAGAAACGAGTAAGCCTCATAAAAACATGGCTTCACAAGGTCTGAAAACTAGATTGTCTATAAATGCACTTTAGGGATGTATTTGGCAAAAAAAAATCCATATTAAAACCATCCAAACATATTTACTTTCATCATAATTCCTGATGCACTATAAAGGAAGCATAATTTATAATCAGGTGTGCCACATACCCAGATATAACACATTGTTATCCATCATGTAAGAGTAGTTTAAAATTTGATATATGCTTAGGGCATCTGCACCTTCTGCTCTTAGTAGGTATAGAAAAAAATAACACATTTTGTGATAAGGAATCTGCAATCTGTCTATCTAACGCCTTCCTTTTACCATCATATCCAATGTAAAGTGGTTAAGAAGATGAAAATCAGGTTGATTGAATGCAGCCTTAGTTCAAACAGTAAAATATCCATGTTGATCTCATTAGACTAATGCATTAGGCTAAAAGGTGTGATGACCACTTAGTATGAATTAAATATGGATCACAGGGGAATGCTGCAAACCAAGATTGGCATTGTGCCTAATGATGATTAGAATTAGCCATAATTATAAAAAATACTCTGTGCAGCTAATGAGGAAGTATATGACTTTATTCAGCAGATCTATTTTTCAAGCTAAACCGGTCTTTTTAGGTGGTCATTAATGATACATTATCACCAGGATTCATCTTCATTTGTACAAAGATAAGGTGAAATAATGGCTTTATAGGAAACCTTTTACTAAAGAGGATTGTGGTGTAAATAATGCAACTGATCTTTGCAAGGATTATCTCATTTGATATAAGATAAGATTTGCTTCAAGTGAAAAATTTACCAGGCAATTTATCTACATTTATAGAGAATTCTGAACACAAAATGTTAAAAAAGTTTTAAATGGAACAAAATATGGGTTCCTTTTTATAAGCAGCGGAAGCTGTTTTCGAACCTCTCTCAAGGAAGCCTGTTTATCCCAAGGTCAGAGGCGGAGGAGATAAATCTCTCCAAACTAAACAGGTGTAGCACAGAATAATTTGCTTTGGACGAATCATTAGGAATGAAAATTCTGAAAAATTAGTTTTCAGAATATTTTTGTGCTGCACTATTCAGTATTTGGTTTGTTTAAAATTAACTGAATACTGAATATTTGTTAACATTTACATTTATTTTGATTAAAATTAATGTAAATATTATTTTGCTGCAGGTGGCACAGTGTCACCTAAAGGATAATTACCTATATCCCGCTGGGGAGCCGTGCTAATCCGCTTCTTCTTCGTAGAGTCCAAGGTCGCACTAATAGGAATAGAGTCAATGGCCTAATTCTCCTATAAGCGAGGCCCTGGACTCTGTGAAGAAGTTTGGATTAGTGAGACCCCCTAACTGTGCTAAAGGTCCTATTAGCACGGCCCTGGACTCTATGAAGAAAAAGTGGATTAGCACAGCTCCCAAACGTGCTATGGTTAAGTATTACACCTAATTTAAAGAATAATGAAACAACTGATGAATTTCATTAGTATATATTTGTTTTAAATTAGTTAGTGCATTCATTTAGATATCCAATTATTTATCACAAATTTGCATTCATGATAAACCTAATACACATCTCTACTCCAGTCCCATTTCTTTGGAGTAATTGGCAGACCCTGCTTTCACATGATTTGCTGTGCAAGAGCAAGGGGCAGTGCTGCACAAGAATTTTTCTCGCAATTATAACTGCGAGCAACAGACGGAAACGGACGGATAATTTTACCTTGCAGTGAACATTGTCCGTCCATCTATTGATAAATGGGGCTGTATATCTCAATATTGGTTTTAGTAGACATATTTTAAAAGTACTTTTGGAATTCCACATAAACATTTTATAACCCCAAACCTTAAAGTTTCATTTCAAAATGGCATAAAACATGTTTTTATATTAAAACTGTATCACAAAATTAGTGTCATGAAGAAATGTCAACTATATTTTGTTGGTCAGTATGAAAATGTGTATTTTTAAGTACGAAAACACATTTTCATGACTTCCATGTCATAAAGCACTCACTATAACCCTTTGTTATTCCACAGTGACCACAAATGCACAACATGTCCATGGGCTAGAAGCTCACTGGCTGATAAGAGCAATTATTATAACTCTACTTGTTTTGAGCAAGTATGCTCCACAAGCAAAAAACCCATAAGAAACATATTAACATAGTATATTAGGTAGAAAGAAGACAAAAGTCCATCAAGTTCAATCTATACAAATCCTACCTGATTTACAAAAAAATAGCTGCCAATTGACCTTACATTAAAGGGACAGTACAGTCAATGTTAAACCTTCATGATTCAGATAGAGCAGAGAATTGTAACCAACATTCCAATTCACTTCCATTATCTAAATGTGCACAATCAATTTCTAAGGTACCAGCTCCAACTGAGAATGTGCAAGAATTCCCAGAATATACATATATGCATTTTGTGATTTGCTGATGGCTGTCACATGATACATTGGGAACTAAAATTTAACTTTTTTTGTCTGAAAAAAAACATCTACTACTCATTTGAAAATCAAAAAAGTGCTTTTTATTAAGCATTTATTGATTATGATATTCTATTGTGTTCAGTGGTTGTTTAATACGGTGCTCGGACAAAATTCCGACGAACAAAATGCCGAAACACATTCGTCCGTCAGACATATGTCCAAAATACACTGCTTCCGACTGCACGCCGAACAGTACAATCACGCAATCACGTAATTGCGTAATTGTCATCAGTAAAAAAGTGGAAAATTTAAATATATATTGTGGCCAGGGCCGCCACTAGAAATTTTGGGGCCCCTGACTTAACCATTGACCAGGGCCCCCCCCCCCTTCTTTGACATGTGCAATTTTTGACCAAGTGACTAAAACGTATATGCACTTTATTCTTAAGTGTCTATTTAAACTTGGAAATGTTGTAAAGGTAGTAACATACACTGAAACATATACACACACTCACACATAAGGATTCACATATAGACACTCTATCAAACACGCAAAGAAACTCAGACACAGACACAGACACTCAAACAGACACTTAGCACTTGTTTACATTGACCTGACAAGTAATGAGGTAAACTACAGTTTTGTAAAAAAAGGAGATTTAGAAAACAAAATATGGAGTTCTGATTATCTTTTTGTAAAGGAAGATGCCAACTAAATGATGACAACAGCATGCAGTGGCTGAAAGGAAGGACCCTGAACTGCCTAAACAATAATTTAAAGGTTAAATGGTAGATTGGTGACTTCCGGAAAGGTCTCATTAGTCTCAAAGTCTGTAGAAAGATGTGAATAATCAGTAGTAAGGTCAAAATGTCATAAAAAGGAACAGACAATGGACACAGACACAAACTCAAACTTGCACATACACCCAAGGAAACACCAACAGAGACAGCTTCAGAAAACACACAAACACATACACACACAGAGACACCCACAGAAAACACAGAAAGACATACAGACACCCTCACAGAGACACCCACAGAAAATGCACAAATACATACACACCCACACTCACAGAGATACCAAAAGAAAAAAAATACATACACACTCATAGAGACACAAACCAAAGCACAAAGACATAAACACAGACACCCACAGAAACACTCACAGGAGGAAACATTTATGCACCTTGCATCCCCTAAATCAACAGTGTGTGACATGCATGATAAAAAAAATGCAGAAATTAAGAGATCACTTTTTAAAGAATCATATTTTTAAATGTGCAATCAAAAATAATTCTGTGAATTCAAAATTGTACAATAATGATCTGGGTAGATGGCTAGATGAAGAAAATTAATTTTAAAAGGTTGACATATGTTTGTTTCATATTTTCCCCATTTTCCCCAACCAAGAGCACCACTTCAAATATAGCGTACAAATGTTCCCATATGTCAGCTGTACTTGTGGATTTTGAAAATGCTGTACTCTATATGGTCTTGGTGGAACCATAAGCTGTGGTACTCATACCATTAGATCTGGTTAAATGCAGGATTTAAGCTTGTTGGTATGCATTTCAAAATTAAGTCAGCTGTAGAGTAAACTGAACAGTTTTAAGTTAACCTGTCTCATTTCCAACACTGAGCAATCTAAGTCTGAGAGTATAACATGTTATGCAGATGTAAAAATCTTAGATAAAATGCCTCCTTGTATCTTGAAAGTCCTTGCATAAAGGGGCAGTAAACTGGAATGTAATATATATCATTTGTGTATTGAGGAGGAAACATTTCTGCATGGTTTTAAATATAGAATTTTTACAGCATTGTCAAATAATCATAAATACACTGCTGCTAAAAAAAAAAGTGTTTTTATGGACCCCTGGCCCCACCATACAACTACTACCACACTAAAGTTACAATCTTAAATTGCACAAAGAAATAAAAAACATTTGCTAAGTAATTCCTACCTCCTCTGCAAATGAAAGTGATCAGCCATTCTGACTCAGGCACACACTCTACAAAGTGCCAAGTCTGTCTCACACTGTGCATAGCGGTTTAGTGCACACTCAGAAATCCTCTCAAATGCTAATACTTTACTCCTTGTAATAACATTTCCCATGCTCAATTAGTACTCTGCTGTAGTACCCACTGGTGGCTGCCAAAATTAAAAAAAAAAAAAAAAAAAAAAATTTTTTAGTTCTTGCCTCATGGGGCCCCCCTAGCACATTGGGCCCCTGACAGGAGTCACCCCTGTCACCCCCCTGATGGCGGCCCTGATTGTGGCTACTGAGGTAAAAAAACAACACAAACACTTAAATAAATAAATTTAAAAAAAACATCAAATTAAAAAAATGGAGATCATAAAGACGTGTAAAGGAGGAAGAAAAATGTTATATGAAGGTTATGCATACATTGTAGACAAAAAAAAAGAAAATGTCACATATTGGAGATGTGAAAAAAATGGTTTTTGTGGAGGAAGGCTAAAAACCATTAATGATATAATTGAAAAAGATCAAATCATTCACATCCACCTAATGCAGCAAGAATTTTATCTATGAAAACAATTGAAAAAATAAAAGAAGTTGCTAAAAATTCAGAAAATGTAACATCAAGCATAATACAAAATTGCACATCTAATTTCCCCCTTGAAGCAGCAGGAGCTCTACCTAAAAAAGAAACTCTTGCCAGAATGGTACGTCGACATCGAACAACACCAAATGGAAACATTTTAAATGATGATTTAAGAAAAACAACCAGAGGAGAAGATTTCATCATGTACGAAAGTGAAAATTTAATCATTTTGTCTACTAAAAAAAATGTAGATCTTCTTTCAAAAAAACAACACTGGCTCTGTGACAGAACATTTGACTCAGCTCCTTTAGGCTTTCAGTTGTATACAATACATGTTTTAATAGAAGATAACCATACCATACCATTAGTATACTGCATATCAAAAAATAAAAATCAGGAAACTTATAATTTAATTTTTAGTATTATAAAAGAAAAAAATCCAGATATCAATCCTATATCAATTACTGTAGATTTTGAAAGAGCAGCAATAAATTGCATGACAAATTTTTTACAAAATACAATAATTTATGGATGCTTTTTCCATTTTTCCCAATGCCTGTGGACAAAAATACAATCTTTGGGCTTAAAAATATGGTATAATAATGAAAAAAATGCTCTGATCATAAAATGCTTAGAAGCATTAGCATTTGTGCCAGTGGAAGATGTAGTTGAAACATTTAATGACTTTGTAAAATCAATAGAAAAACAAAACAGTAACATTTTATCTGAATTTTTAAATTATTTTGAAAAAACCTGGATTGGCGAACTACAACAAGGTACAAGAAGAAAACCTACTTTCGATATTACGATGTGGAACACTTTTGAAAGAACAAAACTAGGGTTACCTAGAACAAACAACTCTCTAGAAGGATGGCACAGAGCATTTGACCAACGAATGTGACTGTCTATAACCCACCCAAGCATTTGCAGACTAGTTTCAAAAATAAGAAAAGAACAAGCAGAATGGGAGTTAACAATTGAAAAAATTAATTCTGGAGTTGAACTGAGAAAACCAAAAAAAAAATATGAAATCATAAACAACAGGATAATGAAAGTTTTAGAAAAATACAGTGAATACTCAAGATTAGACTTTTTAAAGGCAATAGCACATAATATATAAGATTTACTTAAATAAATCAAGATACATTCGGCCGAGGGCAGATACGATCCAAAATTTTCTGTTACAATCAGTGACTCGGGCGCCGCAACCGCCTCTGGGAACCTATCCATGGGTCCCTACCCTCACGATGTACTTTTAACACATAATATAATTATTATAATTATAATATTATAATTAATATGTTATATATAAATTGATTTAATTGTCTTTTGTCAGTCCACTATTAAAAATGTTATAAAACCGTGATTTGTAAGCTTCATTCCCACCCAGCAGCCGGATAAATGTCTTTCGGAATATTGTCCGTCGGACAAATGTCCGTCGGACAAGCGTCAGTCGGATAACAGTCCGGCCACGGTTTAATACAATTAAAAGTCTATCCATGTAATACAAACAATAATTTCACTGAATTCTGTTTTTGGCCAGGAATGAATCTAAGCCCTTTTTAAATGTATTTAACCTAGTGGCATTCACTACCTCCTTAAGCAATTAATTCCACAATGTGATTGTTTTAAAGTTAAATTATGCTTATGATGGAATAGTGAAATCCTCTTTTCTCTAGCCTTAGAGTGTGGCCTTGTGTCATAAACAATTGACTTGAAATAAACAGTGCTCCCCCCAACTATTTATATGGTTTTTGAATTATATTTGTTTAAAGTAATCATGCTGCATTTTTCTAGTGTAAACAAACCCAATTTAGTTTAATTTCTCCATTCCCCATATCAGTTTTGTGGCCCTTCTTTGAGCTTTTTCTAATTCTACAATGTACTTTTTTAACATCGGTCTCCAGAACTGCACTTCATACTCAAGCTGAGGTCTTTCCAGGGAATCAGGATTCCTAAAGTTACAGCATTATGCTTTTGTCCCTTGTATCTATGCCTCTTTTTATACATGCTAGTATCTTATAAGCCTATGAAGCTGCTACCTTGCATTGCCCACTCATTCTGAGCTTGTTCCCTATAAGAATGACAAAATCCTTCTCTTCCTCTGTAGTAGTAGTCTGCTTATTTTTACTTTACTTACAAAGTTAGAATCTTACATTTACAAGTATCACATTTCATTTACCACTTACTAGTCCATTCTTTCAATTTTTGTAAAGCCCCTTGCAGCACAGTTATATTCTGCACTGCTTTATTGCCTTACACACAAGACAATTATTATTATCATCATTATTATTATTATTATAAACATATTATTATCCATTGGGATGATTGACACCCCCTGCTAGCGGCCAATTGGCAGGTGTGCGGCATTGCACAAGCATTTCACAAGAAATAAATTGACCCCTAGCAGTTTATTCTCATGCTCATGCATAAAGAAATGAAGCACCTTTAATATATCAAATACTATAAAAGGTTTAAAGGAATATTAAACTCAAAACATAGAGATATACTTAGCAGTTTGATGTTCCTTTAAATTCATATAAAAGTGCAAAAAAAATGTTCTTATGTGTTATAGCAGTTTATTATTGACCTATTGTGTGCTTATACCTATGTGTTTAAACTCTTAAAGGAATACTAAACTAATTTTTTTCTTTCATGATTCAGATAGAGCATGAGATTTTAAGCAACTTTCTATTTTACTCCTATTATCAATTTTTCTTTGTTTTCATGCTATCTTGATTTGAAAAAGCAGTACTGTAAGCTTTAGAGCCAGCCCATTTTTTGTTCAGCATCTGGGTAGCACTTGCTGATTTGTAGCTAAATGTAGCAAACCAATTGGCAAGCGCTACCCAGGTGCTGAACTAAAAATGGGCTGGCTCCTAACCTTTCATTACTGCTTTTTCAAATCAAGATAACATGAGAACAAAGAAAAATGGATAATAGGAGTAAATTAGAAAGTTGCTTAAAATTGCATGCTCTATCTGAATCATGAAAGAAAAAAATTGGGGTTAGTGTCCCTTTAAATGGATAGTACAGTTACAATTAAACTTAAATGGATTTGATAGATCATGAGGCTTTAAACAACTTTCCAATTTACTTCTATTATCAATTTTGTTTAGTTATCTTGGTATCTTTACTATGAGTAATCCTAGGTGAGTTCAGGAGTATGCACGTGTCTTTAGCTATCTAACCGCGGTGTTTGCAACATTGTTTATAGCCATGTTATACATAGTTGCAAACACTGCTGCCATACACTGCTAAAGATAGGTGCATACACCTGAGTTCCTATCAGTCTACCTAGATTTACATTTCAACAAAGGATATCAAGAGAACAAGGCTAATTTGATAATAAAAGTAAATTAAAAAAGTTGTTTAAAATTGCATGTTCTAACTGAATCATGAAAGTTTAATTTTGACTTGACTGTCCCTTTAACCCCTTAATAACCAGCGCCGTACCCTGTATGATGCTGGTCGTTATGCCCTTAAGGTACCCTGTATGTCGCTGCAGTCCTGGGCTTCTCTTTGTCGCGATCTCGCTCAAAATAGCGACACTGCGCTATTTCTGCATACCCCACGAGTGGGGCACTGCAGAAATAGATTTGCAGAGTTGTTGATGTGGCCCTCTCTGCATCTCACAGCGGTGGTGCCGATTGTTGGTGGGTGGGAGTGTAATGAGGGAGGCGGGAGGAGGGCGGGATTGTGTGGGACCACTCGGCCACGCTACAGGGAAGCCCAAAATAATAAAAAAACCATCATCATTGAAGGTGAAGGAGGGAGGAGGGAGTAGGGGCAATGAGGGGGATCCCATGTGGGATCCGTTAACAGAATGGGATCCGGGAGAGGAAGGGGGTACTGTATTGAGGGTGGGCAGCTACACTACAGAAAAAGTTGGAGGGTTAGAGAGCTTTTTTTGGGGGGGGTCAGGGAGGTTGGGGAGTTAGGGGGAACCTACACTGCAGCACATATATATATATATATATATATATATATATATATATATATATTAAAAAAAAAAAACTATTTAAAAAAAAAAAAAAGGCTTTTATTTTCATACTGGCAGACTTTCTGCCAGTACTTAAGATGGCGGCGACAATTGTAATGTGGGGGAGGAAATTGAGCTGTTTGAGGGGGGTCAGGGAGGGATCAGGGGGTGGGATGTGTCAGGTGGGAGGCTGATCTCTACACTAAAGCTAAAATTAACCCTACAAGCTACCTAATTAACCCATTCACTGATGGACATAATACAAGTGTGGTGCGCAGTGGCATTTAGTGGCCTTCTAATTACCAAAAAGCAATGCCAAAGCATATATGTCTGCTATTTCTGAACATAGGGTATCCCAGAGAAGCATTTACAACCATTTGTGCCATAATTACACACACTATTTGTAAATAATTTCAGTGAGAAACCTAAAATTGTGAAAAAGTTAACTTTTTTTATTTTGATCGCATTTGGCGGTGAAATGATGGCATGAAATATACTAAAATGGGCCTAGATCAATACTTTGGGTTGTCTGCTATATATATATATATATATATATATATATATATATATATATATATATATATATATATATATAGTTTTGATAGTTAAATAAAAAAAAGGCTCTATTTCTGTTTAAATGTAGTGATGGCAAAAATGCTGAAAATGCTCTGGTCTTTTAGGGAAATTTTTGTCTGAAATGCCCGGTCCTTAAGGGGTTAACTTAGCTCCAGAGCAGCAATGCATTACTGGGACCTAGCTGAGCCAATAAAAATAAGCATATGTGTGTAGCCTCCAATAAACAGTTAAGCTGCCAGTAGTGCAGATCTGCTGTTCCTGAGCCTACCTAGTGAATGATTTCTGGTACAAAGCAAATTAAATAGAAGTAAATTGAAAAGTCTCTAAAAATTGCATGTTCTGTCTGAAACATGAAACTTTAATTTTAACTTTAATGTTCTTTTTTACTTGTAGATTTCTAACTCATGGTACTTTCATTTACACATTTTGTTCTGTGAATAATTTTTGTTCTGCTGACTGCATTTCCACCTAGACGCAGTTTATCACAGGTTGTACTGTGCAAGCATGAACATAAATTGATTGGATAGCACAGAAGTAAATATATGTCATAGTTCAAGAAACTTGCAAAACATTCAGGTGTTTAAGGGACAGTAAACTAAAGGTTATGCTTTAATTAACCACATACAGCATTTCATTTTAAACAACTTTACACTTTACTTCTCTCATCTAATTTGCTTCTTTATTTTGGTATACTTTGTTGAAAACATGCCTAGGTAGGCTTAGGTTCAGAAATACACTACTGGGAGCTAGCTGATGCTTGGTAGCTGCATATACTGTACACCACCATGCAATACACCAAGGTCACCACGTATTAAAGTGTATTCATTCAGTGCTTGATTTAATTACAAAACACTACAAAATTTAAGGTTTTACCTATGTTAAATTTTCAGAAGTATAAAATAAATACATTACATTTGCATCAATGTATTATTTTACCATACTATGAATCATACATTAATTAAGGAATAATACAATACCTTTGTCAGTTTTATAATATTTCATATACTAATGTCAAGTTCTGACTATAATTAATTAATTAGCTAACCATTTGTGGCGATCATTACTGACCAATAAAATCATAGATAAAGGAAATTAAGTACAAACACTGCAAATATTGACCCCTTTCTCTCTAGATTGTTTGAAGATTATTAATGTTTTATGCCTTTATAATACTTAAGAGGTGCATTTACTAGTTCCCTGTAGCACTCTCCATAATTACAGCCAAACCCAGTGGTGTCTGATAATATACAAATATGAATAGATAAAATATTTCATTGTTGAAAAGCCAACAAAATATTAAGCTTTATTACACCGGTGATTCCTTGGCACAAAGGGAAAAATTATTCAATGATAATGCATTTTGTTGAGGCCCATTAACATCTGTAATGGAAAAAAGATTTATGGGAAGATATTGATTCCAAAAAGTAAGTAGTAGCAGATGTAAATATACAAAAGACAATAATGGAAAACCAAGTGGGTTTATTTCATGAATCAAATGCAGTTTTAAATAACTACCTATTCCATTTTGTATGGGAATGATAGAAGTTGCATTGTAGTTGCTTATTCAATAAAAAATGTGTATCATCAATGCATTAATCAAAAGGTAATAACCACATTTTCTATCACACGTGTAAAACTGGCATGCTATACATATGTACTTTTTGCATGCTTGTTAAATGTTTCTCCAAAGCTAAAAGACTGTACTAAAGTAATTATTTGCTGTTGTTACTGAATTCCTATATATAGATTAGCATTATCGAAACTAAATTCCTCTATTGACATCAGAGAAATTAAAGGGACATTGGACACTACATTTTTCTTTGCATACATGTTTTGTAGGGGAGGCAATCAAAATACCGAAACTCAAAATCCCTAATACCATAAGACAGAATGTTAAAATCCAAAAAGATCATAATCCCGAATGTCTAAAATCCCGAAAATCAAAATGCAGAAAGAACAAAATCCCTAAATTAAAAAATCCCGAAAATCAAAATGCAGAAAGAACAAAATCCCTAAATTAAAAAATCCCGAAAATCAAAATGCAGAAAGAACAAAATCCCTAAATTAAAAAATCCCGAAAATCAAAATCCCGAAAATGGAAAATTGCTAAACTTAAAAAAACCTATAGATAAAATGTTCTGTGATGTCTCCATCTTCACTATCATTTTGCCTCCACCTGGGGGGTTAAACCTCATTCCCCAAGGTTCACTTGGGGTGGATGCCAGAGGATCGGCGGGGCACCCCCTTGCATTTTAAGTTTCGGTATTTAGAACTTCGGAATTTCAGCATTCTGTCTTGTGTACTTCGGTCTTTTGACATAGACCTGTTTTGTAGATGATCCGTTTAAATAGTCCACCTGGGAGTGTTTTTGTAGCAATGTATAGTTTTTATTATTTTTAATACTGATTTACTGATTTTGACAAGTTAATGAAAATTTTTATTAAGCAATTTAATTAGACAAAGAAAACCAAATATTGTATGTTTTTAATCGCTACTCTAAAAATAAAAATAATACATTGCAAACACTTTCTCATTGATGTAACAAGAGTATAAGTTTGTTAATATTTTTAACATTAGATAAAGCAAAAATCAAATGAAAACCAATGGAAGATGGATAGATTGGAATACCATTGGCATGCTATAAAGTCATGTGAAATTATTAGAAAACAATGTTTTCAGGCATCATGATGGAATAGAATGGATTCAGATTTTTAAACCCCTCAATAAGTAAATTTTAACGCAGCTGTGTTCCTATCTTTATTTTGTGTGTTTGTGTATATAAATGTGCATATGTTTAAGAGTGTGTGTATAGGGGTATGTGTGGATGTGGATGTATAGGAGCGTGTGTGTTTGTGTGGTGCATAATAGTGTGTGTATTAGGGTATATGTGTATGTGTGTAAATGTGTGTGTGTATAAGAGTGTGTGTGTATATGTGTTTGTGTAAAGCAGTGTGTATGTATGTATAGGGTTATATGTTTCTTTTAGTGTGTAAGTGTGTGCGAGTATAGGAGTGTATATGTCTGTGTGTGTGTGTAATATAAAGGAATGTGTGTGTATATTTGTGTGATGTATATAAATTTGTTATAGGGATGTGGGTGTATGCATAGCAGTGTATGTATGTATGTATGTGTGTGTGTTTGTGTGAGTGATGTAAAGAATTACTGTATGTGCGTAAAAGAGTGTGCATATGTGTATAGGAGTATATGTGTGTTTATAGGAGTGTGTGTATGCATAGTAGTGTGTGTGTGTGTCTGTGTGTTATATAAAGGAGTGCCTGCGTGTGTGTTTATGTGATATATAGGAATGTGTGTATAGGTGTTTGTATGTGCATCTGTGTGAGCATTGGAGTGTGTCAGTATAGAAGTATATGTGTGTGTTATGTAAAGCTGTGTGTGTGTGTGTGCACCTGTTTGGTCTGATCTGATGTATAGGAGTGTGTGTATAGGAGTCTGGGTCATTGTATAGGAGTGTGTGTGTGTAGGAGTATATTTTAGAACTGTAGGATGATTAGGGAATTGGAACAAGGAGTAATCTATAACCAATTTGTTAATAAAGGTTAAACTGTAACCTATTTAATATTAGGGTGTCAAAGTTAAACTGCTTCTTAGGGCTAGTTTTATCAAGGGCTAGGAGAATTCTCCTTTTGTATTCTCCTCCAAGTTCTCTGCAGCTTGCCCTTGGAGAAGTGCACTAATGCACACAATATTTTTTTTTTTAATTGCACGTAATAATTTGCGTTGTGGCGAGCTGGGGCGGATTATCATGAATTTTTCCTTGTGTAAAAAGGAAGTGTTTTTTTAGGTTGTATTTTTTGCCCTCTTCAAGTAATCTATTACAAGGGTTTTATAAGGGGCAGATTTGCTCATTAATTTTGGTGTGTTACCAAAATACATTTTACTTTAACTTTGCTATAATAATGACCCTATATAACACAATTTTCTTTCTTGGCATATGTACAGTATCTAGGTAAAGATAAACCTGCTAGATTAAGAAAGTACTCCATCAGAATTAGATATAACAAAAGCTCAAACACATAATGATTTCTTATGCTGTTCTCCTCAGTACCTTTGGAGAACTATAATGGGCGTATTTGTAGGAGAACTTTGCGTTCTTCAAAGGCACAAAAAAAGGGTTAATTATTAACTAAGCTTATTGCTAAGGTGGACTCTAGGAAATGCAACTAACACTAGCAAATGTAACCATTTTTAAGCGCACTGGTGCGCCTTGGCAAACAAGAACGAAGTGAGAGGAATGTATAGTCGGACTTGCCCAATTTCAGGTGCACTTTGCATTAATAATTCTGTAATCTCAGAGGTTGCAGACATCAGACAATCCGGACTCATTAGTCCAGAATAACTAGTGGCAAGCCCTGTTCTCGCGCAATTCCAGCAGCTGCTCCAGATGCCCCAATGACGCACCAAAATGTTCTCTCTATGAGAACCTTATCCGTTCGCATAACAATAAAATGTTGCCCTATGGGGATTTTTGTAGGCAAATAAATCATTACATAAGATGTACACACACATACATGCATATATAACTAACACACCACACACACACACACACACACAATTATATATATATATATATATATATATATATATATATATATACTTTTTTCCTCTCTGTTTGTATAGAATTGTGTGTTCCTCTGGAATTTATTATACAAATGTCTTATTCACCTTACCTTTATATATTATCTTTATATATGCAGAAATCCTTTCCAGAGGGAACTAACAACCACTACAAACATTGTATTTTTTATTTATTAATGTATATTTGCATTAATAAATTAGTGTTAGTAGCTCCTTCTGCCAGGTCTTTTGTTTGGTTAGTAAATCTAATACTTCTGTTTCAAGACCTCTTTGTAACTGATTATACATCTTTAAAAATTAATTTCTACAAACATAAGATATTGGAGCAAAATTATTATTATGATGATTTAAAGCCCCATTTCAGAACAGCTTACACACATCACACAGTATAGCTAGGATTTTAATGATTATTGCTATAGCTTATATTGTAGATGCTCAACAGTTTCTATGGTAACGAAAGTAGGAAAAGAAAGGTCTACATCAGAAAGTAAGAACACTAAAATAACATCTTTTAAAGTTTTTCCGCCTTCAAATGACAGCTCCCTGCAGTCCTATAAAATATTCTGGGATGCTGGATTTTAATTTCTAAAATTATTCTGTTATTAGTATTTTGCTGTTTTTATATTATTGCTGTCATTATTATGCTATGATTAAAAGACATTGGGGCATATTTTTCAAGCTACGTATGGAGCTTGATGTCCCGTGTTTCCGGCGAGCCTAAAACAGAAGTTATGAAGCAGCGATCTAAAGACCACTGCTCCATAACCTGTCCGCCTGCTCTAAGACGACAGACTGAAATCAACCCGATCAAATACGATTGGTTGATTTACAACCCCCTTCTAGCAGACGATTGGCCGCAAATCTGCAGGGGGGCGGTATTGCACCAGCAGTTCACAAGAATGTATGCTGTCGGCATGTATCAATGTGCAGCGGACATGATCCACAATATCGGATCATGTCCGCTAGCACAATAATAAATAGGCCCCATTATCTGGAATTACATACCTGCTAAAAACCAGTCTGTAAGGACACATATTGGATTGATAGTAATTGATGCCTTATAACAACTAGATTCTACCCCCAAACACTCCAAAACAGCAGGAGATAGTAAAGCCACAATATGCAAACAAATATATAGATAAATATGACCAACAAACAAGGAGCCATGACTGTCCTAGGAAAATCAGGCCAGTTCACAGGAATGCATTTCGGATTTAGATTGCATTTGTATATTGAAAGACCTATACATTTCTTTATGTGTTTATAGTGTCTCCTTGTATCTGCAGAGCATCAAGATATTCCGCCATAAGACAAAAGCTTTAAAGGGACAGTCTAGGCCAAAATAAACTTTCATGATTCAGATAGAGCATGTAATTTTAAACAATTTTACAATTTACTTTTATCACCAATTTTGCTTTGTTCTCTTGGTATTCTTAGTTGAAAGCTTAACCTAGGAGGTTCATTTGCTAATTTCTTAGACCTTGAAGCCCACCTCTTTCAGATTGCATTTTAACAGTTTTTCACCACTAAAGGGTGTTAGTTCACGTATTTCATATAGATAACACTGTGCTTGTGCACGAGAAGTTATCTGGGAGCAGGCACTGATTGGCTAGACTGAAAGTCTGTCAAAAGAACTGAAAAAAGGGGCAGTTTGCAGAGGCTTAGATACAAGATAATCACAGAGGTTAAAAGTATATTAATATAACTGTGTTGGTTATGCAAAACTGGGAAATGGGTAATAAAGGGATTATCTATCTTTTAAAACAATAAAAATTCTGGTGTAGACTGTCCCTTTAATATATTCTCTGCGCAGACAATTTATGATGCCCTACTCGCTGACACAATGAGTAACTGGGTTATGAAAATGAACATGATCAAATATTATTTGTGTTGAATATTTCTTTCAAACACCATTGCGAATAATGAATATGTCTTTTACAGATTTTTTTATTAAAAGTACTAAAAAAAAAAAGGAATCGCCAAGCCCCTAAAAACAGAGATAATGCTTACACCTCATAATCTCTCATTGGGGCCTATTTTTTTAAAGCTTTCTTGTCTGGAGAGTTTATCTAAGAAGTCTTGTCAGTACAGCAAGTTCCCTCAAATAATTTTAGAAATGCAAATCTTAGTCTGAGAGCTGTTTATCTCGCTAAGGGCCTGGGGGTCGATCCGATAAAAATCGTCGCCCGCAAAAGCCGGCGACGCCAATAATTGCGCGGATTTGGTATCCTATATACGGCGTAAGCTAGAAGTTACGCGCGTATATTTCTGCCGTCGCCCGCAGTTTTTTTGGGCCATAGGCAGGTATACCAAACCCGCGCAGTTTGGTATCCAATATGCAGCGTAAGGACTTACGTGGCGAAAATGGAGAAAACTTACTCCATTTTCACCTCGCCACAAAAAGCAGCCGTAAGAAGCCTTACGCTGACTATTGGAGCCCTGTAACTTCCTAAACTGGCTGCTAAAATAAACCTAACACCTAATGCATGCGCAATGTCTATCTCCCTGTCAACCGCGATCCCCCCCCCCCGAAATCCCTAATAAAGTTATTACCCCCTAAAACGCCGCTCCCGGACCCCGCCGCCATCTACATAAACTAACCCCCTACTGTGAGCCCCTAAAACCGCCGCCATCTACCTTATCTATCCCGTAATCTGACCCCTTACACCGCCGCCACCTATATAAAAATTATTAACCCCTAATTTAATCCCCCTATACCGCCGCCAGCTATATTAATATTATTAACCCCTAATGTAAGCCCCTTACACCGCCGCCATCTCTATTAAAATGATTAACCCCTAATTTAATCTACCTACCCCGCCGCCAGCTATATTATATCTATAACCCCCTAAAGTGAGCCCTTAACACCGCCGCCATCTATATTAAAATTATTAACCCCTAATGTAAGCCCCTTACACCGCCGCCATCTCTATTAAAATGATTAACCCCTAATTTAATCTACCTACCCTGCCGCCAGCTATATTATCTATATTAACCCTAAGTATATTATAGTTAATATAGGTATTACATTATATATATTAACTATATTAACCCTAATTATATTAGGGTTAATATAGTTAATATAGTTACTATAGTATTTATATTAACTATATTAACTCTATCTAACCCTAACTAAATTTATATTAAATTAATCTAATTCATTTATAAACTAAAATATTCCTATTTAAATCTAAATACTTACCTATAAAATAAACCATAAGATAGCTACAATATAATTAATAATTACATTGTAGCTATGTTAGGGTTAATATTTATTTTACAGGTAAATAGTTAATTATTTTAACTAGGTATAATAGATATTAAATAGTTATTAACTATTTAATATCTACCTAGTTAAAATAATTACCCAATTACCTGTAAAATAAATCCTAACCTAAGTTATAAATACACCTACACTATCAATAAATTTAATAAATTACAAACATCTATCTAAAAATACAATTAAATTAACTAAACTAAATTACAAAAAAAAACAAACACTAAATTACAAAAAATAAAAAAAAGATTACAAGATTTTTAAGCTAATTACACCTATTCTAAGCCCCCTAATAAAATAATAAACCCCCAAAATAAAAACAATTCCCTGCCCTATTCTAAATTAAACAAATTTCAAAGCTCTTTACCTTACCAGCCCTTAAAAGGGCCTTTTGTGGGGCATGCCCCAAAGAATTCAGCTCTTTTGCATTCAACAAATACAATCCCCCCCCCCCCATTACAACCCACCACCCACATACCCCTATTCTAAACCCACCCAAACCCCCCTTAAAAAAGCCTAACACTACCCCCCTGAAGATCTCCCTACCTTGTCTTCACCACACCGGGCCGAACTCCTGATCCGATCCGGGCGATGTCGTCCTCCAAGCGGCAAAGAAGAATTCTTCCTCCGGCGACGTCTTCCTCCAAGCGGCAGCAAAGTCTTCATTCTTCCGGCGGCATCTTCAATCTTCTTTCTTCGCTCCGCCGCCGCGGAGCATCCATCCCGGCCGACTGCTGAACTTGGAATGAGGTACCTTTAAATGACGGCGGAGCGAAGAAAGAAGATTGAAGATGCCGCCGGAAGAATGAAGACTTTGCTGCCGCTTGGAGGAAGACGTCGCCGGAGGAAGAATTCTTCTTTGCCGCTTGGAGGACGACATCGCCCGGATCGGATCAGGAGTTCGGCCCGGTGTGGTGAAGACAAGTTAGGGAGATCTTCAGGGGGGTAGTGTTAGGCTTTTTTAAGGGGGGTTTGGGTGGGTTTAGAATAGGGGTATGTGGGTGGTGGGTTGTAATGGGGGGGGGGATTGTATTTGTTGAATGCAAAAGAGCTGAATTCTTTGGGGCATGCCCCACAAAAGGCCCTTTTAAGGGCTGGTAAGGTAAAGAGCTTTGAAATTTGTTTAATTTAGAATAGGGCAGGGAATTGTTTTTATTTTGGGGGTTTATTATTTTATTAGGGGGCTTAGAATAGGTGTAATTAGCTTAAAAATCTTGTAATCTTTTTTTTATTTTTTGTAATTTAGTGTTTGTTTTTTTTTGTAATTTAGTTTAGTTAATTTAATTGTATTTTTAGATAGATGTTTGTAATTTATTAAATTTATTGATAGTGTAGGTGTATTTATAACTTAGGTTAGGATTTATTTTACAGGTAATTGGGTAATTATTTTAACTAGGTAGATATTAAATAGTTAATAACTATTTAATATCTATTATACCTAGTTAAAATAATTAACTATTTACCTGTAAAATAAATATTAACCCTAACATAGCTACAATGTAATTATTAATTATATTGTAGCTATCTTATGGTTTATTTTATAGGTAAGTATTTAGATTTAAATAGGAATATTTTAGTTTATAAATGAATTAGATTAATTTAATATAAATTTAGTTAGGGTTAGATAGAGTTAATATAGTTAATATAAATACTATAGTAACTATATTAACTATATTAACCCTAATATAATTAGGGTTAATATAGTTAATATATATATAATGTAATACCTATATTAACTATAATATACTTAGGGTTAATATAGATAATATAGCTGGCGGCAGGGTAGGTAGATTAAATTAGGGGTTAATCATTTTAATAGAGATGGCGGCGGTGTAAGGGGCTTACATTAGGGGTTAATAATTTTAATATAGATGGCGGCGGTGTTAAGGGCTCACTTTAGGGGGTTATAGATATAATATAGCTGGCGGCGGGGTACGGGAGCGGCGGTTTAGGGGTTAATAACTTTATTAGGTTGCGGCGGGGTACGGGAGCGGCGGTTTAGGGGTTAATAGCTTTTTTATTGTTAGGATAGTGAGGGGGGATAGCGGATAGAGGGTTAGACAGTGCGGGCTATGTTAGGGAGGCGTGTTAGACAGTGCGGGCTATGTTAGGGAGGCGTGTTAGACAGTGCGGGCTATGTTAGGGAGGCGTGTTAGACAGTGCGGGTGTTTTAGACTTTAGTCAGGTTTTATAGGCGCCGGCAGATTCTAACGTGGCGCAAGTCACTGGCGACGCCAGAAATTTGTACTTGCGCAGATTTCTGGACATCGCTGGTTTGTGAGACTTACGGCACGTTAGCATCTGACGGCGACTTATATGGGATGGCTCGAGTTGCGAGCTGAAACTGCGGGCGACGCCGGTCTCCTCGCTTGCGCCGCAAACTGCGATCGATATCGGATCGCGCCCCTGATATTCAAAACCTCGCTGACATGGAGAGAAATCACTCAAAATCTTTGGGATTGTTTTTAGATCTTGTATTGTAATGTAGGTGTCTCTGTTTCATATAAAGAACACTACATAGCAACATAAACATGCCTCAAGTTCAAATTTGTGCTTCTATATTTTTTAAAGGCCTCGCCGTATCAACAAGACTTCTTAGAATATCTCGCTTCAGCGGCGAGGTTTTGAATATCAGGCCCTAATTTGATGTGCAGTAGAATCACATATGTTATTTCTCTAGATGCGCCATTCTTTTGATAATTGAGCCCTTGAGGAGTACTGTTATGAATAAAGAGGACACCAAGTATATTTAGCCACTTTGTAGCTTCATAAAAATGTATATTATCTGTAATGCAATATTTATCATTTTCTAATCTCAATTAGCCTCCCTACTATTCCTTCCAGGTGTTTAGTTTTTGACTGCCATTAGTGTTGGGTTGAGGGTGTATTTCCACAATGGTGTTATTTGTTAAATGTGTATGAAACAGTGCTCATTAAGTAACAAACAAGTTTTAATAAACACAAACAACTTACTAGTTTTTAGGGATGGGCGAATGTTTCGCAATATTCAAAAAATGAAACGAATTTTAACACATTCGTTCATTCAAATAGAATTTCGAATGTTTACATAACATTCTAACATTCGATTTTCGAATGTTTGGTTTTGAATTTTACGATTACATTAGAAAATATTCACTTTGAAAAATTTGAATATATATTTGTAATAGTATTTCTAATGCTTTCCTTAAATGTAATATTCAAATTATGCAATATTCGAATTCGAAAAATTTGAAATTATATGTTTGTAATAGTATTTCTAATGCTTTCTTTAAATGTTATATTCGAATTATGCAATATTCTATATGGAAACATTCAAAATGATATATTTGTATCTATTATGTATCAATTTACTAGATTCCCTCCCTACCACATGAACTATTGAACTTCTGAATAGTATTTGTTAAATAGAATGTTAAATTCGAAATTTTGAATGTGGACATTTGATATAATTATAAACATTCGAATTCGAAAGTGACATTCGAAAACTGTAAATAGCATTCGATTATAGAATTTTTAAGAATATTCGCTCTTATCAACATTCGGATTTATAATTCAAATTTCGGTAATAACATTCGTTATAACATTCGAATTCGGAAATTTACACATTCGCCCATCCCTACATTTTAGTTTTTTTCTTGTAAAATAAGCACTTAGCAAATCTCAGTGTAGCCATTAAGCTCCATTTATCAAGCAGTGGATGCTGCTTCATGGCTCACTGCTCCTTAACCTGTCCGCCACCTACACGACAGCTGATTGGCTGCCAATGAGCAGGGGGCTGCATTGCCCAAGCATTTCACCAGAAATGCTTGTGCAATGATAAATGCGGACAGTGTATGCTGTCTGCATTTAGTGATGTCAAGCGGACATAATTCACTATAGCAAATCATGTCTGCTCGACAAATGATAAATCAACCCCATTGTCTTTACTGCCATAAGGGAGTTGACATTGTAAAACTTAATTTCTACTGAGCATGGGCAAGAAATTCACTGGAGCTAGTGCAGGAGGCTGACAAACTCCTAAGTGCTCATGTTACACGATCATTTCTCACTTTCTTAAAAATTTTTACAATACAATTTCAATCTATGAACCAAACTCAGAAACAGCACTAAAAAGTCTGTCATGCATATTAAACAGCAGCAGTTAAGCACACATCAAAACATTAAAAAAAGGGAAAATAATAATAATATGATTCAGATAAAGCAAAAAACTTTCAAAATACTCCTAATATCAAATTTATTCTCACAATATAATTTCTTTAAAAGCATACCTAGGTAGGGTCAAGTGCAGCAATGCACTACTGTCAACTAGCTAGTGATTGGTGGCTACACACATATGCCTTGTGTAATTGGCATATCAGATATGATTAGCTAGCTCCCAGAGGTACATTGCTTCTTTGAACCTGACTTTATAATATGTTTAGCACCTTTGGAAGAAGTTCAACAAATATTTCTATACAACAATAGTGCAATAACAAAATGTTCTAACACAGCATCCCCCCCCACACACACACTTTTATGACTCTTTGTGCCGCTTTATCACGGCCTGAACGGGGCCGTATACCCCTGTTTCTGCACGAGCCTTCAGGCTTGCCGGAAACAGGAGTTAAGAAGCAGTGGTCTTAAGACCACTGCTCCTTAACTCGTACACCTCCTCTGAGGTGGCAGACATCAATCCGACCAATCTCATACGATCTGGTTGATTGACAACCCCTGCTAGAGGCCAATTGGCCGGGAATCTGCAGGAGGCGACATTGCACAAGTAGTTCACCACAGCGGATCATGTCCACCAGGCACTTGATAAATTGGCCCCTTTATGTAAAAACTAAATTTGAAACTATAACAGGAGTATAGTTACAAGACAGGACAGGAGCATGCATTTAAATAAGAGTTGTAGTACATTTTAAAATACCATCTGTTAGATGAGATACAAGAAAAATAGCCTACAATGTCCTTCAACATCCGAATGACAGTTCATGATTACAATAAAGTGTTTAAATATTATAAAACATTTCAATTATAATTACCTAAAGATTACAGTAAAGAGTTAATTCCACACAAATCATAAACTGAGACTGTAGAAAACTGGAATCAAAACTGCAAAAAATCTGCAGCAACAAATCAATGTTTGATGACATCTTTTCTTTCCCATTTCTGCTTACGTATTATGTCTACATTGGTCTGTAATTATATACACATGCAAAACCTATACAGGTGTTTTCACATCCTAATCCAAATCTAAAACATCCAGATGTTCTGGAATTAGTGCAGACTTAAAGGGATGTTAAACTCAAAATATATTTCGCCATAAGTTTTAATTATGCATAGCGAAAAAACTTTATAATGTGTTTTCATTATTTATGTTTCCTGCTCTTCTTTTAACTCTAAACATTGGAGTTTTTCCACTGCCCCATTGAGGCTGTAGTGCATAATGAGGAATTCTAAACCTGCACACTACTGCATGCTACACAGTGATTACTTTATATGTAATAATGACTTGTTTAAAACTGTCCCTAATTGGACACATCAAAGAAGATAGATGCCATATAGGAGTCTTTTAAAGGGGTATGTCCTTGGACAGCAAAATAATGCAAAGCAGTCATAAATACTTTTAAAACATATTTTGTATGTATATTTTTGTAATGCAATTAATTTATAATGAATAAAGAATAAGAAAAGGACAAAGAGAGTGAGAGACTGAAAGAGAGGGAAGTAGAGGAAGCTTGTAAAACAGATAGTCAGACATATAGCAGAGAAAGGCAGGAGCAACACAGGATTTGTATGTCTGTAATATCCTCTGCAATACACTGTATTTTGAGAAAAGACACAATTATTTTTATCCAAGTTATAATTTTCTTTTTCCGATGTGCAGGTCTTTTGTTACTTCCTACTTGGGAATTTAAAATGACCTCTGGCGTTCACACATTAAGGAAACTGAGGTTGCTATGGTTACATAGAATGATAATGAAATTAGCAAACTGAAAGGTTTAAAAGGGATAATTCAACATATACTTTATCTGCCACCATTTCATTTAATTTTAATCAAGTACATGTCATTATTCAAATATGCATAAATAAAACTGAGAGAGAAGCGCTCAACCTGGGAATGAACAATAGCATAATAGCTTGTTCTATGGCTAGTGACCACCCTGGGAGCAGCCTCTATTTGCTCAACATTTGCCTTTCACAGAGAAGAACTTTCCTGTAGCAGTCTGATCCTGACTGACAGTACAGTCTAGTCCTGAAATTCCAGGCAATCCCTCTCTAATAGAGAGAAATGGCAAAACCCCAGACGTACATTTTGGCCTAGTGTGGGCTTTGTCAGTGAGGTGCAGCCATATTCCTCTAGGCGCAATAAGCAATGGGTCCACGTCTGGTTTCCAGCATCACCCTTAGGGAGACTTCTCTCAGGATAATAATTTGCATAAATTAAAAGAGAGAGAAGTGCTCAACCTGGGAAACGAACAAAAGCATTATTCAAATATGTTATTTTATAGGATTATTTGTATTATGGTCCCTTATACAGTGACTACTCTTGTCATTTTGTTAGTCGCCTTTTTGGTTTTACGTCATGCTATGCTACTAGGATATATATATACACCATGCTATGCAAGTAGGTTTAATGTTGTTGATCAGTAGTTATGTTTGTCAGATATTTGAGTGTCCAATATGACGTCATATCTTTCTGTTTTGAGATGATTGTTCCCATTAGTTGTTTTCACTTTATTTTCCACTAGAGGTTTCCTTTATGGAGATTAACACTATAAATTAGACACTAACTTCACCTTTTTATCATCTCACATATGTCATTACCCCTAAATTAAACTAAATTACGATTAGTTTAGGTTTTTCTATATCAACACTTATCTTTCTCTAACGATCACAAGTATGAGTTATTGAACTAGAATATCACACGCATCTTTAATTTTATTATTATTTGCTATTAACAGAAGTTACTCACTCATTTAAGGACCTTATATGCGTTTTGTATATTGATGTTTCTTATAGTTAGCACAGCGCACACAGTAGGCTCCGTTAGCTGCCACTTTAAAAATATTTTTTACCCAGCAACTAGTTATAATCATGGCCCTGATCAATGTTTTGGTTCAGCCGTGTCACGTGACAATGCTTCTGACGTGAACCAATCACAAGCCACCAATAATGTTACACATAGGGAAAGTTTTCCATCGAACAAAAGGAATACTGGCTGGTAATTTAAATTAAAAAGATTTTTACCTAGCAACTAGTTACAAATATGGCTCCTATTAATGTATTGGTTGAGCTGAGTCACAGGAGAATGTTTTTGATGTGAACCAATCACAAGCCACCAATGTCGTCACACATAGGGAGAGTTTTACATTAAGTAAAAGGAAAATTAGGCAAACGATTATGATCATTTTTAGAATCAGTAGCGATCAAAAGAAAAAGGTATTTAATGATTTTTTAAATGTATTTTGGTTTAAATACAATGTAATGCACATTCCCAATAGTAGATGCTTCGATTGAATCACACTCACAAAAAACTTTTGCTTCACATATATGCTGGAGCTGGGTCCCGGATATCACTATAAAGATTATGGGGCCTAGTTATCAAGCCGTCAACCTCAAATACGCTGGAATTCCGCAGCGTATTTGTGGCGAGGCTGATTCGCCTTAGTTATGAAAGGCTAGAGACCGGCAAAAGTAGAATTTTGTGACGTAAACTTCGATCCGCCGGACTCAGTCCGACACAGATCGATTCTTACGTCACTCCAGATGTTCCGTACACAAGTGCGGCACAATCTGACTACTTTTGCTAGTTATCAAAAAACTAGCAGGTACGCTCGCCACTTTTACGGCCCAGCGTACCTGGTTTTCAATCCGCCGCCCTGGAGGCGCGGATCCCATAGGAATCAATGGTAGTCTGACCATAGCGAAAGTTCATGTTCGCTGCTGCCAGACATCCCATTGATTCCTATGGGAAACGTCTGCACCTAACACCCTAACATGTACCCCGAGTCTAAACACCCCTAATCTGACCCCCCCCTACACTGCCATAACTAAATAAAGTTATTACCCCCTAAACCGCCGCTCCCGGAGCCCACCGCAAGCTACTCTATACATATTAACCCCTAAACCGCCGCTCCCGGAGCCCACCGCAACTATAATAAATGTATTAACCCCTAAACCGCCGCTCCCGGAGCCCACCGCAACTATAATATATGTATTAACCCCTAAACCGCCGCTCCCGGAGCCCACCGCCACCTACATTATACCTAGTAACCCCTATCCTGCCCCTGTATACCGCCGCCCTCTGTAATAAAGTTATTAACCCCTATCCTGCCGATCCCGCACCTCGCCGCAACTAAATAAATAGTTTAACCCCTAAACCGCCGCTCCCTGACCCTGCCGCAACCTATATTAAATTTATTAACCCCTAATCTGCCCCCCCTACACCGTCGCCACCTATAATAAATGTATTAACCCCTATCCTGCCCCTCACTACACCGCCGCCACTGTAATAAATTTATTAACCCCTAAACCTAAGTCTAACACTAACCCTAACACCCCCCTAACTTAAATATTAATTAAATAAATCTAAATAATATTTCTATTATGAACTAAATTAATCCTATTTAAAACTAAATACTTACCTTTAAAATAAACCCTAATATAGCTACAATAAAAATAATAATTATATTGTAGCTATCTTAGGATTTATTTTTATTTTACAGGTAACTTTCAATTTATTTTAACTAGGTACAATAGCTATTAAATAGTTATTAACTATTTAATAGCTTACCTAGCTAAAATAAAGAGAAATGTACCTGTAAAATAAAAAATAACCTAAGTTACAATTACACCTAACACTACACTATACTTTAATAAATTATTCCTATTTAAAACTAAATACTTACCTGTAAAATAAACCCTAAGATAGCTACAATGTAATTAAAAATTACATTGTAGCTATTTTAGGAATTATATTTATTTTACAGGTAACTTTGTATTTATTTTAGCTAGTTAGACTAGTTATTAAATAGTTATTAACTATTTAATAACTACCTAGCTAAAAGAAATACAAAATTACCTGTAAAATAAATCCTAACCTAAGTTACAATTAAACCTAACACTACACTATCATTAAATAAATTAACTACAAATAACTACAATTAAATACAATTACATAAACTAACTAAAGTACAAAAAAAAGCTAAGTTACAAAAAATAAAAAAAATAGGTTACAAACATTTTAAAAATATTACACCAATTTTAAGCTACTTACACCTAATCTAAGCCCCCTAATAAAATAACAACCCCCCCCAAAATAAAAAAATGCCCTACCCTATTCTAAATTAAAAAAGTTCAAAGCTCTTTTACCTTACCAGCCCTTAAAAGGGCCTTTTGTGGGGGCATGCCCCAAAGAATTCAGCTCTTTTGCCTGCAAAAGAAAAATACAACCCCCCCCCCCAACATTAAAACCCACCACCCACATACCCCTAATCTAACCCCCCTTAAAATAATGATCGGAACAGCCAATAGAATGCGAGCTCAATCTGATTGGCTGATTGGATCAGCCAATCGGATTGAACTTGAATCTGATTGGCTGATTCCATCAGCCAATCAGATTTTTCCTACCTTAATTCCGATTGGCTGATAGAATCCTATCAGCCAATTGGAATTGAAGGGACGCCATCTTGGATGACGTCCCTTAAAGGAGCCTGCATTCGTCGGTAGTCCGTCGGTAAAGAAGGATGTTCCGCGTCGGCGGGATGAAGATTGAAGATTGAAGACCCCGCTTGGAAGATGACATCGCCCGGATAGAAGGCTTCTTCAGCGCCGCTTGGAAGATGATATCGCCCGGATGGAAGAATTCTTCAGCGCCGCTTGGAGGATCACTTCATCGGATGGAAGATTTCTTCTGTGCCGCTTGGAGGATAACTTCTGCCGCTCCGGGTCTCCTCTTTGGTTCCATCGCTGCTCGGCTGAGTGAAGAGGACTCAAGGTAGGATGATCTTTAGGGGATTAGTGTTAGGTTATTTTAAGGGGGTTAGGGTTAGATTAGGGGTATGTGGGTGGTGGGTTTTAATGTTGGGGGGGGTTGTATTTTTCTTTTAAAGGCAAAAGAGCTGAATTCTTTGGGGCATGCCCCCACAAAAGGCCCTTTTAAGGGCTGGTAAGGTAAAAGAGCTTTGAACTTTTTTAATTTAGAATAGGGTAGGGCATTTTTTTATTTTGGGGGGTTTGTTATTTTATTAGGGGGCTTAGATTAGGTGTAAGTAGCTTAAAATTGGTGTAATATTTTTAAAATGTGTGTAACCTATTTTTTTTATTTTTTGTAACTTAGATTTTTTTTGTACTTTAGTTAGTTTATGTAATTGTATTTAATTGTAGTTATTTGTAGTTAATTTATTTAATTTATTTAATGAAAGTGTAGTGTTAGGTTTAATTGTAACTTAGGTTAGGATTTATTTTACAGGTAATTTTGTATTTCTTTTAGCTAGGTAGTTATTAAATAGTTAATAACTATTTAATAACTATTCTAACTAGCTAAAATAAATACAAAGTTACCTGTAAAATAAATATAATTCCTAAAATAGCTACAATGTAATTATTAATTATATTGTAGCTATCTTAGGGTTTATTTTACAGGTAAGTATTTAGTTTTAAATAGGAATAATTTATTAAAGTATAGTGTAGTGTTAGGTGTAATTGTAACTTAGGTTAGTTTTTATTTTACAGGTACATTTCTCTTTATTTTAGCTAGGTAAGCTATTAAATAGTTAATAACTATTTAATAGCTATTGTACCTAGTTAAAATAAATTGAAAGATGCCTGTAAAATAAAAATAAATCCTAAGATAGCTACAATATAATTATTATTTATATTGTAGCTATTTTAGGGTTTATTTTAAAGGTAAGTATTTAGTTTTAAATAGGATTAATTTAGTTCATAATAGAAATATTATTTAGATTTATTTAATTATTTTTTGAGTTAGGGGGATGTTAGGGTTAGTGTTAGACTTAGGTTTAGGGGTTAATAATTTTATTACAGTGACGGCGGTGTAGTGGGGGCAGGATAGGGGTTAATAAATTTATTATAGGTGGCGACGGTGTAGGGGGGGGCAGGATAAGGGTTAATAAATTTAATATAGGTTGCGGCGGGTTCAGGGAGCGGCGGTTTAGGGGTTAAACTATTTATTTAGTTACGGCGAGGTGCGGGATCAGCAGGATAGGGGTTAATAACTTTAATAGAGAGGGCGACGGTATAGGGGGGCAGGATAGGGGTTACTAGGTATAATGTAGGTGGCAGCGGTGTCCGGGAGCGGCGGTTTAAGGGTTAATACATTTATAAGAGTTGCGGCGGGGTCTAAGAGCGGTGGTTTAGGGGTTAGTAACTTTATTTAGTTGCGGGGGGCTCCGGGGGCGCCGGTATAGGGGGTAGAACAGTGTAGTTTAGTATGAGTGCTTAGTGACAGGCTAGCAAGAAAGCTGTCAAAAAGCCGAAGAGCAGCGAGATCGGATGAGTGATAACTATCACAGTCCGCTGCTCATCGCCCCGTACTTGGTGCGTGGCTTTTTGACAGCTTTTTTGATAACTTAGGCGAATTTTTGCAGGTCCGCGGCGGCGATGTAAGGCGAGCTTAGGAGGGCGTATTGGGCCGGCGAAGGCAGGTAAAGTAGACACGTTGATAACTAGGCCCCTATGGGTGAACACATTTGTGATTTAATCAGACACAAATTTAATGAATATACAAATTATATTTATATTGTATATATAAATGGTTACCCTATGATCACAGAGGTAAATTTTTTTTGATATGCTTATCTGTTTTGCTGTGGCTCTGATACGATATATGTATATATATATATATATATATATATATATATATATATATATATATATATATATATACAGGGAGTGCAGAATTATTAGGCAAGTTGTATTTTTGAGGATTAATTTTATTATTGAACAACAACCATGTTCTCAATGAACCCAAAAAACTCATAAATATCAAAGCTGAATAGTTTTGGAAGTAATTTTTAGTTTGTTTTTAGTTATAGCTATTTTAGGGGGATATCTGTGTGTGCAGGTGACTATTACTGTGCATAATTATTAGGCAACTTGACAAAAAACAAATATATACCCATTTCAATTATTTATGTTTACCAGTGAAACCAATATAACATCTCAACATTCACAAATATACATTTCTGACATTCAAAAACAAAACAAAAACAAATCAGTGACCAATATAGCCACCTTTCTTTGCAAGGACACTCAAAAGCCTGCCATCCATGGATTCTGTCAGTGTTTTGATCTGTTCACCATCAACATTGCGTGCAGCAGCAACCAAAGCCTCCCAGACACTGTTCAGAGAGGTGTTCTGTTTTCCCTCCTTGTAAATCTCACATTTGATGATGGACCACATGTTCTCAATGGGGTTCAGATCAGGTGAACAAGGAGGCCATGTCATTAGATTTTCTTCTTTTATACCCTTTCTTGCCAGCCACGCTGTGGAGTACTTGGACGCGTGTGATGGAGCATTGTCCTGCATGAAAATCATGTTTTTCTTGAAGGATGCAGACTTCTTCCTGTACCACTGCTTGAAGAAGGTGTCTTCCAGAAACTGGCAGTAGGACTGGGAGTTGAGCTTGACTCTATCCTCAACCCGAAAAGGCCCCACAAGCTCATCTTTGATGATACCAGCCCAAACCAGTACTCCACCTCCACCTTGCTGGCGTCTGAGTCGGACTGGAGCTCTCTGCCCTTTACCAATCCAGCCACGGGCCCATCCATCTGGCCCATCAAGACTCACTCTCATTTCATCAGTCCATAAAACCTTAGAAAAATCAGTCTTGAGATATTTCTTGGCCCAGTCTTGACGTTTCAGCTTGTGTGTCTTGTTCAGTGGTGGTCGTCTTTCAGCCTTTCTTACCTTGGCCATGTCTCTGTGTATTGCACACCTTGTGCTTTTGGGCACTCCAGTGATGTTGCAGCTTTGAAATATGGCCAAACTGGTGGCAAGTGGCATCTTGGCAGCTGCACGCTTGACTTTTCTCAGTTCATGGGCAGTTATTTTGCGCCTTGGTTTTTCCACACGCTTCTTGTGACCCTGTTGACTATTTTGAATGAAACGCTTGATTGTTCGATAATCACGCTTCAGAAGCTTTGCAATTTTAAGAGTGCTGCATCCCTCTGCAAGATATCTCACTATTTTTTACTTTTCTGAGCCTGTCAAGTCCTTCTTTTGACCCATTTTTCCAAAGGAAAGGAAGTTGCCTAATAATTATGCACACCTGATATAGGGTGTTGATGTCATTAGACCATACCCCTTCTCATTACAGAGATGCACATCACCTAATATGCTTAATTGGTAGTAGGCTTTCGAGCCTATACAGCTTGCAGTAAGACAACATGCATAAAGAGGATGATGTGGTCAAAATACTCATTTGCCTAATAATTCTGCACTCCCTGTATATATATATCATAATGTACTGACTCATCATGTACACAGGTGTCTACACACGGACTATATTTATACTGTGTTTATATATGGTGGTTATTATGTACAAAAAGAACTGTTACCCTAAGATCACAGGAATATCTGTTTATTATGTTTATTTGTTTATTGTGGGTTAAATATGTTGATTTGTTTATTGTGGGTTTGATATGCCATATATAATGATATTTGAACTCATTAGGAACACAGGTGTTTAGCCATGCCCCCAAAGGGGTGTAATTTAATTTGATTGGTTTTAGTTCATTAAAAGTTTAGGATGTTGTAAGGTGCTTTATGCCTGATGAAACGGCAACGTTAGAAGCCGAGAAACGCATTGCATACAGGGGGCTATATGTCTATGCCACCTCCACTTATTGCTTGATGTTTTTAATGTGATTTTTAAATAAACCATTTTTAACGAAAGCTAAGTGCAAGCACCTTATTATCAATTGGAACTGCATCCTGGGGCCTACTGTCTTGGAATTTGCATCCTGTTGTCCAGTCTGAAGCCAGGAAAAGGGTTAGCTGATACACCCTGAGTTATCAGCCTGCTACTACCAGCAAACAAGGGTGCTATTGCTACAAGTGAGTACCCATTTGGCATCTACTGATGTTTTCTCGCTGGTGGCACTTTTGATCTACACATGAGGAGCCCCTCTGTTTTCTGTTTATTCCTAGTGCCTGATCTGGATTGATCTGTGAGGAGGAGAGCAGCCGTCTATTTTTTGCCTTCTGTCTGGATATCACACACGTTTGTGGACAGTGCACAGCACTGCTCCATCAATTTGGGACTTTAGTCGTTTTACAGCTTGTGAACTATACAGGCTTTAGTCCATTTATCTCCTTTTGGTTAGTGTGTGATCCCTCTTATTTCTAGTTGTATTTATTATTCAGATATGGTCAGGCTGCATATGGCTTTGGGGATTGTATACTTTAACGGACCTACCACATTCTACCTTAATTAAGGATTGGTATTTACAAATATGTACAAATGAGACTACACTCTAATCTAAAACGTCACCCTTGCATACCTCCTAGGTGCTGCTTCTGCAACTGGGAACATAACAGTTGAGACTAGGCAGCTCCATGGCGGGATGCATGTGGTCTATTGAGCTGGGCAATCACATAAGCAGTGTTTGGGCATTTCAAACTGGGGCACTGCATGCCTCTGTGTTTTGTGCATTATGGAAATCCCTGGTATCCTTGACGAGGAATTGGATAGTCCCAACATATTTTGTACAAACCAAACAGAGACAGTACACTTCAATATTATATACATACACACAGTGCCTGCCCCATTAAATAACAGAAACAGGTGTACACTATGTTTATTGGAAATAAAATGTGTAGTATGGCTGCTGATTGGCTACTAAAGCATTAGCCAGATGTGAAGCTGGAGGGACCCTATTAAAATAAAATATTAAACTTACAGATCAAAAACTGGGGGATAAATTGAAAGGAGATCTTTTAAAATAGTAACTACGAAGATAGAAATAAAATGTACTTATGTGTTTAAACCCTTAACAGGTATTAAAGGGACACTGAACCCAAATTTTTTCTTTCATGATTCAGATAGAGCATGCAATTTTAAGCAACTTTCTAATTTACTCCTATTATCAATTTTTCTTCATTCTCTTACTATCTTTATTTGAAAAAGAAGGCATCTAAGCTAAGGAGCCAACCAATTTTTAGTTCAGTACCTTGGAAAGCACTTCTTTATTGGTGGGTGAATTTATCCACCAATCAGCAAGAACAAGGCAGGATGTTCACCAAAAATGGGCCGGCATCTAAACTTACATTCTTGCTTTTCAAATAAAGATACCAAGAGAATGAAGAAAAAGTGATAATATGAGCAAATTTGGGTTCAGTGGCCCTTTAATCAATGGCACATTAATAAAATATTCCAGCACATTAGAGCATTTTACTACGGCTTTTTTCTGCCCCTTTAATAAGATTATACCCACCTGCTACTGTGTGTGCTATTGTATGGATAGATGATATTCCTGTCTGTTACTTTTGATACTGGAATAGATTCATTTTAAATAACATTGTGATTCATCTTATTTCAGCAATTTATTCTGTATCTTTGCAGGGGTACTCAGATTTTATGAAACATCAACAACACCAAATATGGATCTATTTATCTGGCCCCATAGTCAGTGTTTTGTTTTATTTATAATAGCTGATTAACAATACATGATTACAAGCAAATGCATTTTCATGTAGAAAAAAACAAGCTAAATGTAGAAAAAAAGAAAAGTTAAAAGAACAAACAAATGTATATTTAATTTTAAATAGCCAAAACAAAATGGAAAATCATAAACTCCCCCTCTAAAGATATTAAAGATATATAACAAGGTAACAACAAAATAAACAAAAGTAAAACATGTTTTTAATCTGAAATGCATTGCCGCTTCTGAGCAGGACATGGTCAGCGAGCCAATCGTACGCGGCACACGGATGTAGCCACCAATCACCAGTCATGTTAAATTCTGGCTTGGGAGTGCACCTGGGCTGCAAGATTAATTATGTGTTTCAAAATGCCACTGAGATTTCTTAAAGTACACCACCATTATAGAACATAGGATTTCCCCTCTTTCCCTTCTGCTGTGGGCATTTTGTTGCATGTTTCACATCTGTTTCTATTTGTCCTCTGCAGAAGAGATAGATAAGGGGAACCCTGGGTTTCAACACATTGGCACAATTACTTTAAAGAAACAAAATACTAGATATACTTTACTTTATAAACTAAGGGCTCCATTTATTTAGCTGCAGATTCAGCTTTGGAGCCTGCAGCCTATATTTATCAAGCACCAATCTTCAGATCGCTATTTTCTAACCTCTTCACAAGCTCTAAGGTGGCTGTTTAAAATCACCCTAGGACTACTCAGACAGCACTATAGGTGTTGCAGGAGTGGCCACTTGTGCAATGATAAATGCGGGCAGTGATAAGCTGCGTGCTAGCTGTGATCTCAGGCGTACAGGTTCCCAGATAGGGAATCTGTCCACTAGTATATTGATAAAAAGAGCCCATAAGATTTAAACTTACAACTTCAAGATTTAAACTTACAACTTCAAGATTTAAACAACTAATTTAATTTTTAATAATATGTACATTTACATACTATTCTCAAGCTAATATTTGCTTTAAATACATAATTATATCCAGTATTTATTTACCAAGTAATATCTCTTTAACCCCTTAATGACCCTGTACGTCACTGGTCTTTATATGGGGATTGTTTTCTCAATAGCGTGGTCTTACCGCCAGTGGTGAGACCGTGCTATTTTAGGAATCCTGCACGAGGGAGTGTCTAATAGCGCGGTCTTGCCACTCACAACAAGATCCATGCTATTATTATCAGAAAAGCCCTTCACGACCAGTGACGTACATGGTACGTTGTGGTAATTAAGGGGTTAATATAATCATTAATTAAATGATACATAAATGATTATTTTTTAATTATTGCTTATCTCTTTAAAATAGTTTTAAAACTGGTAATGATTAGATTAAGAAAATAAATAAATGTGTCATTCTATTTTATTAATGTAAATTAATTAATTGCTGCAGTTGTACTAAATGTGGCAAATTAAAAACTCTGGAATTTTGTACTCGTTCTCTTTGAATCTAGAAACCTGTTAGTACATTACATATAACAGCTCTCACACTGTGTTGTCATGGAATCAGTAAGCAGAATTATTGTGCACCAGTGACCTGTAACGCGGACTGCATTTTATGACAAGCATTTTTTTAAATGAATACAAAAGGAAAATTACCTTTGCAGTAAGCAGACATACATGTCCCATAGAACATTGCTATACAGAATTAATTTCCTTTAGCAAACTTTACAATCAGTGGATTATATTTGCCGACAATTTACTGAAATTCACAGCAGGTGTGGAATACTGAACATAATTAGTCATTAAGATAAATCTATTTTTGAGGATAGGAAATATTTGCTTACTTATCTCATTCTCTTGACTACGTTACAACCTGTCTAGCAACCATGGGGTTAAGCATCAGAGTTTTCTATATTAATTCACTATTTCAGAATTTAAAAAAAAAAAAAAAAAATACCAAAAGAACCAAATTTTTGTTTTCTATTTGTCAGACTCAAAATTAGGGTATTTTTAAATTATTTTTAAAAGCTTAGCCAGATTTTCCCCCCTACAGAATACATAATTAAAATTGGTAATTTTTTTGTAGATAAGTTAATTAATACATTTTTCTTTATAAATAGGTGTAGCAAACTGCAGCATAGATAAAAGAAGCAGCCAAATTACCTAGTATCATCTACAAATGAAAGCTAAGTATTAATAATCACATTATTATAATTGTTTCTATTATTTTTACTAATAATAAGGATTAATATAATTGTAATAAAACTGTAAAGAATAAAGGGTTGATGTCTGAGTAGCTTTTCAAAATGTTAAAGTTACATTAAACTTAAACTTAAATTTCTTTAATTAACGGGGCATTAATCTGCTAGGTACAAAGAAAATAGCATGGTTACTACTCACAATAAATTGTTTTTCCTCTTGTACCTTTAATTTGTTTTCTTATTTAACCCATTACAGAAGCCAGCTTGTAAAGTTTTGCATTTTATACTGGGCACCACCATCTTGTAGCTGGTGTATTGTTGCATCATGTGACAGAAGCATGGCACTTTAACAGATCTGTGATGTCACTGACTTTTGTCAACTGTACCTTACACAGTTTAGCTCACACAATAGAGAGCGGAATAATGACATGTTTTGCTGTTTTTTGCACAGTTTAAAAGTTATATAACAAAAATTAGCTCCAAGATGGCGGCACTGTAGTTGTACTAAACAGTTTAATGTCCCTTTAAGGAAAAAGAAAATAATATTGTAATATATATTATTATTTTATTTTGCATGTTTTGCTTGTAAATATCTCTGAAAATGATGATTGTTTTTCTTCCGAGAGACTAGAGTGCCATACTTAAAGGGACGTTTTTCTTTCATGATTCAGATAGAGCATACAATTTTAAACAACTTTCCAATTTACTTCTGTTATCAAATTTTCTATGTTTTCTTGTTATCCTTTGTTGAAAAGCTGGCATGCAAGCTCAACACTATATGGCAGCAGTTTTGCCACAATGTTATACATTAGCAGGAGCACTAGATAGTAGCACTATTTCCTGTCATGTATTGCTTCAGGCATGTGCACGTTACCTACCTAGGTATCCCTTCAACAAAGAATAACATGAGAACGAAACTTTGATAATAGAAGTAAATTGGAAACCTTTTAAAAATTGTATTGTCTATCTAAATAATGAAATAATTTTTGGGGGTTTACTGTCCCTTTAAGGTTACAGTCCGCCTCCCTCTTGTCATAGGTACTACCATTTTGAAATCTAGCTCTTATTGCATTCCAAAGCTCTCCTTTAGATACCTGCAGTGAAACCTAGGTTCCAAAATGGCAGCACCCATAATTTGAGGAATGTGCATGACATGCATTAAGTGTTTAATGTCCATTTAAGTATGATACAATCTACCTAAACTCACAACATTATACACAATGATTGTTTAGATCAGTGCACAGGCTCATTTACATCAGCTCCTGATTACAGCATAGAAGGCTGATAACTTGAAATGTTGTTTGTAAAACAAAATGACAGTTATAAAGATTTTTAAAGTACATTTATATTTAACAGATCTTCTACAAAGCATTGCTTAATTGCTTCTATATCACAAGGGACTAATGTCCCTTTAAGGTTATGTTTATTAGGTTTACAAACTTAGCTCACATCAAAATTCCAGACACATTAAATGACAGAAATGGATTTAAATGATTTAAACTGTTTTCACCAAGGTTACCTATGATCTGATAAACACTATATGTCTGTACGATCAAAAAAGAAATAGCACAGATGACTGCTGAACAATACATATACATTGTATATATTAAGCATCAATATTTCCACTAAGAGATTCTTTTTAGAAACCAAAAATACATTAGCATCCTCAGGTATATATTTATATAAGTCCACAATTCAGCTCTAGTTCTTAACAATTTGCACACACATGCACACATATATCCCCCTACACCCTATTATATCTATCTATCTATCTATCTATCTATCTATCTATCTATCTATCTACATATAAACATAAACACACACACATGCACACATATATTCCCCTACACAAAACACATCATATTCTTTCTATCTATCTATCTATCTATCTATCTATCTATCTATCTATCTATCTATATACATATAAACATAAATAAATACATACACACATGCAAACATCCTATTATATCTATCTACATATAAACATACATATAAACATAAATAATTACATACACACACATGCACACATATATTCCCCTACACACAAACACATCCTAATCTATCTATCTATCTATCTATCTATCTATCTATCTATCTACATATAAACATAAATAAATACACATGCACACATATATTCCCCCTACACACAAACACATCCTATTATATCTATCTATCTATCTATCTATCTATCTATCTATCTATCTATCTATCTGTCTGTCTATCTATCTATCTATCTGTCTATTTATCTAACTAAAATAAATACATACACACATGCACACATATATTCCCCCTACACACAAACACATCATATTCTATCTATCTATCTATCTATCTATCATCTATCTATCTATCAATCTATCTATCTATCAGTCTGTCTGTCTGTCTGTCTATATGTCTGTCTGTCTGTCTATCTATCTATCTATGTAAAATAAATACATACACACATGCACACATATATTCCCTCTACACTCAAACACATCCTATTATATATATATCTATCTATTTATCTATCTATTTATCTATCATCTATATACATATACACATAAATACATACATACACACGTTTTCTACTACTGTCTATCTATCTAGATGTTTGCTGCTATATTTAGTAAAGTGTGTGTCAAAAGGTTAATGAAATATGGAAAAATATGTAGTCTTTTTACCTTGTTTTGATCTGTCCAGTAGAGGAAAAATCCATTTGGATCCATTTTAAGAATAACTGGATACACAAGTGTGGAATCCTAGACGTCAAAGTACAATGGCACCATTAGATTGCATGTCATTTTTCTCATCTTAAACAGCTAAATAACTCATACATTATTAACATTTCTTAATCTACATGTAATCTTTATATTTAGTAAACATTAGCTTCATATTTCACTTTTAATGTTATAGGAAACTTTAATACACATAATAGCTATAGAAATAAGACAAAGTAGATTTAATTAAGGGTTAATAAATGGTGAAGAAATGGTTAAACATTCTTGAAATGCGAGGTAAGAGGTATAAGGATAACGTATATGATGACCAGACGGATGTAGGATAAAGGGTCAAGTGTGTGTTTGAAGTGAATATATGTATTTGTGTAAGATCTAATATGCAAGTAAGCAAGTATGTAAAGTGCATAGCAAGTAAAACAACAACTCAATTACCTGAGAAGAGGTAAAGTACTAGAATGGTTTAAAGGGACACTGAACCCAAAATCTTTATATCGTGATTCAGATAGAGCATGCAATTTTAATCAACTTTCTAATTTACTCCTATTATCAAATGTTCTTCATTCTCTTGGTATCTTTATTTGAAAAGCAAGAATGTACGTTTAGATGCCGGGTCTTTTTTGGCAAACAACCTGGGTTGTTCTTGCTGATTGGTGAATAAATTCACCCAACAATAAACAAGTGCTGTCCAGAGTCTAAACCAAAAATTGGCTGGCTCCTTAGCTTAGATACCTTCTTTTTCAAACAAAGATAGCAAGAGAATGAAGAAAAATTGATAATAGGAGTAAATTAGAAAGCTTAATAAAATTGCATGTAAATGTAATGGGTAATGTTAAAGTAATATTAGAGTTCCACTGCACATGCATTTTGTACTCAACTTGTAAACTGGCCCCTAATGTTTAAAGAAATACAACACTAGCAATTTGTTATCTATGTACTTTCTGCCTGAATTCTGTGTTACACCCACAAATGAGGTCAGAGCAGTGGAGGCTTTAAGGGGCTGTTGCTACGGCACCACAATCCTCTCAGGCTCAAACTGCTTTAAATTAGCAAAACATTCCATTTGTTACACATCTAGTGCTCTACCAAGAATAAGGGGAGAGTTGAATGTGATGTAGAAAGGGGATTTAAATAAGAAGGCAGGAATAAGTAAAACAAAAATGATGATTCTATCAGTACCAGCATTAACATTCGGTGTTGTGGCCAACTTTGTAAGCTCCTTTAATTTTTAGGCTCTAGAAACTATTACTGACACCCTAGTTAAGAATCATTAGTGTCAGTGGCGTCACTAGGGTTGGTGTCACCCGGTGCGGTAATTTATGGTGTCACCCCCCCCCCCCCAGAAAGCAGACACACACAAAAACACAGGCAAACACACATACAAACACTCAGACACACTTAAAACATACTCAGATGCACACACAAACACTCTGAAACACACTCAGACACACACACACAAAAACACACACACAAAAACACTGAGACACACACACACACAAAAACTCAGACACACACATACAAAATATGTAAACTGCACTGCATTAATTATAAAGCTCATGCCTAGAGCTGCTCCCTGGCTCAGCAGAGCATCAAATGAAAGATAAACAGAGCACTCTAAAATAAATCACTAAAGAAAAGTTTTAGGTGCAAACTATGAAAATTCTGCTCTCTGACTCTGTTCCAAGTCTGTCAGTGCACAGTCCCAGGCCGCGTGCCTACCGCTTCTTATGGCCAATCACCTCTGCACTCTGCCCACCCCCAGACCCCCGCCCGCCCTCCTACCTGTTCAGTGTGCACTTAGTGTAACCGTAATGGTCTGGTGGGCATCATACGTGGCTCCTTCACTTTAAAGACAGTGTCAAACAGTCATGCGGTCAGGTGCCAGGCATCCCCTCATGATTTGCCAGTTCCCGTTTAGAGAGACAGCACAGCAGTGAGTGACTCCACTGCTCCACATGTCACTGAGCAGTGAGCACAGATAGGCAGGCAGGTTTAGGCTAGCAGCGCAACTTTGCAAGCCCCACGGCATGCCCACAACATTCATAGTGAAATTGGGCAGGGGAGAAGCAAAGTACAAACAAGCAAAAGCAGCCGGGAAAACTATTTGTTGAAATTGCAGCACTGGCTCAAGGGGCAAAAAAATTGTGTGTCTACATCTTCCCCAGTCCCACCAATGTTCACAAATGCCAGCCCCTCTAATAAAAAAAATCTATGCATCTCAACATTGTATTTCTTTGAATATCAATAAAATTAAAAAAAAAAAAAAAAAAAAAATTTTTTTTTTTTTTTTTGGTGTCACCCCCTGGTGGGTGTCACCCGGGTGCGGCCCGCCCCCCCCGCCCCCCCCTAGTGACGCCACTGATTAGTGTAAACTAACAGTATCATAATAGCATATAATAGAGTATTGCTGTTTATTCCTGTTTAGTTGCACCTTCTAAGTCTAGGGTCACGGGTGTAACACATGCTATATGATACTCTCTGCTTCATTTCGTGTAACTTAAATCAAAGTTTTACACCAGTTAAGCATTATTGAAGAGTTCCAATTCTGATCTGGGGAATATATACTGTGTTCCCCTTTACCAGATTCCCTTCCCTAAAAATGCTAGCACACTCCTCCAACCCTGCCAGATATCTGCTATGACCTGGACTGCCCATACTGATCTGGGTTCTTTTGTGACTCAATCACAAACCACCAAGCCCTGATTACTTGCTAGCAAATATTGAGAGATATGCTACTGAACATTACTGCATAAGGCTAGAGGACATTGAATTATGGCAGGATTGGATAATTGTATGCACACAAATAGACTTTTTTAAGTTTCCCTGTTGTTTAATTCTATGTTCTAAGACAGGGGGCCTGATATTCAAAACCTAGCCGCTCAGGTGAGATGATCTAAGAGGTCTCGTTGGATTGGCGAGGCCATTCAAATTTTTTAGATACACAAATTGTATCTTGAGAAATGTTTATGTTTCTATATAGTGTTCTTTATGTGAAACAGAGACTCCTACATTAAATTACAAAGTGAAAAAAAATCTCCAAAATTTTGTGTGATTTCTCTCCATGCCGGTGAAGTTTTGACTATCAGGCCCAGAGCATGCAGAAACATATTCCTCTTTCCTTTTAGAAAAAAACCTTTCTCTGAGTTTTATATTATCATATTCTGTTCTTCCTAGCCCTGAAATTACTTAGCATATTTTATCTAATGTAAAAAGGTTATAGGAAAAGTTTTCATTATGGGCAAACATTAGAAACATGCACAGAAAAATACAAAATTACAACTGATTAACATAAACTGGTATTCTACTAAAATGGCATTATAGTTCTGCCACACAAATGTTAACATGTCTGAGGATTGAGGTGAAGTTTATAAAAATTAATGTAGCATACAAGATTTTTTTTATTAAAAGGACCGTCAAGTCAAAAAAAAACTTTCATGATTCAAATAGGGCATGTAATTTTAAACAACTTTCCAATTTACTTTTATCACCAATTTTGCTTTGTTCACTTGGTATTCTTAGTGGAAAGCTAAACCTAGGAGGTTAATATGCTAATTTCTTAGACCTTGAAGGCTGTCTCTAATCTAAATGCATTTTGATAGTTTTTTACCACTAGAGGGCATTAGTTCATGTGTTTCATATAGATAACATTGAGCTCATGCACGTGAATTTACCATGGAGTCAGCTCTGATTGGCTAAAATGCAAGTCTGTCAAAAGAATGAAATAAGGGGGCAGTCTGCTGAGGCTTAGATACAAGGTAATTACAGAGGTAAAACGTGTATAATTATAACTGTGTTGGTTATGCAAAACTGGGGAATTGGTAATTAAGGGATTATCTATCTTTTAAAACAACAACAATTCTGATGTTGACTGTCCCTTTAATAATAACTTTTTATGTCATTAAATAGGCTTCTAGGTAACACTTTTTTTCTGTGACTGTGTTGTGCGACATAATCATTAGTACTATTATTTATAAAATTTCATTAGGCTAATGCACTGCAGAGAAATAAAAATGAACCAAGGTCACCATATATATGATTAAATAACATATAATAACCACAGGGGTCAAGTCGAGCGTGAACGCATGGGAATGGAGTTCCAGCACTATTTTTGCAGGAGGAACTAAGTTCCCTCTGGACAGAGAACAGAAACACTTCATTAAACACTGCTGCTGCTGGGAGGAGCTGGAGCTCAGTCTAGTTAGAGGGATAGTGAGATCCTCTAGTAATGGGTAGTAACACTTCCTACAATACATAATAAGCCTGTCAGTGGCCCTTCTGTGTGATCACCCATCACTGTGGGGAACACATGGTGCTTACATTTCTGTGTGGCTTGCTCTGGGTTATTTAGCTCTCCTCAGCATTAATAGGACTATTGCATCTTAAGTGGGTGAGACTCTGTGACAGAGGAGGGGTCTCAGGCCCAAAGACAACCCTTCGACCCTTCATTGGATTTAATTTGCTTTCATTAACTAAAGTGTATAGATTATATATATATATATATATATATATATATATATATATATATATATATATATATATATATATATATATATATATATATTGTGTGTGTGTATATATAAATATATAAAACAATATTAATTGTGAGGGGGGGTGAAAGTCTTGGTGAGTTCCCACACTTTTTTTGTAGGACTTGACCCCTGATTAACCACTAATATGTACACATAAAAAGATAATAATGACCATTTTCATATGAGAGCTTACTCTTAATCTAGATCAGTGTTTCTCAATTCCAGTCCTCAGGTCTATAGAGCATAGGGGATATAATAATCGGCTGATCAGTAACCATGGTTACTAACCAGCTCTCCCCATCAGCTGATGATCTGGCCTTTTAGGGGTTCCAAGCACAAGAATTAAGGGACACTGATCTAGGGAACATCAACACCAGTCTAGAAATGTTATATTATCTTGTGGTATAAGTATGCCTTTGTGTTCTTTGAGTCAGTATAATTTCCATTCTCAAAATGTCATAATCTTAAGGTCTTCATCAGCACTGAAATATACCTAATAACTTATGGACCAGTTTGACTAGAAATCCTTAAAGGCACTTTGGGTCTATTCACGAAAGACGGGCGCTATATGTTCATTTTTTTATAAAAAAAAGGGGGGAGGAACAGTTGGTTGAAAAAAAAAACAGATCAGGTTGGTTTCGTTCAACCTCTGGACTTCTTTGAAACTTTTAAACTAGCTTAGGTTAAAGGGATAGTTAATTCCAAATTAAACTTTCATGATTCAGATAGGTCATGTTATTTTAAATAACTTTCTAATTTACTTTTATCATCAAGTTTGCTTTGTTCTCTTGTTATTCTTAGTTGAAGGCTAATACTAGGTAGGCTCATATGCTAATTTCTAAGCCCTTGAAGGTCGCCTCTAATTTAAATGCATTTGACAGTTTTTCACAGCTAGAGGGCATTAGTTCATGTGTTTCATATAGATAACATTGTGCTCATGCATGTGAAGTTATTTAAGAGTCAGCACTAATTGCCTGAAATGCATGTCTGTCAAATGATCTGAGATAAGGAGGCAGTCAGCAGAAGCTTAGATACAAGGTAATTACAGAGGTAAAAAGTATATTTCTATAACAGTGTTGGTTATGGAAAACTGGAGAAAGCGATTATCTTTTTAAACAATATTTTTGGTGTTTACTTTCTATTTAAACCAACCCGTTTGTCAACTTTCATTATCTTGATTCTGTAAAGCATTTGCCTAGTTACAACTGACTTGAAACTGTTTTTTCTCTAAATATAGCTTGTAATTAAATGGAAACAATGTGCTTGTATTGTTATCCAACTATAAAAAATATAGTAAAAATTTTATTGGTCTCAAAAGTAATGTTTGCATGTCTTAGTAGTCAGAATTTCTATTGCAGAAAAATAACAACTGCAAATTCAAACATTTCTGTAATGCTGGGGAATTGTAGATAAAATGCGATGGTATCAACTGCAATAGACAGACATGCTAAAGACATCACTAAATTCAGGATCTATTCTAAACTATTAGAAAAGCTATGCAAAGGGCACTGCTTTTCATCTGATTTTAATTCTTTATTAAACCCTGCAAACATTCCATTAATGGTTAACTCCAGCAATATTTTGCTCTAACAACAGTTTTCAGATCTATCAGAAAGCAGATTTCAAGCAGATCTTTGCAGGATTTTAGACTTTAGGATTTTGGGATTCTAGAATTCTATTTCAATATTCTGGAACTCCTGAAAAAACAGGGAATTATGGGATTTTTTTCCAGTCATAATAAAGAGACACTAAAGTTGAAATTAAACTTTAACTATTCAGATAGATCACTGGTTTTAAAACCTGGCCTCAGGCTTCCCTAACAGGCCATATTTTGAGGATATCTGAATTAGAGCACTGGTGAAATAATCAGCTGATTAGTAAACATACGCCTAGATTACGAGTTTGGCGTTAGCCTTAAAAAGCAGCGTTGAGAGGTCCCAATGCTGCTTTTTAAAGCCAGCTAGTATTACGAGTCTGGCAGGTACAGGTGTACCGCTCACTTTTATTCCGCTACTCGAGGCTACCGCAAATCCCCTTACGTCAATTGCGTATCCTATCTTTTTAATGGGATTTGCCTAACGCTGGTATTACGAGTCTTGGAAGAAGTGAGCGGTAGACCCTCTCCTGGCAAGACTCCTACCGCATTTAAAAGTCAGTAGTTAAGAGTTTTATGGGCTAACGCCGGAACATAAAACTCTTAACTAAAGTGCTAAAAGTACACTAACACCCATAAACTACCTATTAACCCCTAAACCCCCCCCCCACATCGGAAACACTTTAATAAATATATTAACCCCTAATCTGCCGATCGGACATCACCGCCACTTTAATAAATATATTAACCCCTAAACCGCCGCACTCCCGCCTCGCAAACACTAGTTACATTTTATTAACCCCTAATCTGCTGTCCCTAACATCGCAGACGCCTACTTACATTTATTAACCCCTAATCTGCCACCCCTAACGTCGCTGCTACTATATTATATTTATTAACCCCTAAACCTAAGTCTAACCCTAACCCCCCTAACTTAAATATAATTTAAATTAAACTAAATAAATTTAACATTATTAAAAAAATTAATCCTATTTAAAACTAAATACTTACCGATAAAATAAACACTCAGGCCTAGATTTAGAGTTCGGCGGTAGCCGTCAAAACCAGCGTTAGAGGCTCCTAGTGCTGGTTTTGGCCGCCCGCTGGTATTTGGAGTCAGTGATTAAAGGGTCTAACGCTCACTTTACAGCCGCGACTTTTCCATACCGCAGATCCCCCTACGCCATTTGCGTAGCCTATCTTTTCAATGGGATCTTTCTAACGCCGGTATTTAGAGTCGTTTCTGCAGTGAGCGTTAGAGCTCTAACGACAAGATTCCAGCCGCCTGAAAATAGCAGGAGTTAAGAGCTTTCTGGCTAACGCCGGTTTATAAAGCTCTTAACTACTGTACCCTAAAGTACACTAACACCCATAAACTACCTATATACCCCTAAACCGAGGTCCCCCCACATCGCCGCCACTCGATTAAAAATTTTAACCCCTAATCTGCCGACCGCCACCTACGTTATACTTATGTACCCCTAATCTGCTGCCCCTAACCCCGCCGACCCCTATATTACATTTATTAACCCCTAATCTGCCCCCCACAACATCGCCGCCAGCTACTTAAAATAATTAACCCCTAATCTTCCGACCGCAAATCGCCGCCACCTACGTTATCCCTATGTACCCCTAATCTGCTGCCCCTAACACCGCCGACCCCTATATTATATTTATTAACCCCTAATCTGCCCCCCTCAACGTCGCCGACACCTGCCTACACTTATTAACCCCTAATCTGCCGAGCGGACCTGAGCGCTACTATAATAAAGTTATTAACCCCTAACCCGCCTCACTAACCCTATCATAAATAGTATTAACCCCTAATCTGCCCTCCCTAACATCGCCGACACCTACCTTCAATTATTAACCCCTAATCTTCCGATCGGAGCTCACCGCTATTCTAATAAATGTATTAACCCCTAAAGCTAAGTCTAACCCTAACACTAACACCCCCCTAACTTAAATATAATTTAAATCTAACGAAATAAATTAACTCTTATTAAATAAATTAATCCTATTTAAAGCTAAATACTTACCTGTAAAATAAACCCTAATATAGCTACAATATAAATTATAATTATATTATAGCTATTTTAGGATTAATATTTATTTTACAGGCAACTTGGTATTTATTTTAACTAGGTACAATAGCTATTAAATAGTTAAGAACTATTTAATAGTTACCTAGTTAAAATAATAACAAATTTACCTGTAAAATAAATCCTAACCTAAGATATAATTAAACCTAACACTACCCTATCAATAAAATAATTAAATAAACTACCTACAATTACCTACAATTAACCTAACACTACACTATCAATAAATTAAATAAACACAATTGCTACAAATAAATACAATTAAATAAACTAGCTAAAGTACAAAAAATAAAAAAGAACTAAGTTACAGAAAATAAAAAAATATTTACAAACATAAGAAAAATATTACAACAATTTTAAACTAATTACACCTACTCTAAGCCCCCTAATAAAATAACAAAGCCCCCCAAAATAAAAAATTCCCTACCCTATTCTAAATTAAAAAAGTTACAAGCTCTTTTACCTTACCAGCCCTGAACAGGGCCCTTTGCGGGGCATGCCCCAAGAAGTTCAGCTCTTTTGCCTGTAAAAAAAAACATACAATACCCCCCCCCAACATTACAACCCACCACCCACATACCCCTAATCTAACCCAAACCCCCCTTAAATAAACCTAACACTAAGCCCCTGAAGATCTTCCTACCTTGTCTTCACCATCCAGGTATCACCGATCCGTCCTGGCTCCAAGATCTTCATCCAACCCAAGCGGGGGTTGGCGATCCATAATCCGGTCCAGAAGAGGCTCCAAAGTCTTCCTCCTATCCGGCAAGAAGAGGACATCCGGACCGGCAAACATCTTCTCCAAGCGGCATCTTCGATCTTCTTCCATCCGGAGCGAAGCGGCAGGATCCTGAAGACCCCCAGCGCGGAACATCCATCCGGACCGACGACTGAACGACGAATGACGGTTCCTTTAAATGACGTCATCCAAGATGGCGTCCCTCGAATTCCGATTGGCTGATAGGATTCTATCAGCCAATCGGAATTAAGGTAGGAATTTTCTGATTGGCTGATGGAATCAGCCAATCAGAATCAAGTTCAATCCGATTGGCTGATCCAATCAGCCAATCAGATTGAGCTCGCATTCTATTGGCTGATCGGAACAGCCAATAGAATGCGAGCTCAATCTGATTGGCTGATTGGATCAGCCAATCGGATTGAACTTGATTCTGATTGGCTGATTCCATCAGCCAATCAGAAAATTCCTACCTTAATTCCGATTGGCTGATAGAATCCTATCAGCCAATCGGAATTCGAGGGACGCCATCTTGGATGACGTCATTTAAAGGAACCGTCATTCGTCGTTCAGTCGTCGGTCCGGATGGATGTTCCGCGCTGGGGGTCTTCAGGATCCTGCCGCTTTGCTCCGGATGGAAGAAGATCGAAGATGCCGCTTGGAGAAGATGTTTGCCGGTCCGGATGTCCTCTTCTTGCCGGATAGGAGGAAGACTTTGGAGCCTCTTCTGGACCGGATTATGGATCGCCAACCCCCGCTTGGGTTGGATGAAGATATTGGAGCCAGGACGGATCGGTGATACCTGGATGGTGAAGACAAGGTAGGAAGATCTTCAGGGGCTTAGTGTTAGGTTTATTTAAGGGGGGTTTGGGTTAGATTAGGGGTATGTGGGTGGTGGGTTGTAATGTTGGGGGGGGTATTGTATGTTTTTTTTTACAGGCAAAAGAGCTGAACTTCTTGGGGCATGCCCCGCAAAGGGCCCTGTTCAGGGCTGGTAAGGTAAAAGAGCTTGTAACTTTTTTAATTTAGAATAGGGTAGGGAATTTTTTATTTTGGGGGGCTTTGTTATTTTATTAGGGGGCTTAGAGTAGGTGTAATTAGTTTAAAATTGTTGTAATATTTTTCTTATGTTTGTAAATATTTTTTTATTTTCTGTAACTTAGTTCTTTTTTATTTTTTGTACTTTAGCTAGTTTATTTAATTGTATTTATTTGTAGCAATTGTGTTTATTTAATTTATTGATAGTGTAGTGTTAGGTTAATTGTAGGTAATTGTAGGTAGTTTATTTAATTAATTTATTGATAGGGTAGTGTTAGGTTTAATTATATCTTAGGTTAGGATTTATTTTACAGGTAAATTTGTTATTATTTTAACTAGGTAACTATTAAATACTTCTTAACTATTTAATAGCTATTTTACCTAGTTAAAATAAATACCAAGTTGCCTGTAAAATAAATATTAATCCTAAAATAGCTATAATATAATTATAATTTATATTGTAGCTATATTAGGATTTATTTTACAGGTAAGTATTTAGCTTTAAATAGGAATAAGTTATTTAATAAGAGTTAATTTATTTCGTTAGATGTAAATTAAATTTAAGTTAGGGGGGTGTTAGTGTTAGGGTTAGACTTAGCTTTAGGGGTTAATACATTTATTAGAATAGCGGTGAGCTCCGATAGGAAGATTAGGGGTTAATAATTGAAGGTAGGTGTCGGCGATGTTAGGGAGGGCAGATTAGGGGTTAATACTATTTATGATAGGGTTAGTGAGGCGGATTAGGGGTTAATAACTTTATTATAGTAGCGCTCATGTCCGCTCGGCAGATTAGGGGTTAATAAGTGTAGGCAGGTGGAGGCGACGTTGTGGGGGGCAGATTAGGGGTTAATAAATATAACATAGGGGTCGGCGATGTTAGGGCAGCAGATTAGGGGTACATAGGGATAACGTAGGTTGCGGCGGTTTACGGAGCGGCAGATTAGGGGTTAAAAGTGTAATGCAGGGGTCAGCGATAGCGGGGTCGGCAGATTAGGGGTTAATAAGTGTAAGGTTAGGGGTGTTTAGACTCGGGGTACATGTTAGAGTGTTAGGTGCAGACGTAGGAAGTGTTTCCCCATAGGAAACAATGGGGCTGCGTTAGGAGCTGAACGCTGCTTTTTTGCAGGTGTTAGGTTTTTTTTCAGCTCAAACAGCCCCATTGTTTCCTATGGGAGAATCGTGCACGAGCACGTTTTTGAGGCCGGCCGCGTCCGTAAGCAGCTCTGGTATCGAGAGTTGCATTTGCGGTAAAAATGCTCTACGCTCCTTTTTTGGAGCCTAACGCAGCATTTGTTTTAACTCTCGATACCAGAGTTAAATTTATGGTGCGGCCAGAAAAAAGCCCGCGGAGCGTTAACAGCCCTTTTACCGCCGAACTCTAAATCTAGGCCTAAGATAGCTAAAATATAACTAATAGTTACATTGTAGCTAACTTAGGGTTTATATTTATTTTACAGGCAACTTTATATTTATTTTAACTAGGTACAATATTTATTAAACTGTTATTAACTATTTAATAACTACCTAGCTAAAATAAATACAAAATTACCTGTAAAATAAATCCTAACCTAAGTTACAATTACACCTAACACTACACTATCATTAAATAAATTACCTAAACTACCTACAATTAATTACAATTAAATTAAATAAACTAAATTACGGAAAAAAACAAACACTAAATTACAGAAAAAAAAAAGAATTACAAGAATTTTAAACTAATTACACCTAATCTAATCCCCCTAATAAAATAAAAAAGCCCCCCAAAATAATAAAATTCCCTACCCTATACTAAATTACAAATAGCCCTTAAAAGGGCCTTTTGCAGGGCATTGCCCCAAAGTAATCAGCTCTTTCACCTGTAAAAAAAATTACAATACCCCCCAACATTAATACCCACTACCCACACACCCAACCCTACTCTAAAACCCACCCAATCCCCCCTTAAAAAAACCTAACACTACCCCCCTGAAGATCTCCCTACCTTGAGCCGTCTTCACCCAGCCGGGCGCAAGTGGTCCTCCAGAGGGGCAGAAGTCTTCATCCGATCCGGCCAGAAGAGGTCCTCCAAGCGACAGAAGTCTTCATCCAAGCGGCATCTTCTATCTTCATCCATCCGGAGCGGAGCGGGTCCATCTTCAATCCAGCCGACGCGGAGCCATCCTCTTCAAACGACGTCCTAACACTGAATGAAAGTTCCTTTAAATTACGTCATCCAAGATGGCGTCCCTTGAATTCCGATTGGCTGATAGGATTCTATCAGCCAATCGGAATTAAGGTAGGAAAAATCCTGTTGGCTGATCCAATCAGCCAATAGGATTGAAGTTCAATCCTATTGACTGATTGGATCAGCCAATAGAATTTTTCCTACCTTAATTCCAATTGGCTGATAGAATCCTATCAGCCAATTGGAATTCAAGGGACGCCATCTTGGATGATGTCATTTGACGAACCTTCATTCAGTGTTAGGACGTCGTTTGAAGAGAATGGTTCTGCGTCGGCTGGATTGAAGATGGACCCGTTCCGCTCTGGATGGATGAAGATAGAAGATGCCGCTTGGATGAAGACTTCTGCCGCTTGGAGGACCACTTGTGCCCGGCTGGGTGAAGACGGCTCAAGGTAGGGAGATCTTCAGGGTAGTAGTGTTAGTTTTTTTTAAGGGGGGATTGGGTGGGTTTTAGAGTAGTGTTGGGTGTGTGGGTGGTGGGTTTTAATGTTGGGGGGTATTGTATTTTTTTATAGGTGAAAGAGCTGATTACTTTGGGGCAATGCCCCGCAAAAGGCCCTTTTAAGGGCTATTTGTAATTTAGTAGGGTAGGGAATTTTATTAATTTGGGGGGCTTTTTAATTTTATTAGGGGGATTAGATTAGGTGTAATTAGTTTAAAATTCTTGTAATTCTTTTTTTTTCTGTAATTTACTGTTTGTTTTTTTCACAATTTAGTTTATTTAATTTAATTGTAATTAATTTTAGGTAGTTTAGGTAATTAGTTTAATTATAGTGTAGTGTTAGGTGTAATTGTAACTTAGGTCAGGATTTATTTTACAGGTAATTTTGTACTTTTTTAAGCTAGGTAGTTATTAAATAGTTAATAACTATAATAACTATTGTACCTAGTTAAAATAAATACAAAGTTGCCTGTAAAATAAATATAAATCCTAAGCTAGCTACAATGTAACTATTAGTTATATTGTAGCTAACTTAGGGTTTATTTTATCGGTAAGTATTTAGTTTTTAATAGGATTAATTTATTTAATTATGTTAAATTTATTTAGTTTAATTGAAATTATATTTAAGTTAGGGGGGTTAGACTTAGGTTTAGGGGTTAATACATTTAATATAGTAGCGGCGATGTTGGGGTCAGAAGATTGGGGTTAATAAATTTAATATAGTTGCGGCGACATTGGGGGGGGGCAGATTAGGGATTAATAAATATAATGTAGGTGTCGTCGATGTTGGGGGCAGTAGATTAGGGATTCATAGGGATAATGTAGGTGGCGGCGGTGTCTGGAGCAGCAGAATAGGCAATGATAATATAATGTAGGTGTCAGCGATAGCGGGGGCGGCAGATTAGGGGTTAATAAGTGTAAGATTAGGGGTGTTTACACTCGGGGTTCATGTTAGGCTGTTAGGTGTAGACATAAAATTCATTTCTCCATAGGAAACAATGGGGCTGCGTTAGGAGCTTTACGCTGCTTTTTTGCAGCTCAGCCCCATTGCTTCCTATGGGGAAATCGTGCACAAGCACGTTTAGCCAGCTCACTGCTACTGTAAGCAACGCTGGTATTGAGGTGAGATGTGGAGCTAAATTCTGCTCTACGCTCACTTTTTTGCGGCTAACGCCAGGTTTAAAAGAACCTGTAATACCAGCGTTGTCTTAAGGGAGCGGTGGGAAAAAAAGGCTTGTTAGCCCCGCAAGCCTTACCGACAAAAACTCGTAATATAGCCGATGATTATTTTACCTGCTCTCACCCAAGGTAATCCTGAAAACCTGGCCTGTTGGGGAGGTCTGAGGACAGGTTTGAAAACCAGTGCGATAGAATGTGCAGTTTTAAGCAACTTTCCAGTTTGCTTCTATTATTAAATTTGCTTTGTTCTTGTGTTATCCTTTGTTGTAAAGTAAACCTGGGTAAGAACAAGACTGTGTATGTGTCACTGTATGGCAGCAGTGTTGGCAGAAATGTGCACACTCCTGAGTTCCTATGAGCTTACACAGATTTACTCTTTAACAAAGGATAATTAAGAAAATTAGAAAACAGAAGTAAATTGGAAAGATTTTTAAAATTGCATGATCTGAATGAATTACTGAATCATGAAATTTTAATTTTGACTTTAGTGTCAATTTAAAGTTTTCATTTACGCTAAGTTCACTGTTCCTGCTTAAATAATAATAATAAAAATACATTTACAGAAGTAAAAAGTGTATTAATATAACAGTGTTGGTTGCGCAAAACTGGGGAATGGATAATTAAGGGATTATCTAACTTTTTAAACAATAAAAATTCTGGAGTAGACTGTCCCTTCAAAGGGACATGATACAAAAATGCTGAAGCACTTGAAAGTGATGCAGCATAGCTGTTTAAAGCTGAAGATCTCTTTATAAAAAAGGAAGACACTTACCTTAAAATTCCTTAAGTATTCTCAACCTATTTATAATGGGACTTTAAACAGCCAATCACGATACTGGTCCCAGGACTTGCAAGGGAGTGTGCATCTAGCATGTGCAGGTATAGTTCTGTTATTTTCCTATTCAGTTTAAGGAGGTTTACTATAAAATCTCACAAGATTTCAGAGAAATCTCATGAGATCACAGCAAAGCATAGCATGAACTCAGCACTGCTAATGCTGATTGGCTATATATATTTTTTTTTTTTTGCTTTTGTTTTTCTATTAACTTGCAGCTGGGCAGTAGCTGAAGTATAACTGTTACCAGAGCACTTACTCTTGTAAGCTGAAGAAACGTTGAGGTCAAATATCTTCCATTTTTACATAGAGATTTTCATGTGATATTTTCTTTTCAGTTTTTTTTTCTGTTATGCTACATCACTTTTAAGTATTATGGGCTAGATTTATCAAAGCGGAGGCGTACAGGGGCACGGTCTGGTGACCGCTGCTTGATAAATTACGGCGAGCAAGTTCTTGTGGCTTTGGTAAATCGAGCCCTATGTATCTTTAAGTTTTCACTTTATTTCACTGTCTTGCTGAAAACAATTTGTTACAGATATAAAAAAGCAATAAATTAGACTAAAAACAAAGTTATGTGGGTTTGCACAAACTCTATTTTATTGTCTGGTTTATATATATTTCCTTAATTGTTCTCTGGAGAAGACAGAGATAAATAGAAAACTAGTGCAAACATGGGGGCAGCCATTACTTTATAGAATCTTTACACAATGATAGTGACAAACCTTGTCTACACCAATAACATTTGCAGATCGGTTTACCAAACAAGGCATATGGAGCTTGGAGACTGGCTTTTGAATAACTGTGACACCAAGGGGATGATTTACCAATGTCTGGCGGACATGATATGCTGTAGCGTATCATGTCTGCCAGACATTACTGAATGCTGACAGCATACGCTGTTGGCATTTAACATTGCACAAGCAGTTCTGGTGAACTGTGTGTGCAATGCCGCCCCCCTCCAGGGGCCGCTAGCAGGGGGTGACAATCAACCCGATCTTATAGGATCGGGTGGATTGATGTCCGCAGCCTCAGAGGCAGCAGACCAGTTGAGAAGCAGCGGTCTTAAGACCACTGCTTCATAACTGCTGTTTCCGGCAAGCCTGAAGGCTCGCGCGGAAACAGGGCCATCAGGGTCCCCAAGGATATTAAACAGTGCTCCTTTAGTACAAATAAATATGTTAAATTTAAGTAAACATAAAAAGAAACAGGTTGTGTTAAAAAACAGCAGACAACTTACTAGTTCTCTTGCTAAATAAACACATAGACATTTTAATTGTAGTGACTGCTCACAGCTAGATAATAGAGCTACCATTACAGAACTTAGGTTACATAGTCACATGATTTTTGCATCAGGGGCATTAAACTAATTGCAGCTAGCAGATAGGTGTCTCCTGGTAACACTTCAAAGAAACAACTGCTAATTTGCCATCCTGCAGAGGTCCCAGCCTTCTTGTAGGGCTGTGAGAGGAAGTAATGGTCACAACGTTAAAAAAGCAATGAAAGGTAAAATCCTTTAAAAGTGATGAATAATACCTATAGCAATGATTTCTATTAAAGGGACATTCCAGTCAAAATTTAAAGGGACATATATTTATTACATCTTTGAATAAAAACATATTTCCAATATACATGTATTGGCAAAAATGCTTCTAGTAAAAGTTATCACTGTTTTAGTGCTAACATTTTTCTCTGTACATGCATGTGAAGCATAGCTAGATATTGTCACTGCACCCACATTTTAAATAATGCAGCTGCTCAGATAATCAGTGGGGCTTGTATCATGTCAGCAATTAACAAATTGAGTCATTACTAGATGGTACAAGCACCTTAGGCTCTCTGAGCAAGTGCTGTGTTTGAAATGCTGGTGCATGGTGCATACTTAAATACACTTTTGAAACAGCTATAGCTTTTATTAGAAGCGATTTTGCTAATGAATGTATATTACAAAAATGCTTCTGTTGAATCCCGAAATGCACCCATGTGGTTTCCAATTTTGGCTGGAATATCCCTTTAAGTAAGTATAATCCACTGCTTAGTATATTTTTAGAACATCAATGAAACAGACTGATTTATATCCCTTTAACTTATTGCAACACTAAACACATGTCCTGTAATTAAAATGTGGTTTGTGTCCCTTTAAGAGGAAAAAAAACTGCATTCAAACATAATGGGTAGTGTAGTGATCAATCATCAACTCTGACTCATTTAGAATGTATGTATTTATTCCTTGAACATCTGTAAAAACTCATGTGAAATGACTTAGGCCTAGATTTAGAGTTTGGCGGTAGCCGTGAAAACCAGCGTTAGAGGCTCCTAACGCTGGTTTTAGGCTACCGCCGGTATTTGGAGTCAGTCAGGAAAGGGTCTAACGCTCACTTTTCAGCCGCGACTTTTCCATACCGCAGATCCCCTTACGTCAATTGCGTATCCTATCTTTTCAATGGGATCTTTCTAACTCCGGTATTTAGAATCGTGGCTGAAGTGAGCGTTAGAAATCTAACAACAAAACTCCAGCCGCAGAAAAAAGTCAGTAGTTAAGAGCTTTCTGGGCTAACGCCGGTTCATAAAACTCTTAACTACTGTGCTCTAAAGTACACTAACACCCATAAACTACCTATGTACCCCTAAACCGAGGTCCCCCCACATCGCCGCCACTCGATTAAATATTTTTAACCCCTAATCTGCCGACCGCCACCTACGTTATACTTATGTACCCCTAATCTGCTGCCCCTAACACCGCCGACCCCTATATTATATTTATTAACCCCTAATCTGCCCCCCTCAACGTTGCCTTCACCTGCCTACACTTATTAACCCCTAATCTGCCGAGCGGACCGCACCGCTACTATAATAAAGTTATTAACCCCTAATCCGCCTCACTCCCGCCTCAATAACCCTATAATAAATAGTATTAACCCCTAATCTGCCCTCTCTAACATCGCCGACACCTAACTTCAATTATTAACCCCTAATCTGCCGACCGAATCTCGCCGCTACTGTAATAAATGGATTAACCCGTAAAGCAAAGTCTAACCCTAACCCTAACACCCCCCTAAGTTAAATATAATTTAAATCTAACGAAATAAATTAACTCTTATTAAATAAATGAATCCTATTTAAAGCTAAATACTTACCTGTAAAATAAACCCTAATATAGCTACAATATAAATTATAATTATATTATAGCTATTATAGGATTAATATTTATTTTACAGGTAACTTTGTATTTATTTTAACCAGGTACAATAGCTATTAAATAGTTAAGAACTATTTAATAGCTAAAATAGTTAAAATAATTGCAAATTTACCTGTAAAATAAATCCTAACCTAAGTTACAATTAAACCTAACACTACACTATCAATAAATAAATTAAATAAAATACCTACAATTATCTACAATTAAACCTAACACTACACTATCAATAAATAAATTAAATACAATTCCTACAAATAAATACAATTAAATAAACTAACTAAAGCACAAAAAATAAAAAAGAACTAAGTTACAAAAAATAAAAACATATTTACAAACATTAGAAAAAAATTACAACAATTTTAAACTAATTACATCTACTCTAAGCCCCCTAATAAAATAACAAAGACCTCCAAAATAAAAAAATGCCCTACCCTATTCTAAATTACAAAAGTTAAAAGCTCTTTTACCTTACCAGCCCTGAACAGGGCCCTTTGCGGGGCATGCCCCAAAGAATTCAGCTCTTTTGCCTCTAAAAAAAATCATACAATACCCCTCCCCCAACATTACAACCCACCACCCACATACCCCTAATCTAACCCAAACCCCCCTTAAATAAACCTAACACTAAGCCCCTGAAGATCTTCCTACCTTGTCTTCACCATGCCAGGTATCACCGATCGTTCCAGGCTCCGAAATCTTCATCCAAGCCCAAGCGGGGCCTAGACATCCATCATCCAACGGCTGAAGAAGTCCAGAAGAGGGTCCAAAGTCTTCATCCTATCCGGGAAGAAGAGTAGATCCGGACCGGCAACCATCTTCTTCCAAGCGGCATCTTCTATCTTCATCCGATGAGGACCGGCTCCATCTTGAAGACCTCCATCGCGGATCCATCCTTCTTCTCCGACGACTTCCCGACGAATGACGGTTCCTTTAAGGGACGTCATCCAAGATGGCATCCCTCGAATTCCGATTGGCTGATAGGATTCTATCAGCCAATCGGAATTAAGGTAGATAAATTCTGATTGGCTGATGGAATCAGCCAATCAGAATCAAGTTCAATCCGATTGGCTGATCCGATCAGCCAATCAGATTGAGCTCGCATTCTATTGGCTGTTCCGATCAGTGTTAGGGTTAGACAGTGTTAGTGTTAGGGTTAGACTTAGCTTTAGGGGTTAATACATTTATTAGAATAGCGGTGAGCTCCAGTCGGCAGATTAGGGGTTAATGTTTGAAGTTAGGTGTCGGCGTTGTTAGGGAGGGCAGATTAGGGGTTAATACTATTTATTATAGGGTTATTGAGGCGAGAGTGAGGCAGAATAGGGGTTAATACATTTATTATAGTAGCGCTCAGGTCCGGTCGGTAGATTAGGGTTTAATAAGTGTAGTTAGGTGGAGGCGACATTGTGGGCGGCAGATTAGGGGTTAATAAATATAATATAGGGGTCGGCGATGTTAGGGCAGCAGATTAGGGGTACATAGGGATAATGTAGGTGGCGGGGGTGTACGGAGCGGCAGATTAGGGGTTAAAAATAATATGCAGGGGTCAGCGATAGCGGGGGCGGCAGATTAGGGGTTAATAAGTGTAAGGTTAGGGGTGTTTAGACTCGGGGTACATGTTAGAGTGTTAGGTGCAGACGTAGGAAGTGTTTCCCCATAGGAAACAATGGGGCTGCGTTAGGAGCTGAACGCGGCTTTTTTGCAGGTTTTTTTCAGCTCAAACAGCCCCATTGTTTCCTATGGGGATATCGTGCACGAGCACGTTTTTTAAGCTGGCCGCGTCCGTAAGCAACTCTGGTATCGAGCGTTGCAGTGGCGTTAAATATGCCTGTACGCTCCCTTTTTGGAGCCTAACGCAGCCATTCTGTGAACTCTCAATACCAGAGTTATTTAAAATGTGCGGCCAGAAAAAAGCCAGCGTTAGCTACGCGGGTCGTTACTCTAAATCTAGCCGTTAGAAAATAAACTTTATAATCATCTAAACTGGCATACAAGGTTTTTGCATGGCTCTTTTAAACCATTTGAAAAAGGGTACATTGTTTCTTTAAGGGATATGAAACTCAAAAATTTTCTTTTGTGATTCAGACAGAGCATACAATTTAAAGAAGTTTACAATTTACTACTATTAGCAAATTTGCTTTGTTCCCATGATATTCTTTGTTGAAGAGATACCTAGGTAGGTATCTGAAGCACTTCATGGCAGGAAATAGTGCTGCCATCAAGTGCCCTTTCAAATGGATAACATTCTTGCAAGTCTGCTGCCATATAGTGCTCCAGAAATGAGTAGGCTCCTAAGCTTATGTCCCTGCTTTTCAACCAAAGATACCAAGAGAACAAAGAAAAATGTATAATAGAAGTAAATTAGAAAGTTGTTTACAATTGCATGCTCTATTTAAATCATGATAGAAAAAATGTGGGTTTCCTATTCCCTTTAATATGCCAAGGAATATTTAACGTTTCCCTGGCAAACCAATCAGTCTGTTTTTTTGGATATGTAAGATAACTACAGAACTACTAAAATAAATTCATATCTCTGCTAAACAGATACAGATTGTATAAACGCTTTGAAGCTCTGTAGTTTCCAAGGAAACTGCAAATAAGGTCATATTTGACATATTTTAAGATAAAGAGCTTAATTTAACACAAATTCATCACATATAGGATATGATTGTATATAAAGTTGTAGGCAAATATACATTTTCCAGTATTTTTTTTACAAGTTAAAGGCAGAAATTGGAAAAATATTTATGCTGCAGATATTTGAAGTACTGATGAATGTTTTCTGAAATTTCAGTTTCTTAGTCTTCTGGGAGAACATAGATTTTTAATTATTGAGCGTATGTCTCTTAAAGTAGTTAGGATAATTATTATAAGGGAGTTTAAAGGGACTTAATACCCACACGCAAAATCACTTTAAAGGAATAGAAAAGTCAGCATGAATCCATTTTTTTCATACAAAACGTTTACCTACCATAAATGAATGTAAGTGAACTTACTATTTTGAAGCAACGAAGATTCTGAGAATGTTTAAAACGTTATTTGATTTTACTTTATGATGTCTGAATTGCCAGCCCACCAGAAAGGGTGGTCTGGCTAAGTCTATAAAACGTCTATCGATTTTTAATATATTTGAATATATTCTCACCCATCTACAGCAATGACGTCGGCATTAGATTATGTTAACAGAGCATATGTGTGGGCTGTTCAGAAGAACCCGGAACTGCATGGAAGGGAGAACGAAGGTTGCTCACAGTGATTGACTAATGCAAATTAGCCCCACAGTGGGTTTGGAAATCAAAGCAATTTTGGGCCAGAATTGCAAGCAAACATTCCAATAAGTGCTGTGCAAGGTATTTGACCATTATTTTGAATTAAGCAACCCTGTATAATGAGATAAAGAAAAATGTTGAGCTTACCATCCCTTTAAAGTGATGCAGCATAACTGTAAAAAGCTGACAAGAAAATATCACATGAACATCTCTATGCCCTAATCGCTGTGAATGAGTATGAATTTTCATGTTTGATACACCAGTGATTTTATAAAGAAACCTTATAGGACATGATGATGTCATAGATAGGAAGAGTCAAACAATGTAAAACACACTTGTTTTTGCCTGCACTGAAAAAATGAAATATCCTTGTGATAATATTGTACGCACTAATCTGGTACAAGGTATCCAAAACAGTGAGTATATAATTAGAGTAGACTGTTCATTTAAGGAAATATGCAGCATCATGACTTTTTGCATGAAGCATTACTAATTTTAAAATCTTTTGAAAAAGACGGTACAAACTGTTGAAACGCGTTGAGTGAAATAGAAGCTGCTTTTTATATTTATAAGAAGCTGCATATGAGTTTTTAATAGAGAGGCTGAATATTCAACTTTATCCTGTGAGTATTTTCATTTGATGTTTATGATGTCGGGATGTACTACTCTATTGTGAAATCTCTAATCCTGTCCTGTAAAATGAATTTACTAATAAAAAAGTACAATAAACTGATTGGATTCCATCGAGTTCCATGTGGACATATAGCTGACAGAGACTGCAGGCAATAGACTTTGATCTGAGTTCCCATGTAGTCATATGGCTGGTTAGAAATACAGCAATCTCAGATTGGATTTGGGCATTTAACTGTAAGGTCTGATCTGAGATTCCACATGGGGATATGGTTGTAAGGAACAGCAGGCCCATAAAATCTGGTCTAGATCTTGTCACAACACCAAATAACACTTTTCCAAGGTCGCCCAATAGTTGTCAAGTATTTTTGTAGATGACAGCTGGCAGCCTTAATTGTTACAATGTGAAGCATTTTTCCTACACAAAGACTTAATTACATGGGGTATGTCTCTAAAATATGTAACTATACAAGGTACCATAGGATTCAACACACAACCTGATAACTTTGTTGCACATACAGAGCAAATGACAGACCCTAAGTACTTTTTCCTCACATTTTTTTTTAGTCCAAAATGAGATGTTAAAATTTGCTTTTGAGGACTATCTAAAAGGACTCATCCATAATGAGTCTGGGTTTGTGACCAGTTATAAGGTGACTAGGTGAAAGGCTTATTAATTAAAGATGTGGCCAATCTTATTGCAAGATCCTTTGTTAAAGAGAGTTATAGAAATTAGGAAGGCAGAATATAGACCTGAAAAATATGTTGACCCTAAAGAAGAGCGAGAGAATAAAAAGAGACAATATAAGTCACAGTAAAGTCAAAATTAGAGAGATTCATGATTTAGATAGAACAGGCATTATTAAACAACTTTTCAAAGTTATTTCTGTTATCAACCTTTTTTTTTTGTAACGAATATTCTTGAAAATTTGTTTTCCTAAATATTCGTTGGCTGCATTATTTTGTATTCAATTTGTTTAAAGCTAAACAAATACTGAATTTTAGTTAAACATTTACACTATTTTTCATTAAAACAAATGAAAATGGTCACCTGTAGCTCTTTACTTACCTTTTACGAGCTGGAGAGTGCACTAACCTGATTCTCTTCTTGCCAGAACCTCCGCTGCTCTAACAGCAGGATTAAAGCACTCATACCTGCACTAACTTTAGTGCAAAAAGGAAAGAGTTACACCACTCTCAGCGTTCTAAATTTAAGGGGGACCAACTAGTATGGATTGAATATAACTGTATTCAAATAAGTCTAAAAACTTGTGCTACCATTTTACAATAGATCAATAAAAGTTAAGAATAAAAAAGATGAAATATAAAAATACAAAAATACAAGTACCAGACTACCATTCCTAAAAGGGGGGACGTCTTCCTCCATTACGTTTATAGTAAAGGTGCACCTTTTAATTAAATCTAGGGCTCCTCAGAGCTCAGTCAAAGTTTCTCAAAGAACCAATACACTTTTTTTAAAATGTTGGCTCACAGTTATAGTCGCAGTCCCTTAACTCAACAATCGTAGTCCAGTGTCTCTATTCACTTGTGACAAGTGTTTGCCGTTCTCAACTCCGAGTTTGTGTTCGCATCTAGAGTGAGCGTTCACCATGTGACTAGCTACATTGGATCAGAGGGTGGTGAGCTGGCTTGGCGAAATTCTATTTTGATACAAATCCTTAAATTGATACAGTTTCCGGTCTTGTGGATCAATAGAGCTCCACAGGGGGACTATTTGGGTGTTTGGCAAGTTAATTGGTGACAATATCCACTTCTTTACTCATAAGTAGTTTCACAGCCTTAATAGATTGTATCCAACTTCTGTATTTTCAATGGCACCCCTCCACTCAATTGAATTAAGAGAGCTCCACAGGGGGACTACTTGGTGGTAGGAATACAGTCTTGAAGTTCTGTTAGATGCTCTCAAGTATTTCAGAGAATACACACTATACCATGCATGTGTATTATAGACTGCAGTGTGATATTGATTGGTATTGTGTTTATAATTCATCCACTGGGCACATCAATGCGTTTGACCAATACAGGCTTTCTCAAGATGTGTATTGCAATCTGGGCTCCCTGTTTAAAATCCCCTTGTTTTGCTCTCATTGAATGGAACAGATAGGTAACTTATTGGATTTAAAGGCATATATGCAACATCATAGTCATTGCTATCCACTGGTTAGAACCATATTAAGAGAATCTCCTTAAAAGTTTTGTTATAAATGGTTCAATTTAAACAGAAACTTCTTAAAACATCTTAAAACAAACAATCTAAATGGTTATTTATTTATTTATTAAAACAGTCTAAATTGTTGTTAATAATCAGTTAATATATTATTACTTCCTGAAACTATCTTTTCTTAAAATATGGTTTCTAAAAATATTTTCAAAAATATATTCTATATATATATATATATATATATATATATATATATATATATATATATATATATATATATATATATATATATTCTCTATTACCCATGGAGAAAGATAGGAAAATAGAAACATTAGAAAAAAGGAAGAAAAAAAATACTAATTTCAAGATCAGAATTTAAACAAAGGGGTGGAGCATTTTCAATCTCTATATAAGTTCTGCCTCTTTTTTCAATATCATATTTTCATAATCCCCCCCCCCCCCACACACAATTCTTTTTAACCTTAAGTGTGCCCCAACATTTAAAATCTTTAAGGTTATCTGATTGTCTCATTTATTTTAAAAGTTCCCCTGTCTGAGTGGAATGGTACTCTTTGGTTTTATTACTATAATTACATGATCTGCAACAAAAACATGGAAAGAAAATTTTATTTCATTTCCTTTCAGGTCTACAGTATATATTTCAACTTTAGCCTTCTGTTTTAAATTTACTTGCAAGTAAGTTCTTAAGATTATTGGCTTTCTTATATAAAAATCAAGGTGTATTCGATACCTTATTTCCTAAAATCTCATCTGTTTTTATAAAGTGTCAATGTTTTCTAATAATTATTTCCATTACTAAATGGTCTGTCGAAAATTGTGTCATGAAAGGCTCTACCGATTTGTCTTCCCTAACTTTCTTATTTATATTAGCGTCACAGATCTTAAAGGGACAGTCTACTCCAGAATTTTTATTGTTTAAAAAGATAGATAATCCCTTTATTACCCATTCCCCAGTTTTGCATAACGAACATGGTTATATTAATATATTTTTTACCTCTGTGATTACCTTGTAGCTAAGCCACTGCAGACTGCCCCTTATTTCAGTTCTTTTGACAGACTTGCATTTTAGCCAATCAGTGCTGACTTCTAGGTAACACCACGTGCATGAGCATAATGTCATCTATATGGTATCACATGAACTAATGCTCTTTAGCTATGAAAAACTGTAAAATACATTCAGATAAGAGGCAGCCTTCAAGGGCTTAGAAATAGCATATGACCCTACCTAGTTTTAGCTTTCAAATAAGAATACCTAGAGAACTAAACAAATTTGATGATAAAGTAAATTGGAAAATTGTTTAAAATTGTATGCCCTATCCAAGTTTAATTTTGACTAGACTGTCCCTTTAATTCTTTCTCTATCAGAACTGGAAGAGATGGCTGTACATTTACTACTTCCAATAAGGAGATCTTCTATCTCTTGTTCTAGCTTTTTTTATCAGGGTAACCTCTTTCATTGAATCTCTGCTGTAATAATTCTACTTATTTGTCATAATCTTAGAGATTCATACATTCCAAAGGGAATGTGTGTTTCCATTTATCTAAATGACAACATTTCATATGGACTTAGTTATTACTGCCTACAACTTTAAAATGTGTTGTAGTAGTAAAATCATTTCTACTCACTTCTATTTCTAAATCCAATGGCTGGTTATTTATTGTGCGCCAGCAAACAAACAAATATTCCCATTTGTGGGCATGCAATAAATTAGCACTCCACTTGTAATATACCCCAAAATGTTTTTAAAATAAATGAACACACATTTGCCTTATTTGGTGGAACCAATCTGGGCTTTAGTTCACAGACAACAAGATTAGCCACTGACATAAAGTTAGTATACAATCCATTGTTTTGCAGTTGTTATCTGATAATGCCAAATAGGAACATACATGTAGCAGAGTTCGCCTTGAGAAAACAGCAGAGTGCATTATAAGCTGTGAGAATTAGAAATTGCTCAATTTTCAGAGCTCAATTACATGAAACATAAATAATGAAAATATATAGCAAAGCGGTTTCATTACGCATAACTAAACAATACATCACGCTCAAGATGTTTAGTCTCCCTTTAAGGAAGTTATAGGATGACCCTGGGTATGCAGAACACAACAGGATTTACCTTTGAAATTAATTAGGCCACACCCACTTCTCATTTCACACTCTGTACAGCAAAGGTTTCACTTTTAGTATTTTATATGTTTGCATATCTTACATTGAACAGACTGATGTTATAGCCATCAGTGACAAGATACAGTCTGTGCCTTTGGACAATCTGTCACATACCAGAGGCTCCTGTCTTAAAGCAAGCTGAGTTAACCTTTGTGAAACTGCCTGCTGGGATCATGATTGCAGAGTGCAAGGCTAGGTGATGGTTCTGACTGCGATTATTAAGATACATGCTCTATACGCTGTACCTCAATCTAACATGAGTTAGAAATTGCAAGTGTGATTCTTGTATTGATTCCACTGTAACATATTGTACTAGACATGGTTCCTTTAGCATCTTTTTTCTTTTTACTATTGATCCAATGCAGTGTCCTCCATGAGTAGCAAGGCATTATAAAGGGCTGCAGAGGAATAGAATGATAACTTTGAATAATAAACAATTGCTTGTTACAGCAAAACCGCACATAGTGGTGTGTATCCCTTCTCTCAAAGAAAATAGTGATGTGTATCCTTTCTTTTATAGTTTTCTAAGTCAGAAAATAGATGTTAACCCTTTCCCATACAGAGTTCCTCTTCCTTATAATTTCCTTATACAATGAGATTAAATATATAACCACATTTAAAATAAAGTGACATATGTGTTAATTTAATCAATTCCAACCAGTATAATAAGCACTTAACAGATGGATTTGGTTAAATAAAATGATATAAAAAACAGCTCATTAAGAAAAATTATGGCATCACCCCAGGAGCTACTTGTCTCAAGAGCTCACAATCATGGAGAGAAAACATCTTATTTTACTGAGCCCTATACTGTAAACTAAGTATCTCTCCTTAAAGGGACACTGAACCCAAATTTTTTCTTTCGTTATTCAGATAGAGCATCCAATTTTAAGCAACTTTCTAATTTACTCTTATTATCAATTTTTCTTTGTTCTCTTGCTAGCTTTATTTGAAAAAGAAGGCATCTAAGCTTTTTTTTGGTTCAGAATCATGGACATCATTTTTTTATTGGTGGATGAATTTATCCACCAATCAGCAAGAACAACCCAGGTTGTTCACCAAAAATGGGCCGGCATCTAAACTTAAATTCTTGCATTTCAAATAAAGATACCAAGAGAATGAAGTAAATTTGATAATAGGAGTAAATTAGAAAGTTGCTTAAAATGGCATGCTCTTTCTGAATCACGAATGAAATTTTTTGGGTTCAGTGTCCCTTTAACATAAAGTATATTAAGTGTACTCCCCTTAGGTAAAGTGACCTTAGAAACAATCTCTAAAGGACATCGTAGCACTGACAAGGCATCTTATAGAATATCATAAATTAATATTATAACAAAAGTATTGGTATATTCATATGTGGTAAATATGTAATAAACTTTTTTGGAGAAGTAAACTTCTAGCCCTGTTTGGAGCTACCTCTTCGTTTCTTTATTTCAGTCTATTATCCATTTGAGTTTAAGGGGCACATCTATCAAGCTCCGTATGGAGCTTGACGCCTCGTTGTTTCTGGCGAGCCTTCAGACTCGCCAGAAACACAAGTTATAGAGCAGCGGTCTAAAGACCGCTGCTTCGTAACCTGTCCGCCTGCTCTGAGGATGCGGACAGAGATCGCCACAATTCAACCCGATCGAGTAAAATCGGGTTGATTGACACCCCCTGCTGGCGGCCAATCTGCAGGGGGCGGCGTTGCACCAGCAGGTCACAAGAGCTGCAGGTGCAATGCTGAATACGGTGAGCCTATTGCTCTCCACATTCAGCGAGGTCTGTCGGACCTGATCCGCGCTGTCGGATCAGGTCCGACAGACCTTTGTTAAATAGGCCTCTTAGAGGGAATTAACTCATATTAGGGCTTCTTTAAAATAATTTTTGTTTTTATTATATAATACAATCTAGCCAGACCAGAGAGATTTAGAGAATCAGGCACTTAGTCCAAAATATGCCTCATACTGGAGGAAAGTTCTCCTTTTTGAAACAGACAGCCCCAAAATACCAGGCAATGCCCCTTTGAATGAGAGACTTTAGAAGCCCAGATATACATTCCAGCCTTATATGCGAATTGTCAATACTGAACGCCCATAAGAGGCAGCCTTTAACAGCTTAGAAATCAGGTTTTAACAAAGAATACCAAGAGAACAAAGAAAATTTGATGATAAAAGTAAATTGTTAAGTGGCTTAAAATTGCATGTCTTATCTGAGTTATTTAAACTTTGACTTGACTGTTCTTTTAAATATTTCAATACTGTAAATGGAGGGCATTTAAAGCTCTCCATGTTGCACTTTATTACCACTGTATCACTACCTCCACAATAACCTCTAAATAATTTGGACTGTATATACCAGAACAGATTTCCACAAAATTAACCCTTTCTAAAATTAAACCTTGCTGTCAATATGTCAGCTTAAATTCTTACTAACGTAAGTAACCCGTGAAAGAACAGCTAAATCAAAATTAAACTTTAATGTTTCTAAAAATTAAATTCCATTGAGTTTCTATAAAACAATGGGTGCCACCATATTTGAACTTCTTACCTCTTATCTATCTCTCCTGCTTAGGACAATTAGGGACAAACAAAAACAGGCAATAAATGAGAATGGAACAAAGTATTCTTAAAGTAATCTAACATGATTTCCACACAGCTTTATTTGTACAGTTTATTTTACTGTCTGTTTTTTTCAGTTCCTTATTGTCCTCAGCAGGTGAGATAGATAAAGGTAAACTTAAAGGGACACTGAACCCAAACATTTTCTTTTATGATTCAGATAGCGCATGCAATTTTAAGCAACTTTCTAATTTACTCCTATTATCAAATTTTATTCATTCTCTTAGCATGTTTATTTGAAAAGCAAGAATGTAAGTTTAGATGCCGGCCCATTTTTGGTGAACAAACTGGGTTGTCCTTGCTGATTGGACAGCACCAATAAACAAGTGTTGTCCATGGTCTGAACCAAACATTTGCTGGCTCTTTATCTTAGATACCTTCTTTTTCAAATAAAGATAGCAAGATAATGAAGAAAATATTATAATAGAAGTAAATGAGAAAGTTGATTAAAATGGCATGATCTATCTGAATCATAAAAAATTGGGTTCAGTATCCCTTTAAGTTTAAACATGGTGGCCCCCCTATTTTTTGAAACTAAAGTACTTTATCCAAACTAAACCTTTAAAGATGTATATTCAATAATATTTAAACAACTCAAATAATTGTATAAAATACATCTACAGAGTATTCTAAGGCAGATTTTTGCTTAGAATGCATCATGTCTAGCATGAATTTATTGTTTCATATCGTTTTAACTGTTTTAAAGTTTTCTTTAGTGCATGTTGTTTTTCTTCTATAGTGCACATTTTTATTTTTACAGATGAAATCAAATGAAAGTAAAACATTTTTTTTTTATAAATTGTGCAGCAGAGCTTATAGGTCATTTGAAGTTAATAATGTCATTTTTCTAATATCACTTCTTGGCAAAGAAGCTGCCAGCTGCACTTTATTGGTTGGTGCCCAGTTATTGTGTAGTAATCTTAAAACAAGAGCCAGGGAGAATGGGTGGGGCATATTTTTAAGATAAAAATCCAGCAAATGCTAACAAAAATAAAAATATATTAATATAAATAAACATGGCAAAACTTTGTAAAATGATTCCAGTTTTACAGCACATGATCAAGGCTCAATTAACATCAATTTCACCCTAAAGCCAAGCTTACTTAGCTATCTAAGTGTCACATTATTGCTGTCTAATAAGCCACTGTCACCATGTGCATCCTAGCAAACCCTCACTGCATTGTCTGATTGCCTGTAACAAACTCATAATTATAAAGCATTACAGAATAAGACTGCATAACTAATTTACCAGACAAAAAAGTAAATGGTAATTGACAAGTTTAGAGCTATACAGAGCTCTTTATGATAATAGAACACATATTTTCATATATATCAGAGCAACATTTTGGGGACTCCAGTCCCTTTAACAGACAGGCAACCTCAGTGAAGCCTTTGTGACATGTTCCTAAGCACCTATTCCTGAAATAAACAGCAAAAAGAAAATGCCCTAATGTGTTAAACCAATTTATTATTGCACTGTCACAACCAACCTTGTAATGATGAGCCAAATTAAGATGGACACACCTCTCGGTAAGATAGTACCCTGGCATCACACTTTATCCAATTCTTTGTTTATTGAGTCCATATGTACAATTCAACATCCATCTAATACTCATCTAATCTACCTCAATATGCTTTTATATAAAAAGGCCAAGTTTTTACAAAACAGACCAAGAGAAATAAGTATACCTGATAAAAGTACAGACATCCCAACTCTCCCTGAAGTTCAGGGAGTCTCCCTCATTGTAATAACGGCTCCCTGATGCCCGCAAATGAAATGCAATCTCCCTGAAACTACAAATACCATGATCCAACGTTGCCCAAATCCAGAAACAGAGAGGAATGCCTCTAGTTGGGGTGACATAATCTAGCAGGAAGGCATTGTCACAGCAAGTCTGTCTTTCAGTGTATTGCATGTCTGTCACCCTCCCTCCTGCTCTTTGGAGGCGGGGATAAGGTTCTTGGGGGAGGAGAAGAATCATCAGCAGGCAACATTGGCTGTAGCATAAGCTGAGTGAGAACTGAGAAAGAGGGCAAAGAGAGTGCGCCCCTGTGAGGGAGGAGATAGACACCCCTGCTGTCAGGTCCTTAGTAAACTGATTCTACTGTGAGTACAATACATAATTACAAATAGCCTCTCAAATTCAATATCATACAGGCTCCCAGACACAAAATTCGAAAGTTGTACAGGAACAACTATACTGAGAAGTTCACAAGCTGGGACACTATGGAACCCTCAAAGCATGCATCAGTAACCAAAAAGCCCCCACTGATTTTAATAAAATAAAACACAAATACCACCTTATATACTGAACGTAATTAAACTATGTATTCTAAAATATTTGAGCATTCAACAAGCGTACGATCACTCTAAAATAGGTTTGTTTTATGTGGATGTGCAATAAAGCTACTTTTTTTTTAATGTGAGTTTAGTGGGAAGCTACTTTAATAATAAGGGGCCTATTTATCAAGCCGTCAACCGCAAATACACTGGAATTCCGCAGCATAATTGTGGAGACCTTGATTCTCCATATTTATGAAAGCCTACAGATCGCCAAAAGTAGAATTTTGTGACGTAAAATATGATCCGCCGGTCTCAGTCCGACACAGATGCTTATGTCATTACAGATGTTCTGAATGCAAATTCGGCTCTATCTGACTACTTTTGGAACTTAACAAATATCCACCAGGTATGCTCGCCACTATTCCAGCCCAGCGTACCTGGTTTTCAATCCGCCGCACTGGAGGTGGCGGATGCCGTAGGAATCAATGGGAGTCTGAAAGCAGCGAAAGCTTATGTTTGCTGCTGCCCGATATCCCATTGATTCCTATGGGAGAATAAAGTTATGTTTACACTTAACACCCTAACATGTACCCCGAGTCTAAACACCCCTAATCTGCTGCTCCTACACCGCCGCCACCTACTTTATGCTTATTAACCCCTAAACCACCGCTCCCGGATGCCGTCACAACGAAATAAACTTATTAACCCCTAAACCGCCACTTCCAGACCCCGCCGCAACAAAATAAATTTATTAACCCCTAAACTGCCACTCCCGGAGCCCACTGCCACTTACATTATATTATTAACCCCTAATCTGCCACCACCTACATTACATTTATTAACCCCTAATCTGCCGCCCACAACGTCGCCGCCACTATTCTTAATGTATTCACTCCTAAACCTAAGTCTAACCCTAACACCCTCTAACCTCAATATTATTTAAATAAATCTAAATAAAACCTACAATTATTATCTAAATTATTCCTATTTAAAACTAAATACTTACCTATAAAATAAACCCTAAGCTAGCTACAATATAACTAATAGTTACATTGTAGCTAGCTTAGGGTTTATTTTTATTTTACAGGCAAGTTTGCATTTATTTTAACTAGGTAGAATAGTTATTAAATAGTTATTAACTATTTAATAACTACCTAGCTAAAATAAATACAAAAGTTCCTGTAAAATAAAACCTAACCTAAGTTACACTAACACCTAAAACTACACTATAATTAAATACAAATAAATAAATTAAAAACAATTAACTAAATTATATACAATTATCTAAAGTACAAACAAACACTAAATTACAGAAAATAATAAACAAATTACAGAAATGTAAACTAATTACATCTAATCTAATAGCCCTATCAAAATAAAAAAGCCCCCCAAAATAAAAAAAAAACCAGAGCCTAAACTAAACTACCAATATCCCTTAAAAGTGCCTTTTGCGGGGCATTGCCCCAAAGTAATCAGCTCTTTTACCTTTAAAAAAAAATACAAACAACCCCCCCAACAGTAAAACCCACCACCCACACAACCAACCCCCCCCCCAAAAAAATACTAACTAAAAAAATCTAAGCTCCCCATTGCCCTGAAAAGGGCATTTGGATGGGCATTGCCCTTAAAAGGGCAGTTAGCTCTTTTGCAGGCCCAAAGCCCTTACCAAAAAATAAAACCCACCCAATACACCCTTAAAAAACCTTACACTAACCCCATGAAGATCGACTTACCGGGAGACATCTTCATCCAAGCCGGGCGAAGTGGTCCTCCAGATGGGCAGAAGTCTTCATCCAAGCCGGGCAGAAGTAGTCCTCCAGACGGCAGAAGTCTTCATCCAGATGGCATCTTCTATCTTCATCCATCCGGCGTGGAGCGGGTCCATCTTCAAGACTCGCATTCTATTGGCTGTTCCAATCAGCCAATAGGATTGAAGTTCAATCCTATTGGCTGATTGCATCAGCCAATAGGATTTTTTCTACCTTAATTCAGATTGGCTGATTCTATCAGCCAATCAGAATCTAAGGGACGCCATATTGGATGACGTCACTTAAAGGAACCTTCATTTGTTGGGTAGTCGTCGGCCGAGGAGGATGCTCCGCGTCAGATGTCTTGAAGATGGACCCACTACACGCCGGATGGATGAAGATAGAAGATGTCTTCTGGATGAAAACTTCTGCCATCTGGAGGACCACCTCTGCCCGGCTTGGTTTAAGATTTCTGCCTGTCTGGAGGACCAATTCACCCGGCTTCGATGAAGACCTCTCCCGGTAAGTTGATCTTCAGGGGGTTAGTGTTAGGGCTTTGGGCCCATCCAAATGCCCTTTTCAGGGCAATGGGGAGCTTAGGTTTTTTTAGTTAGTATTTTTTTGGGGGGGGTTGGTTGTGTGGGTGGTGGGTTTTACTGTTGGGGGGTTGTTTGTATTTTTTTTAAAGGTAAAAGAGCTGATTACTTTAGGGCAATGCCCCGCAAAAGGCCCTTTTAAGGGCTATTGGTAGTTTAGTTTAGGCCAGGGTTTTTTTTTTTATTTTGTGGGGAGATTTTTTTATTTTGATAGGGCTATTAGATTAAGTGTAATTAGTTTAAATTTCTGTAATTTGTTTATTATTTTCTGTAATGTAGTGATTGTTTTTTTTGTACTTTAGATAATTGTATATAATTTAGTTAATTGTTTTTAATTTATTTAATTGTATTTAATTGTAGTGTAGTGTTAGGTGTAATTGTAACTTAGGTTAGGTTTTATTTTACAGGTACGTTTGTATTTATTTTAGCTAGGTAGTTATTAAATAGTTAATAACTATTTAGTAACTATTCTACCTAGTTAAGATAAATACAAACTTGCCTGTAAAATAAAAATAAACCCTAAGATAGATACAACTATTAGTTATATTGTAGCTATCTTAGGGTTTATTTTATAGGTAAGTATTTAGTTTTAAATAGGAATAATGTAGTTAATGATAGTAATTTTATTTATATTTATTTAAATTATATTTAAGTTAGGGGGTGTTAGGGTTAGACTTTAGGGGTTAATAAATTTAATATAGTGGCGGCGACGTTGGGACGGCAGATTAGGGGTTAATAACATAATGTAGGTGGTGGCGGTGTAGGGGCAGCAGATTAGGGGTTAATAAGTATAATGTAGGTTATGGTGGGCTCCGGGAGTGGCGGTTTAGGGGTTAATAACTTTATTTAGTTGCGGCGGGGTCCGTGAGCAGCGGGATAGGGGTAAAACAGTTTAGTATAGTGTGGGTGTTTAGTGACAGGGTACCAATAAAGCTGGGAAAAAGCCGTACTTGGGCCTCTAGTTATCAATGTCTGTCGGACCTGATCAGGTCCGACAGACATCACTGAATACGGCGAGCAATACGCTCGCCGTATTCAGCATTGCACCAGCAGCTCACAAGAGCTGCTGGTGCAACACCGCCCCCTGCAGACTCGCAGCCAATGGGCCGCCAGCAGGGGGGTGTCAATCGGGTTGATTTCCGGCGATGTCTGTCCGCCTGCTCAGAGCAGACGGACAGGTTATGGAGCAGCGGTCTTTGTGACCGCTGCTTCATAACTGCTGTTTCTGGCGAGCCTAATAGTTACATTATAGCTATTTTAGGATTAATCTTTATTTTACAGGATTGACCTCGCATTCTATTGGCTGATTGGATCAGCCAATCGGATTGAACTTCAATCCGATTGGCTGATAGCATTAGCCAATCAGATTTTTCCTACCTTAATTCCGATTGGCTGATAGAATCCTATCAGTCAATCGGAATTCGAGGGACGCCATCTTGGATGATGTCATTTAAAGGAACCTTCATTCTTCGTTAGGGCTTCGATTCGGAAGGATGAAGATAGAAGATGCAGCGTGGATGAAGCCTTCTGCCATCTGGAGGACCTCTTCTGCCCCAATCGGATGAAGACTTCTGCGGTATGGAGGACCACTTGTGCCCGGCTGGGTGAAGACGGCTCAAGGTAGGGTGATCTTCAGGGGGTTAGTGTTAGGTTTTTTAAGGGGGGATTGGGTGAGTTTTAGAGTAGGGGTATGTGGTTGGTGGGTTGTAATGTTGGGGGGGTATTGTATTTTTTTTTACAGGTAAAAGAGCTGATTACTTTGGGGCAATGCCCCGCAAAAGGCCCTTTTAAGGGCTATTTGTAATTTAGTATAGGGTAGGGAATTTTTTTATTTTGGGGGCTTTTTTATTTTATTAGGGGGATTAGATTAGGTGTAATTAGTTTAAAAATCTTGTAATTCTTTTTTATTTTCTGTAATTTAGAGTTTTTTTTTTCTTAATTTAGTTTATTTCATTTAATTGTAATTAATTGTAGGTAGTTTAGGTAATTAGTTTAATGATAGTGTAGTGTTAGGTGTAATTGTAACTTAGGTTAGGTTTTATTTTACAGGTAATTTTGTATTTATTTTATCTAGGTAGTTATTAAATAGTTAATAACTATTTAATAACTATTGTACCTAGTTAAAACAAATACAAAGTTGCCTGTAAAATAAAAATAAATCCTAAGCTAGCTACAGTGTAACTATTAGTTATATTGTAGCTATTTTAGGGTTTATTTTATCGGTAAGTGTTTAGTTTTAAATAGGAATAATTTATTTAATTGTAGTAAATTTATTTTGTTTAATTTAAATTATATTTAAGTTAGGGGGGTGTTAGGGTTAGGGTTAGACTTAGGTTTAGGGGTTAATAAATTTAATATAGTAGCAGCGACATTGGGGTCGGCAGATTAGGGGTTAATAAATGTAGATAGGTGTCGGCGATGTTAGGGACGGCAGATTAGGGGTTAATAAAATTTAACTAGTGTTTGTGAGGCGGGAGTGCGGCGGTTTAGGGGTTAATACATTTATTAAAGTGGCAATGTCCGGTCGGCAGATTAGGGATTAAATAATTTTATTATAGGGTTTGCAATGTGGGGGGCCTCGGTTTAGGGGTCCATAGGTAGTTTATGGGTGTTAGTGTACTTTGTAGCACTTTAGTTAAGAGCTTTATGTTCCGGCGTTAGCCCAAAAAACTCTTAACTACTGACTTTTAAATGCGGTAGAAGTCTTGACAGGAGAGGGTATACCACTCACTTCTTCCAAGACTTGTAATAACGGCATTAGGAAAAGCCCATTAAAAAGATAGGATACGCAATTGATGTAAGGGGATTTGCGGTAGCCAAACGTTGCGGAAGAAAAGTGAGTGGTACACCTGTACCTGCAGGACTCGTAATACCAGCGGGCTTTAAAAAGCAGCGTTGGGACCTCTCAGCGCTGCTTTTTAAGGCTAACGCCAAATTTGTGATCTAGCCGCATGTTTCTGCTTTTGAATGTAACATTTAAATTACAAAAATGATACATATGAAATATAAAAAATGTTGATTTCTATATGCTAAAAGTGGAATTTATAAGCATGAACATTTGAAAACGGATTTTATAATTTTTGTATGCGTTTTAAATGGAATGTTTCATTCAATGCAGGAAAATGTAGCAATGTTGAAAGGTTAACCAATGACAGTTCTAGCAGAGGTGCTGGTGGAGGATTTTCACTCCCCAATCCTTGTCGTACTATGTCACCCTCAATTATCAAAGAAGTCAGTAGTAACCATAAATCAGCTTCCCATTATGAGAGAACTGAATGAGAGGAAAATAATCAACAGGTAAACTGATTACCCGTACCAGTACCAACACTTTATTTTTGTCTTAAAGGGTCATTCTAATGCAAATATTACATGATTACATGTGCATTTGTTTTGTTATGACTACTTATTAGTTAACGAAGCACAGATATTTGTCTTATTTTCACAACACGAACGCAGCATAATATTTAAAGAAAATGACTTTGTCAATATTCATTTGTTAGTGTGGCGGCTCCCAGGGCCTGCACAAAATGAGAAGGTCTAGGGCCCTCGGAGCCGCCACACCTGTGGGTCAATTTATAATTTGCCTTATGGATATGATTTGCTGTATCGAATCATGTTCGCCCAGCATCGTTAAATGGCGACAGCATATGCTGTCGTAATTTAAAGGGACACTGAACCCAATTTTTTTCTTTTGTGATTCAGATAGAGCATGCAATTTTAAGCAACTTTCTAATTTACTCCTATTATCAATTGTTCGTTCACTTGCTATCTTTGATTGAAAAGCAGGAATGTAAAGGTACGGAGACAGCCCATTTTTTGTTCAGCACCCTGGATAGCTCTTGCTTATTGGTGGCTACATTTAACCACCAATCAGCAAGCGCTAACCCGGTGCTGAACCAAAAATGGGCCAGCTCAGAAGCTTTACATTCCTGATTTTCAAATAAAAATAGCAAGAGAATGAAGAAAATTTGATAGGAGTAAATTAGAAAGTTGCTTAAAATTGCATGCTCTATCTGAATCATGAAAGACAGAATTTGGGTTTAGTAACCCTTTAAGAGCAGCAATGCCAATGGCTCAAAAGCAGGACTGTTCCTGTGCATTTGATTCCCTCAGTGGATACTAAACAAATACGGCCAAAGATTAGTGAAATAATGAAAGTGTTAATGAGCAGAATCTACATAATACAAGTGTTGTTTGAGCAGAATCTACACCGTTTGCACTTTTTGCACTGCTATTACAAGTCAATAGTCAACATTTATCATGTGAACTCTACAATAAATATGTTGAATAGCAAGAATACATATATCCAAGTTTAGGATGTACATTTCCCTCAGGTAATAGATTTCTAATAGAGCTCTCAATTCACTATTTCATTTCAGATAACATACATTCACCAAAGCTTCTCCAGCACAAATCTTCCACTAAGGTAGAGGAGGTTTCCATTTATTTCTTCTCTATAAAATTCCCATATTAATTATATGTATTATACTAAACATAAACACACATACACACTTGACCCTTTGCCTTCCATCCCTTGCAATACTCTGTATCCCCATACCTGTTCTACAACACTTCAAACCTTTTTTTTTTTCTCTTATTGACACTTTATTAAGCCTTTATTCACTCTCCATTCTTTTATTTCTATAGCATTTTAAGGTGTATTTCAAATCACAACAAACAATACAAGAAGAGAAAGGATAGCACAATAGTGTGTTATCCACAGATAAATACAAACACCACCAAACTCTTAAAGTTCTCATAAATCTTTCAAACACACAAGGTTCTAAACTTCATGACAGTGACAGTCTGCTCCTTTACATAAACAGTGTGGTGATTTCACTGAATGAAACTTTGTACAAAGAACAAGTAAAGAAGAAAAAGGCTCCATAATAGTGTCTTATCCACAGATAAATAGAAAATAACTGTCATTAAAAGATATATTTATAAATGTGTATCAACTAAACCAAAGGTGCCATTTGCACAGTTTAGGACCTTTAAACGCCTCTCACTTGACTCGCAAAAATGATATATGCAGCTCCCTCCGTCTCAATATATGAGGGCAATGCAAGGTATATATTTTAGAATCTTTAAGAACCCCTATATATATATATATATATATATATATATATATATATATATATATATATGAATGGCACATGACAAGATTTAGGTAAGTTTGTAGAATACCTTGTGTCTGTTTTTCTTCTCTCCAGAGAGATCACCTCAGAGCACAGATCTTTAGTTCTGTATTTTTCTAGGCCACAAAAACTATGGCACACATTCGTTTTGCTTTTCTGGGGGACCATTAGACTATTGGTGTTTTTCTAGGCCTTGGGCTATCAGATGGCCATCCCTGTATTAAAAGGGCCTTCCGGTCAGAATTGAAATGCACATAGATGAATTACATCTTTGAATAGAAACATATTTTCACTATATATGTATTGGCAAAAATGCTTCTAGTAAAAATTATCACTGCTTTAGCGTTTACATTCTTCTCTACACGTGCATGTGAAAAATAGCTAGATATTGTCAGTGCACCAGCATTTTAAATACTGCAACTACTCAGAGTGTCAGTGTGGCTTGTATTATGTCAGCAATTAACAAACAGCTAGATTACGAGTTTTGCGATAAGAGCTGCTCGGTAATAACTTGCAAGTTATTGTCACCGCTCACCTCCCTACAGCACTAGTATTACAAGTTTGCAAAAACACGGCATTAGCAGACAATTGCAGCAAAAAGCAAAGTTGAGCTCCATACCGCACTCCAATACCAACGCTGCGGTGAGCTGGTTTTACGTGCTCATGCACGATTACCCCATAGACATCAATGGGGAGAGCCAGCTGGGAAAAAAACACCCGCAATAAAGGAGCGTAAAGCTTCGTAACGCAGCCCCATTGATTCCTATGGGGAGACTAAATTTATGTTTACACCTAACACCCTAGCATAAACCTGAGTCTAAACACCCCTAATCTGCCACCCCCGACATCTCCGACACCTACCTACACTTATTAACCCCTAATCTGCTTCCCCCGACATCGCCGACACCTACATTATATTTATTAACCCCTAATCTTCCGCCCCCAACGTCGCTGCCACTATCCTAAAGTTATTAATCGTTAACCCTAACCCTAAGTTTAACCCTAACCCTAAAACCCACTAACTTTAATGTAATTAAAATAAATCTAAATTAAACCTACTATTAATAACTAAATATTTCCTATTTAAAACTAAATACTTACCTGTAAAATAAACCCTAAGCTAGCTACAATATAACTAATAATTATATTGTATCTAGCTTAGGTTTTATTTTTATTTCACAGGCAAGTTTGTATTTATTTTAACTAGGTAGACTAGTTAGTAAATATTTATTAACTATTTACTAACTACCTAGTTAAAATAAATACAAAGTTACCTGTAAAATAAAACCTAACCTGTCTTACACTAACACCTAACCTTACACTACAATTAAATAAATTACATTTATTAAATACAATTAACTAAATTACAAAAACAAACACTAAATTACACAAAATTAAAAAAAAATGATCAAATATTTAAACTAATTACACCTAATCTAATAGCCCTATCAAAATAAAAAAGCCCCCCCCAAATAACCCCCCCCCTAGCCTAAACTAAACTACCAATAGCCATAAAAGGGCCTTTTGCAGGGCATTGCCCCAAAGAAATCAGCTATTTTACCTGTAAAAAAAAATACAAACACCCCCCAACAGTAAAAACCCACCACCCATACAACAAACCCCCCAAATAAAATCCTAACTAAAAAAACCTAAGCTCCCCATTGCCCTAAAAAGGTATTTGTATGGGCATTGCCCTTAAAAGGGCATTTAGCTCTTTTTCCACCAAAACACTAGGCTAAAAATAAAACCCAGCCAAAAAAACTTTAAAAAAAAAACTAACACTATCCCCCGAAGATCCACTTACAGTTTTTGAAGACCCGACATCCATCCTCAATGAAGCTGGGAGAAGTCTTCATCCAAGTGGCAAGAAGTCCTCAACGAAGCTGGGAGAAATCTTCATCCAAGCGGCAAGAAGTGGTCCTCCAGACGGGCAGAAGTCTTCATCCAGACGGCATCTTCTATCTTCATCCATCCGGCGCGGAGCGGCTCCATCTTCAAGACATCTTGCGCAGAACATCCTCTTCTTTCCACGGCTCTTCTCGAATGAAGGTTCCTTTAAGTGACATCCAAGATGGCGTCCCTTGAATTCCGATTGGCTGATAGAATTCTATCAGCCAATCGGTATTATAGGTGAAAAAATCATATTGGCTGATGCAATTAGCCAAAAGGATTGAGCTTCAATCTTATTGGCTGATCCAATCAGCCAATAGGATTGACCTCGCATTCTATTGGCTGTTCCAATCAGCTGGCTTTGTTGAGGATGGATGTTGGGTCTTCAAAAACTGTAAGTGGGTCTTCCGGGGTTAGTGTTAGGTTTTTTTAAGGTTTTATTGGGTGGGTTTTATTTTTAGCTTAGGGTTTGGGCGTAAAAAGAGCTAAATGCCCTTTAAGGGCAATGCCCATTCAAATGCCCTTTTCAGGGCAATGGGGAGCTTAGGTTTTTTAGTTAGGATTTTACTTGGGGGGGTTTTGTTGTGTGGGTGGTGGGTTTTACTGTTGGGGGGTGTTTGTATCTTTTTTACAGGTAAAAGAGCTGATTTCTTTGGGGCAATGCCCCACAAAAGGCCCTTTTAAGGGCTATAGGTAGTTTAGTTTAGGCTAGGTTTTTTTTTTTATTTTGGCGGGGCTTTTTTATTTTGATAGGGCTATTAGATTAGGTGTAATAAGTTTAAATATTTGATCATTTCTTTTTTATTTTGTGTAATTTAGTGGTGGGGTTTGTAATTTAGTTAATTTTATTTAATAAATGTAATTTATTTAATTGTAGTGTAAGGTTAGGTGTTAGTGTAACTCAGGTTAGGTTTTATTTTACAGGTAAATTTGTATTTATTTTAGCTAGGTAGTTAGTAAATAGTTAATAACTATTTACTAACTAGTCTACCTAGTTAAAATAAATACAAACTTGGCTGTGAAATAAAAATAACACCTAAGATAGATACAATATAACTATTAGTTATATTGTAGCTAGCTTAGGGTTTATTTTACAGGTAAGTATTCAGTTTTAAATAGGAATTATTTAGTTATTAATAGTAGGTTTTATTTAGATTTATTTTAATTACATTAAAGTTAGTGGGTGTTAGGGTTAGGGTTAAGGTTAGACTTAGGGTTAGGGTTGGGGGTTAATAACTTTAGTATAGTGGCGGCGACTTGGGGGCAAAAGATTAGGGGTTAATAAATCTAGGTTGGTTGGCGACGATGTTAGGGACGGCAGATTAGGGGTTAATAAGTGTAATGTAGGTGCCTGTGTTGTCGGGACGGCAGATTAGGGGTTAATAACTGTAATGTAGGCGGCGGCGACATTGGGGGCAGAAGATTAGTGGTTAATAAGTATAATGTAGGTTGCTGCGATGTTAGGGACAGCAGATTAGGGGTTAATAATATTTAAAAAGTGTTTGCGATGCGGAAGTGCAGCGGTTTAGGGGTTAATGTGTTTATTATAGTGGTGGCGATGTCAGGAGAGGCAGATTAGGGATTAATAATTTTAGTGTTTGCGAAGCGGGAGGGCCTCGGTTTAGGGGTTAGTAGGTAGTTTATGGGTGTTAGTGTACTTTTTAGCGCTTTAGTTATGAGTTTTATGGTATGGCTTTGTAGCGTAAAACTCATAACTACTGACTTTCAGTTTACGTTATAGGCTGTAACGCTCACTTTTTAGCCTCCCAGGCAGACTTGTAATACCGGCGCTGTGGAAGTCCCATTGAAAAGGACTTTTTAAAAGCTGCGGTAGTTACGTTGCGTTAAGGCCAAAAAAGTGTGCAGTACAGAAATACCTGCAAGACTCGTAATACCAGCGGTAGTGAAAAAGAGCCTTAACGCTGCTTTTTCACTCATACCGCAAAACACGTAATCTAGCTGATATTGAGTCATTACCAGATGATACAAGCAAAAAAGTCTCTCTCAGCAAGTGCTGTGTTTAAAATGCTGGTGCATGGTGCATACTTAAATACACATATTAAACAGTGATATATTTTATTAGAAGCATTTTTGCTATGTTATACAGTTAAAAAATAAGTAACCTGTTTTATTTGCCTTAAATGTACACATGGTAGTTTAATCAGGTCTAATATAATTTATCATTTACCTCTGTTTATCCTAAAATAAAAATAAATTAGCGCTCCACTTGTAATCTAGCCCTTTGTGATTACCTTTTTTTTAATTATTTTATATTTTTCTGTGGATAACACACTATTGTGGAACCCTTTGTCTTCTTTTCTTGTTTTTTTTTAGCAGAGTTTCCAATAGGGAATACATGAGAAGGATAGATGAGAACTTTGAGAGTTTTTGTTTTTTAAATATAAACATATCATTGCCTTGTGGATTCCTAATTTTAAAGGGAGAATTTGTTTATTTTTTAATGCAAGTAGCAAATAATAATACCAGATTTTCAAAAACATTAATGAGAAAACTGTATTTCTGGTTGTGCATAAGTGCAAAGCTGACACTTTTTCAATATAATCACAATCAACACACTAGTACCGTGGTTTGAGCTACTATATATGTATCAAGTGTATTAAAATGCATTAGTTAAACGTTCCAACCAATTACTTGTTATACCAGATCAAGCATTATTGGTTGTGCCTGGAAAAGTATATAACTGAGATCAATCTTATAGCAATCCCACTGAAACATCAAGCTTGATTTAGGCACCGGGCTGATCCTTTACAGGGCCAGGTTAGCTATCACAGCATCAATCACACAAATGAGCAAATTATGTCTTACAGTGCATCGTTGAAGGATTGATTGAGATAAAGGCAAAAACTCACAAGTGTAGAGCAACTCCAGGTGCTTTTACAGCGTGAATTTCATTTGCATTCTCCCAGATAGTGATCAATTGATCTAGAGCAACTCTTTGCCCCTCTTGTATGGGAAACTTGCAAAGATGTGAACTCGACAGTTCAGAGACTGAACAAAACATTGTATTTAAAATGTTTTCTAAAAATATCAAAACCACAGTGTGTGATTAAATATGATTTTGATATATCTTATATACTGCTATTTCAGAACATGTAATTTTTGTCCTTTAATGATATTTAATTCTTAAACAACTCACACAAGTATGTGTGCATATATATATATATATATACACAGTATATATACACAGTATATATATATATATATATATATATATATATATATACTGTATATATATATTAGATGTAGAACAAAGCACTCGCTGGTCTTGAAAAGTGTCCAAACTTAATTTATTCTTAGTTACATTTCAGGGTATTTACCCCTTCATCAGACCAACAAAAATAAACAGCATAGCAAAAAAATTTAAGGGTTAGGTCCCTCCAACTAAAAGAAAAACCGTCAAAGGGTTACCATAACAACGCATACACAAATAGATAGAATAAATGCATACACAATTAAATACACAGAATAAATGCATATATCCCATTCCCACAAGTGTAAAATGACAGTGAGTACACAGATCCTATATACATAATACGTGTACCTTAAGAATATATACAAAACACCCATGTAACTAATACAATCCTATACTTAACATAAATATAGTGCTTGTCCACAACAGCATCAAATTATTCCACCAGTCACCTTATAAGTGAAGATCACAAGTATATAATAACATTGGTGATATAGTACTAAAACCTAAAATATTACATATCTACACAACAAAATGAGTCAGGAAGGTGTACTTACAATGGTAAGCACAGGAAAAACGCTGGAGCAATTACAGAGACTCTACAGCATCTGCTTGCTTCTGTCAGGGTTTTTTTCCCTGCTTTGTTTGCCATGTGCTGCTGGCAGCCATTTTACTCACCTCTCTTGCTGACTCATTTCCTGCACTTCCTTTTATGGCCAGACTGGTGTACATCATCCGTGTGAGACAGGATGCAGTCTCAGAATTGTGATGTCATCACTTATTATTTAAAGGGCCTCTGTTCAGTATGCTTTGCCCTTGCGTTGTCTCAGACCTGTTTGTGAGAACTCCTGTGTATTACCTAGCTATCTGACGTCCCTCCTGGTTCCTGATCCCTGGGTTGTTCCTGACTCTGCTGTTCTCCTTGTTCCTGATTCCGGCTCGTCTGACTACTCGCTTTGGCTCCTAACTCGGCTCGTCTGACTATTCGCTTTGGCTCCTGACTCGGCTTGTCTGACTACTAGCTCTGGTTTTGATTCCTGGCTTGTTATTTCACTTGTGGAGTTTTTATTATTATTTTTTTGCTATTAATAAAGGTGTGATTATTTTTGCACTTCTCGTCTCAGTCTGATTCCTGGCACCCTGACATTACGCAAGGGTCATGAATCCTGATGGTGCTAATAATCCACCTTTACCTGGCATAATTTCCAGGATGGATGAACAGGATCGCCGCTTGGATCAATTTGCACTAGCCCTGAAAACCCTGCTGACTCGCACTGCACATTTGGACCAAAGTGTCCTGCAAGTTATGGCTGCTCCTGTTTCCGCTGATGCACCTAGTCCTACCAGGAGCATGTCCCGTTCTGCGCCTCTACCTCAGCAATATGGAGGCGATCCTAATAAGTGCAGAGGGTTTTTGAACCAGGTGGGCATTTACTTTGAGATGTTACCTCAGGCGTTTCCCTCTGACAGAGCTAAGGTGGGATTTCTCATCTGTTACTCTCTGACACAGCTCTTGCCTGGGCTAATCCCTTGTGGGAGACTAATAAACCTGTGATTTCAAATTACCCTGAATTTGTGGCCTCCTTTCGAAGGGTATTTGATGTTTTGGCTTGCTCCTCCTATGCTGCTAAATGACTCATGTCCATTCAGCAAGGTACAAGATCTGTTGCTCAGTATTGGAACGAGTTCCATACGCTTGCTGCAGAGGTAGGTTGGAACAATCAAACCCTTGTTGCCGCCTTCTTTCATGGGCTCTCTGATGCGATTAAAGACGAAGTTGCTGCCAGAGATTTACCAGAAGATCTCGAGGGATTGGTGTCTTTTTTATCCTAATTGACATCAGACTAAGTGAGAGGCCCTCTTTCAAGGAGTGCTTGCAGAAGCCTCCTGTTCCGTTGTGTCCTACGTGTTCGTTCCCACCCATGCCTCCCTCTCCTCCCATGCCTCCTGGTTCCGAGTCACCAGGTACTGCTGAGCCGATGCAGTTGGGATTCATACATCTCTCCATGGCGGAAAGGGCCTTTAGGAGGAGGGAGGGGCTCTGCCTCTATTGTAGGTTACAGGGCCACCTTTTGAAGTCTTGTCCTACACGGCCGGGAAATGCTCACACCTATGGTACTGTTGAGGGCAGACCTTGGGTGGTTTATCCTCGTCCCCAGAACTGCTAAAGGAGAAACCTTTGGTCACGGTTGTCCTTTCCTGGGTGGACACCTCCATAGTCACCCAGGCACTTGTTGACTCCAGTGCTGCGGGCTATTTCATTGACAGTGCTTTTGTATCAAAGCACTCCATTCCTGTTTTGCCTCAGTCCATTCCACTTGCTATTGAGGCCATTGATGGCAGGCCCCTTCAGCCCGCACTCATTACTCATGAAACTCCTCCGTTATCCATGGCTGTTGAGGCTTTCCATTTTGAAACCCTCCAATTCCAGTTGATAAACTCTCCGCATTTTCCGGTTGTTCTGGGTTATCCCTGGCACCAAAAGCACAATTCCAGTCTCAACTGGTGCAGGTCCGAAATGTTGTCGTGGTCTCCGCAATGTATTTCCACTTGTCTTCGGAAACCAGCTAAAGTCTTGTGCACTTCTTCAGTATCTCAATTGCCAGAGGAGTACCGAGAGTTCCTAGACCTTTTTGACAAGGTGCGTGCCAGTACGTTGCCTCCTCATCGGTCTTACGATTGTGCCATATACCTGTTACCCAGAGCCATTCCTCCTCGGGCCGGGTTTACCCTCTGTCTGTTGCGGAGAATTGTGCTATGGAGAAGTATGTTGCCGATGCTCTGTCAGGGGGGTCATCCACAAATCCTGCTCTCCTGCAGAAGCTGACTTCTTTGTGAAGAAAAATGGTGGCAAGTTAAGACCATGCATGGATTATAGGGGTCTTAATCGTCTTACCATTAAGAATGCTTACCCTATTCCGCTCATTACGGAACTCTTTGACCGCTTCAAGGGAGCTACGGTCTTTAATAAACTTAATTTGAGAGGAGCGTACAATCTTGTTAGGATCAAGGGGGCCGCGAATGGAAAACAGCATTTAACACCAGCAGCAGGCATTATGAGTATCTTGTAATGCCCTTTGGCCTATGTAATGCTCCTGCTGTTTTCCAGGAATTTATTAATGATGTCCTATGAGATATGTTGCAATAGTGTGTTGTGGTGTACTTAGACGACATCCTCATACACTTACCCACACTTGAGGCTCATCGTTCTGATGTTACATGGGTTCCTCAGAGACTACGTGAGAACAACCTGTTTTGTAAACTCGAGAAATATGAGTTCCATCAGACTCAAGTAACCTTCCTAGGTTATGTTATCTCCATTGCAGGGTTCTCCATGGATCCTGACAAGTTATCTGCAGTTCTGCAGTGGCCTCGCCCAGTTGGTCTTCGGTCTATTCAACGTTTTTTTGGGTTTGCCAATTACTATAGAAAGTTTATTAAAAACTTTTCTGCCTTGGTCAAACCTATCACAGACATGACCCGTAAAGTGAATGATCCACTCCATTGGTCACCTACTGCCATTTGGGCCTTTGATAGTCTTAAGACTGCCTTTGCTGCCGCTCCAGTTCTGGCTCATCCTAACCCTGTCCTGCCTTTCTTTCTTGAGGTCGATGCCTCTGAGACTGGAGTAGGTGCCCTCTTGTCTCAAAGTCCTATGCCTGACGGTTCCTTGCATTCGTGTGGTTTCTTCCCTAAGAAATTGTCTCCAGCGGAGTGCAATTGTGAATTTGGCAACAGTGAATTACTGGCCATAATTTTGGCACTCAAGGAATGTAAGCATCTTCTCGAGGGTACTAGCGTGCCAGTGCTCATTCTTACTGACCACAAGAATTTAACTTATCTAACTGAAGCAAAATGTTTATCGCACCGACAGGCCAGATGGGCTCTATTTCTGTCTCGGTTTAATTATGTGGTCTCCTACCTGCCTGGTAGTAAGAATGTTAGGGCTGATGCCCTCTCTCGACAATTTTCACCTCTGTTTAAGGAGGAGTCTGTACCTACTCCAGTTATACCTCCTGACCATATTTTGGCTACCATATGTACTAATTTGACTTCTCCCTTGGGGGAGGAGATCCTGGCTACAAAAACCAATACACCTCCTGAGAAACCTAGTGGTAAGTGTTTTGTTCCTGAGAATATTCTAACTAAACTTTTGCACACTTACCACTATCCTACAGGGAGTGCAGAATTATTAGGCAAGTTGTATTTTTGAGGATTAATTTTATTATTGAACAACAACCATGTTCTCAATGAACCCAAAAAACTCATTAATATCAAAGCTGAATATTTTTAGAAGTAGTTTTTAGATTGTTTTTAGTTTTAGCTATTTTAGGGGGATATCTGTGTGTGCAGGTGACTATTACTGTGCATAATTATTAGGCAACTTAACAAAAAACAAATATATACCCATTTCAATTATTTATTTTTACCAGTGAAACCAATATAACATCTCAACATTCACAAATATACATTTCTGACATTCAAAAACAAAACAAAAACAAATCAGTGACCAATATAGCCACCTTTCTTTGCAAGGACACTCAAAAGCCTGCCATCCATGGATTCTGTCAGTGTTTTGATCTGTTCACCATCAACATTGCGTGCAGCAGCAACCACAGCCTCCCAGACACTGTTCAGAGAGGTGTACTGTTTTCCCTCCTTGTAAATCTCACATTTGATGATGGACCACAGGTTCTCAATGGGGTTCAGATCAGGTGAACAAGGAGGCCATGTCATTAGATTTTCTTCTTTTATACCCTTTCTTGCCAGCCACGCTGTGGAGTACTTGGACGCGTGTGATGGAGCATTGTCCTTCATGAAAATCATGTTTTTCTTGAAGGATGCAGACTTCTTCCTGTACCACTGCTTGAAGAAGGTGTCTTCCAGAAACTGGCAGTAGGACTGGGAGTTGAGCTTGACTCCATCCTCAACCTGAAAAGGCCCCACAAGCTCATCTTTGATGATACCAGCCCAAACCAGTACTCCACCTCCACCTTGCTGGCGTCTGAGTCGGACTGGAGCTCTCTGCCCTTTACCAATCCAGCCACGGGCCCATCCATCTGGCCCATCAAGACTCACTCTCATTTCATCAGTCCATAAAACCTTAGAAAAATCAGTCTTGAGATATTTCTTGGCCCAGTCTTGACGTTTCAGCTTGCGTGTCTTATTTAGTGGTGGTCGTCTTTCAGCCTTTCTTACCTTGGCCATGTCTCTGAGTATTGCACACCTTGTGCTTTTGGGCACTCCAGTGATGTTGCAGCTCTGAAATATGGCCAAACTGGTGGCAAGTGGCATCTTGGCAGCTGCACGCTTGACTTTTCTCAGTTCATGGGCAGTTATTTTGCGCCTTGGTTTTTCCACACGCTTCTTGCGACCCTGTTGACTATTTTGAATGAAATGCTTGATTGTTCGATGATCACACTTCAGAAGCTTTGCAATTTTAAGAGTGCTGCATCCCTCTGCAAGATATCTCACTATTTTTTACTTTTCTGAGCCTGTCAAGTCCTTCTTTTGACCCATTTTGCCAAAGGAAAGGAAGTTGCCTAATAATTATGCACACCTGATATAGGGTGTTGATGTCATTAGACCACACCCCTTCTCATTACAGAGATGCACATCACCTAATATGCTTAATTGGTAGTAGGCTTTCGAGCCTATACAGCTTGGAGTAAGACAACATGCATAAAGAGGATGATGTGGTCAAAATACTAATTTGCCTAATAATTCTGCACTCCCTGTAAAGCCGCAGGTCACCCAGGCAAGAACCAAATGATTTGCTCTGTCACTTGACAATTCTGGTGGCCAGGTCTTCGTTCTGATGTTGCTGTGTATGTTGCCTCCTGCTCAGTTTGTGCACAGAATAAGACTCCTTGACGTCTTCCTGTGGGTCTTCTTCAACCTATTGTTAATGGTGAGCATCCTTGGACACATCTTTCAATGGACTTCATTGTCGAGCTCCCTGTTTCCAATGGCAATACTGTTATCCTTATGGTGGTTGACCATTTTTCTAAAATGCCACATTGCATTCCTTTGAATAAGTTGCCTACCGCTCAGGAGCTTGCTTCAATTTTTGCCCGGGAGGTCTTCTGTTTACATGGGTTACCCAAGGAGATAGTGTCGGACCAGGGTAGCAAGTTTATCTCCAGATTATGGCATTCCTTTTGTTCTCAAATGGGGATCCAGCTTTCCTTCTCCTCAGCATATCACCCTCAATCCAATGGGGCTGCGTAATGGTCTAATCAAGCTCTGGAACAGTTTCTCCATTGCTATGTCTCAGATCACCACAATAATTGGTCTAAACTGTTACCTTGGGCAGAGTTTGCTTGTAATAGTGCTATTAATGCTTCCTCCAAGTTATCCCCTTTCATGGCGATTTATTGGTTTCAACCATCCTTGTTGCCTGATTCATTCATGTCTCAGGGTATACCGACTTTGGAGGAGCATCTCCGGCAGCTCCGTTCCACGTGGGTGCAGATTCAGGATTGCCTTCATCGTTCTATGCAGTACCAAAAGTTCCAGGCTGATCGTAGGCGTCTGCCCGCGACTTCCTATCAGGTTGGTGAGAGAGTTTGACTGTCCTCCCGCAAACTTGAACCTTCGTGTGCTTTCCAATAAACTGGCTCCTTCTTATGTTGGTCCTTTTTGAATACTACGACGGGTCAATCCTGTGGCCTACGCTCTTGACCTTCCTCCTGCATTGCGCATCTCCAATGTTTTTCATGTCTCCCTCTTGAAACCATTGGTTTGTAATCGGTTTACCACTGTGTTGCCTCGTCCCCGTCCTATCTTTGTTGACAACCATGAGGAGTATGAGGTCAGCAGCATTATTGACTCTCGTATGTCCAGGGGCTGCGTACAGTATTTGGTTCACTGGAGGGGCCATGGTCCGGAGGAGCGTTCATGGGTTCCCTCCTCTGATGTTCATGTTCCCGCCCTCCTCCGTGCCTTCCATGCCCGTTTCCCCAATAAGCCTTTTGTCCTCCCACGGGGAGGGGTCGTTGAAGGGAGGGTACTGTCAGTTTTTTTTCCCTGCTTTGTTTGCCATGTGCTGCTGGCAACCATTTTACTCACCTCTCTTGCTGACTCTGGTGCATACTGTGTGATGCTGCTCATTTCCTGCACTTCCTTTTATGGCCAGACTGGTGTACATCATCCGTGTGAGACAGGATGCACTCTCAGAACTGTGAAGTCATCACTTATTATTTAAAGGGCCTCTGTTCAGTATGCTTTGCCTTTGCATTGTCTCAGATCTGTTTGTGAGAGCTCCTGTGTATTACCTGGCTGTCTGACATCCCTCCTGGCTCCTGATCCCTGGTTTGTTCCTGACTCTGCTGTTCTCCTTGTTCCTGATTCCGGCTCGTCTGGCTACTCGCTTGGGCTCCTGACTCGGCTCATTTGATTATTTGCTATGGCTCCTGACTTGGCTTGTCTGACTACCAGCTCTGGTTTTGATTCCTGGCTTGTTATTTGACTTCTGGACTTTTTATTATTTTTTTGCTATTAATAAAGGTGTGATTATTTTTGCACTTCTCATCTCAGTCTGATTCCTGGCACCCTGACAGCTTCTTAGCACCCTGGCAGCCATTTTACTCACCTCTTTTGCTTACTCTGGTGCATACTGTGTGATGCTGCTCATTTCCTGCACTTCCTTTTATGGCCAGACTGGTGTACATCATCCGTGTGAGACAGGATGCAGTCTCAGAACTGTGAAGTCATCACTTATTATTTAAAGGGCCTCTGTTCAGTATGCTTTGCCCTTGTGTTGTCTCAGATCTGTTTGTGAGAGCTCCTGTGTATTATCTGACTGTCTGACATCCCTCCTGTTCCTGATCCCTGGTTTGTTCCTGACTCTGCTGTTCTCCTTGTTCCTGATTCCGGCTCATCTGACTACTCGCTTTGGCTCCTGACTCGGCTCGTTTGACTATTTGCTATGGCTCCTGACTTGGCTTGTCTGACTACCAGCTCTGGTTTTGATTCCTGGCTTGTTATTTGACTTCTGGACTTTTTATTATTTTTTTGCTATTAATAAAGGTGTGATTATTTTTGCACTTCTTGTCTCAGTCTGATTCCTGGCACCCTGACAGCTTCTTAGCACCCTGGCATTTGACTAGCTGTTTGTGAGAGTGCACTTACCATACTTTCACTCTCTCTTTCTATATATATATATATATATATATATATATATATATATATATATTATATACAATTGTGCTCATTAGTTTACATACCCTGGCAGAATTTATGATTTCTTGGCCATTTTTCAGAGAATATGAATGATAACACAAAAACTTTTCTTTCACTCATGGTTAGTGTTTGGCTGAAGCCATTTATTATCAATCAACTGTGTTTACTCTTTAAAAATCATAATGACAACAGAAACTACCCAAATGGCCCTGATCAAAAGTTTACATAAGAAGTGTGTTTGAGGGATAGTGCTAACAAATAGCTGAGAGCTAATATATCTGATGAAAACTCATATGAGAAAAAACATGAATATATAAGGAAAATCTATATAGAATGAATAAAAACTTTCGGCTAGATTTAGAGTTGGGCGGTAGCCGTGAAAACCAGCGTTAGAGGCTCCTAACGCTGGTTTTTACCGCCCTCTGGTATTTGGAGTCAGTCAGGAAAGGGTCTAACGCTCACTTTGCAGCAACGACTTTTCCATACCGCAGATCCCCTTACATCAATTGCGTATCCTATCTTTTCAATGGGATCTTTCTAACGCCGGTATTTAGAGTCGTGGCTAAAGTGAGCGTTAGAAATCTAACGAAAAAACTCCAGCCGCAGAAAAAAGTCAGTAGTTAAGAGCTTTCTGGGCTAACGCCAGTTTATAAAGCTCTTAACTACTGTGCTCTAAAGTACACTAACACCCATAAACTACCTATGTACCCCTAAACCAAGCCCCCCCCCCACACCACCGCCACTCTATTAAATTTTTTTAACCCCTAATCTGCCGCTCCGTACACCGCCGCCACCTACATTATCCCTATGTACCCCTAATCTGCTGCCCCTAATACCACCGACAAATACATAATATTTATTAACCCCTAATCTGCCGCCCCCAACGTCGCCGACACCTGCCTACACTTATTAACCCCTAATCTGCCGACCGAACCGCACCGCTACTATAATAAATGTATTAACCCCTAATCCGCCTCACTCCCGCCTCAATAACCCTATAATAAATAGTATTAACCCCTAATCTGCCCTCCCTAACATCGCCGACACCTAACTCCAAACATTAACCCCTAATCTGCCGACCCGAGCTCACCGCTAGTCTAATAAATGTATTAACCCCTAAAGCTAAGTCTAACCCTAACTCTAACACCCCCCTAAGTTAAATATAATTTTTATCTAACAAAATAAATTAACTATTATTAAATAAATTATTCCTATTTAAAGCTAAATACTTACCTGTAAAATAAACCCTAATATAGCTACAATATAAATTATCATCATATTGTAGCTATTTTAGGATTAATATTTATTTTACAGGCAACTTTGTATTTATTTTAACCAGGTACAATAGCTATTATTTAGCTATGATGTATTTATTTTAATCCAGCGCGGATCAATCTTCTTCTTCCGACGTCCAACTGAAGAATGAAGGCTCCTTTAAGGGATGTCATCCAAGATGGCGTCCCTCTAATTCCGATTGGCTGATAGGATTCTATCAGCCAATCGGAATTAAGGTAGGAAAATTCTGATTGGCTGATGGAATCAGCCAATCAGAATCAAGTTCAATCCGATTGGCTGATCTAATCAGCCAATCAGATTGAGCTTGCATTCTATTGGCTGATCGGAACAGCCAATAGAATGCGAGCTCAAACTGATTGGCTGATTGGATCAGCCAATCGGATTGAACTTGATTCTGATTGGCTGATTCCATCAGCCAATCAGAATTTTCCTACCTTTATTCCGATTGGCTGATAGAATCCTATCAGCCAATCGGAATTCGAGGGACGCCATCTTGGATGACGTCCCTTAAAGGAACCTTCATTCTTCAGTTGGACGTCGGAAGAAGAAGATTGATCCGCGCTGGAGGTCTTCACGATGGAGCCGTTCATCATCGGATGAAGATAGAAGATGCCGCTTGGATCAAGATGGTTGCCGGTCCAGATCGCCTCTTCTTCCCGGATAGGATGAAGACTTTGGAGCCTCTTCTGGACCTCTTCAGCCGCCAGATTATGGATCGCCAGCCCCTGCTTGGGCTTGGATGAAGATTTCGGAGCCAGGACGGATCAGTGTGATACCCGGCGAGGTGAAGATAAGGTAGGAAGATCTTCAGGGGCTTAGTGTTAGGTTTATTTAAGGGGGGTTTGGGTTAGATTAGGGGTATGTGGGTGGTGGGTTGTAATGTTGGGGGGGTATTGTATGGTTTTTTTTTTTACAGGCAAAAGAGCTGAATTATTTGGGGCATGCCCCACAAAAGGTCTTTTTAAGGGCTGGTAAGGTAAAAGAGCTTTGAACTTTTTTAATTTAGAATAGGGTAGGGCATTTTTTTATTTATATGGGGGTCTTTGTTATTTTATTAGGGGGCTTAGAGTAGGTGTAATTAGTTTAAAATTGTTGTAATATTTTTCAAATGTTTGTAAATATTTTTTTATTTTTTGTAACTTAGTTCTTTTTTATTTTTTGTACTTTAGTTAGTTTATTTAATTGTAGTTATTTGTAGGTATTGTATTTAATTAATTTATTGATAGTGTAGTGTTAGGTTTAATTGTAGATAATTGTAGGTATTTTATTTAATTAATTTATTGATAGTGTAGTGTTAGGTTTAATTGTAACTTAGGTTAGGATTTATTTTACAGGTAATTTTGTAATTATTTTAACTAGGTAACTATTAAATAGTTATTAACTATTTAATAGCTATTGTACCTGGTTAAAATAATTACAAAGTTGCCTGTAAAATAAATATTAATCCTAAAATAGCTACAATATAATTATTATTTATATTGTAGCTATATTAGGGTTTATTTTACAGGTAAGTATTTAGCTTTAAATAGGATTAATTTATTTAATAAGAGTTAATTTATTTCGTTAGATAAAAATTATATTTAATTTAGGGGGGTGTTAGGGTTAGACTTAGCTTTAGGGGTTAATACATTTATTAGAATAGCGGTGAGCTCCGATCGGCAGATTAGGGGTTAATGTTTTAAGTTAGGTGTTGGCGATGTTAGGGAGGGCAGATTAGGGGTTAATACTATTTATTATAGGGTTATTGAGGCGGGAGTGAGGCAGATTAGGGGTTAATAACTTTATTATAGTAGCGGTGCGGTCCGCTTTGCAGATTAGGGGTTAATAAGTGTAGGCAGGTGGAGGCGACGTTGAGGGGGCAGATTAGGGGTTAATAAATATAATATAGGGGTCAGCGGTGTTAGGGGCAGCAGATTAGGGGTACATAGCTATAATATATCTTGCGGTGGTGTATGGAGCGGCAGATTAGGGGTTAATAGTGTAATGCAGGGGTCAGTGATGGCGGGGGCGGCAGATTAGGGGTTAATAAATGTAAGGTTAGGGGTGTTTAGACTCGGGGTTCATGTTAGGGTGTTAGGTGCAGACTTAGGAAGTTTTTCCGCATAGCAAACAATGTAGCTGCGTTAGGAGCTGAACGCTGCTTTTTTGCAGGTGTTAGGTTTTTTATTCAGCTCAAACAGCCCCATTGTTTTCTATGGGGGAATCGTGCACGAGCACGTTTTTGAAGCTGGACGCGTCCGTAAGCAACGCTGGTATCTAGAGTTGCAGTGGCGGTAAATATGACTGTACGCTCCCTTTTTGGAGCCTAACGCAGCCATTCTGTGAACTCTAAATACCAGCGGTATTTAAAAGGTGCGGGAGAAAAAAAGCATGCGTAGCTAACGCACCCCTTTGGCCGCAGAACTCTAAATCTAGCCGTAAGTGTATAAAAAACAGCAATGGAAATAAGTGGTATGAATATATAAGATTATTAATTGGATGTCATAAAGGTATAATGAATTTAAATCTGTGTTGCCAAAAAATCAATCAGATTGGATATATGTATTCAAATAAATAAATATTTATTATAACAATGTTATAAGAATCTAACAATAAATCTTAAAAACTACTACTAAAAATGATGCCGGCATCGATAAAATCCTATTCCCTAAATATTATAACAAATCCCTAAATGTTATGACAATGACGTTAAAGGTGTACGTTTGGCTGATCCGTTTGAAAAGTATACATATGTGTGATCTAGAATTCTAAACAAAATTATTAACACATATATGGATAACTTGTAACTTGAGAGTCTATTATGGGAAAATATTTAGTAACAATGTTCCGTAATAGAAGTTATCCGTTTGTAATATTGTTACCAGTTTTATCTCCTTTGAGGATAATATTACCGATTTGGCAGTTCAAGGACAAGAATGTGGGGTTTGTTGGAAAAAGTAAATGTTTTCTCCGTATAACTTTTTCCCCGTTATATATTTTTAATTAGCTTTTATCACTTTTTAACATAGTTTAATTGGTCGGAGTAACCATATTAAAAATATTTTTTATCATCCTGTCCGATATAAGTTTTTAAAAAAAATCCCCTAGTCACTAGTTATAAGATTATATTTAGTATGTACTATCACGAAAATATGCCCTTGCAGTTATTAAAATCACTATGGAACATACAATTGGTAAAACATTTTAACACACGCTTAAATAACTGTTGTCAATATATATATATAAAACATTTTTAATATATTTTTATTTTATTTTTGTATTTCTATTAAAGGGTTGCCAAGATTGGATATATTGTATCAAATCGATTAAATACCCGGTTCAAAAATTGAAAAACAGATATACTAAGGTCAAATGTATATATGTGAATTGATAAAAACAATGTATTTCGTTTACATCATATATTTTGTTTAAATATATGACTAAGTTTTTATAACACACTAGTTGACACAACCTCATACCGTATTTCTAATGGTTTAGACACTATTGGCTGGATATTATCCAATAAGAATAGAGAGAGGGCTATTTAAAATGGCCAAACGATTTAGTAAGTATCTTGATAAAGGCCCCTGGTGGCTGAAACGCGTAGAATTTGCTTACTAAACCCTGAACACTTATCACTTTATTTTCAACTAGATGAGGTATCGTTGGTAGATAGGACAGGTACATTGAGCGGTCACGGCAAACTTGTGAGCTGCCTCTGTATGTGTAATCCCTGCCCCAGGACCTACCCATATGAACCCACAGTGCTTGGAAAGTCTATTACCATTTGGCTCTAATACTGCACGACGGCACTTTATTGATGGGAATCACTACCTGAACTTTAACCCGGATTGTGATCCATCTAAGAACACTATCATTTCAAACGCTGAACATCCACTGTGGAGGACGGACCACACAAGGGGAGAGCGAACAGACGCTGAAAAACCCATGGTGTAAGACGGACCGCAGAGCGGGGAAAAAGTTATATGGAGAAAACATTTACTTTTTCCAACAAACCCCACATTCTTGTCCTTGAACTGCCAAATCGGTAATATTATCCTCAAAGGAGATAAAACTGTTAACAATATTACAAATGGATAACTTCTATTACGGAACATTGTTACTAAATATTTTCCCATAATAGACTCTCAAGTTACAAGTTATCCATATATGTGTTAATAATTTTGTTTAGAATTCTAGATCACACATATGTATACTTTTCAAATGGATCAGCCAAACGTACACCTTTAACGTCATTGTCATAACATTTAGGGATTTGTTATAATATTTAGGGAATACGTTTTTATCGATGCCGGCATCATTTTTAGTAGTTGTTTTTAAGATTTATTGTTAGATTCTTATAACATTGTTATAATAAATATTTATTTATTTGAATACATATATGCAATCTGATTGATTTTTTGGCAACACAGATTTAAATTCATTGTACCTTTATGACATCCAATTAATAATCTTATATATTCACACCACTTATTTCCATTGCTGTTTTTTATACACTTAGTTTTTATTCATTCTATATAGATTTTCCTTATATATTCATGTTTTTTCTCATATGAGTTTTCATCAGATATATTAGCTCTCAGCTATTCGTTAGCGCTATCCCTCAAACACACTTCTTTTGAATCCACGAGTGCACTTTATGAGGTTAGTACACTATTTTTGGGATTAGCTATAGGAGAGTAAGAGTGTAGTATCTTTAATCACACCCCATATCTACATCAAAAGTTTACATACCCTGGTGATTTTGCCCTGATAACATGCACAAAAGTTGACACAAAGGGCTTTGAATGGCTATTAAAGGTAACCATCCTCACCTGTGATCTGTTTGCTTGTAATTAGTGGTGTGTATAAAAGGTCAATGAGTTTCTGGACTCCTGAAATACCCTTGCATCTTTCATCCAGTGCTGCACTGATGATTCTGGATTCTGAGTCATGGGGAAAGCAAAAGAATTGTCAAAGGATCTGCGGGAAAAAGTAGTTGAACTGTATAAAACAGGAAAGGGATATAAAAAGATATCCAAGGAATTGAGATCGCAAATCAGCAGTGTTCAAACGCTAACAAAGAAGTAGAAAATGAAACCAAACCACGGTCAGGTAGACCAACTAGAATTTCAGCCACAACTGCCAGGAAAATTGATCGGGATGCAAAGACAAACCCACAAATAACTTCAGATGAAATACAGAAAATGTGGTGTGGCTGTTTCAAGATGCACTATAAGGAGGTACTTGAAGAAAGATGGGCTGCATGGTCGAGTCACCAGAAGAAAGCCATTACTACGCAAATGCCACAAAGTATCCCACTTACAATACACCAAACAGCACAGAGACAAGCCTCAAACCTTCTGACACAAAGTCATTTGGAGTGATGAGACCAAAATTGAGTTTTTTGGCCACAACCATAAATGCTACATTTGGAGAGGAGTCAAATGGTGAGCTGTGAAACACGGAGGTGGATCACTGATGTTTTGGGGATGTGTGAGCTACAAGGCACAGAAAATTTGATCAGAATTGATGGCAAAATGAATGCAGCATGTTATCAAACAGAACGCCTCATTTTCCACTTCTTGATTAGAATTTAAACACTGCTGATTTGCATTCTTAATTCCTTTCCTAATTCTTAAACTGTTTTATACAGTTCAACTACTTTTTTCCCACAGATCCTTTGAAAATTATTTTTCTTTCCCCATGACTCAGAAGAAACGTCAGTGCAGCACTGGATGAAAGATGCAAGGGTCTATCAGGAGTCCAGAAACTCATTGACCTTTTATACACACACACTAATTACAACCAAACAGATCACAGGTGAGGATGGTTACCTTTAATAGCCATTCAAACCCCTTTGTGTCAACGTGTGTGCATGTTATCAGGCCAAAATCACCAAGGTATGTAAACTTTTTATCAGGGTCATTTGGGTAGTTTCTGTTGTCCTTATGATTTTAAAAGAGTAAACACAGTTGATTTATAATAAATGGCTTCAGTCAAACACTAACCATTTTTTGAAAGAAAAGTGTTTGTGTTATCATTCATATTCTCTGAAAAATGGCCAAGAAATCATACATTCTGCCAGGCTATGTAAACTAATGAGCACAACTGTATATATACAGGCATACCTCACTTTATTGTGCTTTGCAGATATTGCTCTTTTTACAAATTGAAGGTTGTGGCAACCCTGTGTCGAGCAAGTCTATCAGCGCCATTTTTCAAACATATATAGACATATAAACACAAATACACATGAATACATGTATATACACACCTATATATTCACACCACCAGCAAAAAGATTATGACTCACTGAAGGCTCAGATGATGGTTAACATTTCTTTAGCAATAAAGTATTTTTTATTTAAGATATGTACATTTCTTTTTAGTCAAAATGCTATTGCACTCTTAATAGACTACAGTATAGTGTAAATACAACTTTTTATATGCACTTAGAAAAAAAATGAGTGTGACTCACTTTATTGCTATATTCACTTAATTGTGGTGGTCTGGAACCAAACCCACAATATCTCTGAGGTACGCCTGTATATAGATAGATAGATAGATAGATAGATAGATAGATAGATATTTTTGTCTGTATGTGTGTTTGTATAAAAACTATACTGTATATATATATATATATATATATATATATATATCTGTAAATGTTCATATTATGTATAAAAGTTTATGAATGTTTTTAATTCAGGTGTATGCATATAGAGGTTCTATATTACTTCATACCTGCTATTTATGTGTACAAATCATATTAATAACAATCTTGATTTAAACTGTTCTCTCATGTTACGATTTTAAGACTTGCGGAGACGTACATTACATTTGGAGTAAGGAAGCGCTCACTACAATTTTTGATAAAACATCTTATTGACTAGTAACATTCCCTCTGAGAACACTGACATTGTACAAGCACAAGGTCAATCTATGTTAAATGCCTCATCATTAGTCATTGCCAAAAGGCAACCAGTGAATTGCAACAAAAAGAATGTGCAGATATTGGATCGCTTACATTACGTTTGCATTAGCTGGTCTCTTAGGGAAATGTTTAATATTTCATAAAAAATTGCTCTCTACAGTATTTTAGAAATTGAAAATAATGGTATTAAAAAATACAAATTCTATTAGCTGAAATAGAAAAAATATGGCCGTAGGGAATTTATAGGCTCATCTACTTTACTGTTCCTACTTAGAAGACTTAAGGGAACATTGTGTTATAAATGTGCTCTCCTTAATATGTCCCCAATAGTCCATTTAATCTGCTGGAGTATATTAAATTGTCAACAAATAACTCTTTTGCCTTCATTTTGTCATTTGAAATAGCTATTTTTGCCTGTCACCTATACTGAAAATATGAATACAGCAGTATTCTCTATTCTCTATAGATAGACAGCAGCAGAAAACCAACCTCCCAGTGGAATGTTGATCTCAGTGCTTGGAATACAATGAACCCTTGTCAGCTACTTGCCTGAGTACATTATTATAGTAACTTTCATGTATATGATATGATAGTAACTTTCAATTATATTAAGGGGCTTAATGTTAATATTTTTCATAAAAATAAAAATTCAAGAACAAGGTGAAGGGTAGTTTTTACCATGGGGAGGAACTTTATATCTCATTAAGAGGAGTTCACTAAAATGTTTTATGTAAAAAAGAGAAACAAATGTAACAATACAATGCTTAGCAAAATATACTAATGATGTCTCTCCATGCCAGTGAGTTTATGAGAATCTGGTGCTTAGAAAGAGAGAGATAGAGATAATATGAGATAGATGATAGATAATAGATAGATAGATAGATAGATAGATAGAGAGAATATGAGATAGAAAGAGAGATAATATGAGATAGAAAGAGAGAGAATATGAGAGAGAGAGAGAGAGAGAGAGAGAGAGGGGGGGGGGTCTATAGATAGATAGGGAGATCTGCTCTGCCTGAAGGTTCAGAGTCAGACCATGTAGAAGGGTGTGCTCTTGAGAACAATAGGGTAAACAGCTTTTTTAAATACAAAATTTGAACTAAGTAAGCAACTTAACATGCTAATACTCTGTAGCAGGTATAACAAGTAATTGTAAACACATTGGCCCATATTACAAGTGGCGTGCTAAAGCTAGCACGAGGCGTGATAGGCAGTATTTCTGGACCGCGCTAAAATTAGTGTGCAACTTGATATTACAAATTCCATGGTAAAATAGATTTGCCAGAGTATTTTCTTTCATGATTAAGATAGCGCAAGAGCATACATTTGTAAGCAACTTTTTATTTTATTATCTTGGTATCCTTTGTTGAAGGTGTGGCACTGCACTACTTGGAGGGAGCTAGCTGAACACATTGTTAAGCCAATGAGAAGAGGCATAAATGTGCAGCCACCAATCATCTGCTAGCTCCCTTCCTGCTTCTGAGATTCAGCCTACCTGTAGGTATACTTTTCAACAAAGGATACCAAGAAAAAGAAGCAATTTAGATAGAATAAGTAAATTGGAAAGTTGTTTAAAAGTTCATGCTCTATCTTAATCATGAATGAAAAAAAATGTTTTTAATGTCCCTTTAACCCCTTAAGGACTGTGAATTTCAGAGGGAAAACTTGCCCAAAAGAATTTTTTTAATTTTTGCTATCACTCCTTTTAAACAGAAATAGAGCCTTGTTTTTTTATTTATCTATCAAAACTATATACATTCATGCAAAAAAGAAAGTACACCCTCTATGGTTTTACGTATCAGGATATGATAAAAATCCTCTGGTCCTTAGCAGATCTTAAAATTAGGTAAATACAACCTCAGGTGAACAACAACACATGACATATTATACTGTGTCATGATTTATTTAACAAAAATAAAGCCAAAATGGAGAAGCCATGTGTAAAAAACAAAGTACTCCCTTACTGCTTTCATAGGAATTAGGAGACCATGTGCTGCTAATCAAATTCCCTTGATTAATTGATCATCAGCAAGTGTGACCACCTTTATAAAAGGCAAAGTTTTAGCAGTTTGCTGGTCTGGAGCATTCAGGTGTGTGTTAACACAATGTCAAGGAGGAAAAACATCAGCAATGATCTCAGAGAAGCAATTGTTGCTGCCCATCAATCTGGGAAGGGCTATAAGGCCATTTCCAAACAATTTAAAGTCTATCATTTTACAGTTAGAAAGATTATTTACAAGTGGAAAACATTCAAGACAGTTGTCAATCTTCCCAGGAGTGGACCAGCAAATTCTCCCCAAGGTCAGACCGTGCAATGCTTAGAGAAATTGCAAAAAAACAAAATTACATCTCAGCAGGGGCGTATTAAGGCATAGGCCAACAAGGCCGGTGCCTAGGGCAGCAGATTTTTAAGGGGCAGCAGAATTTTGATTCCCTAGGGCCACTCTACTGAACTCAGGGCCGGGTGGCTAAATCAACCAATTACTAATGACTTAAATGGCTGGCCCGGCTATTGCTATCCTATGGGATTGTATGTGGGTGCGCATGACGTGGTGACAGTGGAGGCGGAGCTCACTTGCGCAGCCTGGCCTGGACTGAGAGGGAATGCGGTATTCTTCCTGGCTCCACCGCGTGATTGAGACAGACTACACAGCGCAGTGTGCACTACAACGTGACAACTGTGAAACAGCATATGCCTTTCTCCCTTCAATACATCTTCATTAGGCATTACAATACTTAAATGGATTAGTCACTAAATACTTGTACATTTACTGTTTGTCTATCTGTCATACATGCAAAGAATAAGTATTTATTGCTGAATCTATACAACTATATGACTTAAAACACAACTAAAAATATGTTGTATGCATTTAATACATTCAGAAACAATACAAGTATATACTTTATTATGATTGTATCATGTGACTTTATCCCCTAGGATACAATTCCTAAACCTATCATAACTACTGTTGTATTTTTTAAGTACTTTTAAAGGCCAGTTTGTACATTCATTACATATTTATCCAAGCAGATATTTTGCTTAAATAACTGTCAATCACCAAAGAAGATGTTTAAGGTTAAACAACTACATACTGGCAAACTATCATACAGTGAAGGATATTTTTTTCTGATATAAACACTTTAATCATCTGACTTGCAAAATAATGTCTTTATATATATATATATATATATATATATATATATATATATATATATATATGTATGTGTGTGTGTGACCAGAGTGAATGCAAGCCCTAGTGAACATCTACTTATAAAAACCTTATTTTATTATTTTTTACACCCTGCCCCAAAAATATTATGTCTAAAAAAAGGCCTTAAACCTGGGGTGGAGTGGGGGGTGGGGGGCAGCAGAATTTTGATTGCCTAGGGCAGCACAAAACCTAAATACGCCCCTGCATCTCAGACTCTACAGGCCTCAGTTAGCATGGTAAATGTTAAAGTTCATAACAGTACAATTAGAAAAAGACTGAGCAAGTATGGTTTGTATGGAAGGGTTGTCAGGAGAAAGTCTATTCTCTCTAAAAAGAACATGGCAGGTTTGCAAAGTTGCATCTGAACAAACCACAAGAGTTCTGGATCAATGATGAGAACAAAGTGGAGATGTTTGGCCATAATGCACAGTGCCACGTTTGGCAAAAACCAAATCCAGCATATCAGCACAAACACCTCATACCAACTGTCAAGCACAGTAGTGGAGGGTTGATGATTTGGGCTTGTTTTGCAGCCACAGGGCAAGTATTTCTCTGGGGGTCCCCTTTGTTCAGAAACAGCAGACATGTATAGCTTTACAATTCTTTTTGACAATACGAAGGCTGTGAATTGCAGCTGCGCACCACACTTCTTAAATTCTGGCAGTGAATGGGTTTATCAGGTAGCTTGCAAGGTTAATCTTAGCTGTAGTGTAGTGATTACCCTCCCGCCTGACACCTCCCACCCTCTCCCCCTAATAAACTGATAACAGCTAGAGATAAAGAAAAATTGCAAGACTCTGCACTGTAGCTCAAAATTAATATTTTATTTGGACAGAAAATTTCAAACAAAATTCTATTGAAAATTAAAATTTTCACATCTCTTTTTATGTGTTTGTAATAGAGACACTAAGAAGAAAATGTTCTTTTTATTTTTAAATTGATATATCTATATATTAGGATTGTGCATTAATTTTGTTACTAATGCAAATTTGTTACTAAAATATGGGTATTCATTTCATTTTCACGAAAATAAAATCCAAACGAATACACTAATTAATTTAAAGAAAATTAATAAATACAGCTGAAATTCATCAGAAATCATTCATTTCCTTTAAATAGGGCTTTTAAGGGTTAAATACTTACTTCTAGCCAGCTGGAGAGCCGCGCTAATCTCGTCCCAGATCCTGCTTTAAAGAAGAAGGTACTTTTGCGCAGGCTCTGGGATCCGCCACAATAAGCTTCCTATTAACTCGTCCTGGGGCTCTTTGAAGAAGGGCCAGGATTAGTGCGGCTCTCCAATGAGCTAGATGTAAGTATAAATCTACAGGTGAACTTTTCATCTGTAGCAAAGGAACATTTACATTTAAACTAAAATGAAAACCAAATAGTGCAGCAGAAGAATATTCAGAAAAACAAGTTTTTCTGAATTTTCTTTAAGAAAGATTTGTACAAAACAAATGTTTCGCTGCTGCACATGTCTATATCTGTATATATTCATATAGATATATAGGTATATCTGTATATATTCATATAGATATATAGGTATAGATATATTTTACAAATATATATATATATATATTTATTCAAAAATAAAAATAACATTTTCTCTCTAAGTTAAGAAGATAGAAATTTGAAGTATTCTTAACACACCTTCGGCTTTAGATCAGTTGCTCTAGAACAGTTTTGGGTTAGTGCGTAAGCGATAAAAAGAAAATGATTTCTTTAGCGTGTCCTATAGAAGTCTATGGGAAACAGGAGGTAGTGCAGTAGTGATATTAGTGATACAAACTTATTGCTCCACTTGTAATCTAGGCCTTTAAGGGGAAACCAATTTAATTATGCCTTGAGACTGCCTGCTACATATCCAGGATATTCTACATTCTCATATTATAGCTTTAAGGTATAATTTCTTACCTATATTAAAAAGTTTAAAAGGACACTCTTTTATAATTCAGAAAGAGTATGCGGTTTTAAGACACTTGTCCATTTACTTCCATTATCAAATTTTGCACAGTATTATTATCTACACACTTTCTGAGGAACAAGATCCTACTGAGCAAGTGCGCAGGCTTACAGGGTATACTTATACTAGTCTGGGATTGGCTGATGTCTGTCACATGATACAGGGGGCTGGAAAATGAGAGAAAAAATAAATTTGTCAGAAAAAAAATCTAATGCTTTATTCTGCACTTGTTAATTATGCAATTCTACTGCATTGAGAGGTCCTTTAATATATTTTATGTTCTCTCTCTCATAACATCCTTTTTTCTCCTTTTTTTCTTTTAATAAGCCAATTAAAGAGGTATTGAAAATAATATAAAATATTTTTAAAGAATTTTTAATTTATGAAACACTGTTAAGCATGTTACTTAAATGCTATGAATTATTAACCTTTCCTATCCCTTCTGGAGGGCCTTGCTTGTGTCCAGGCTATATGTCCAGTTGTCCAGTGCAGAAGTACAAACTGAGCTGTGCACAGCCTGATTTAAAAAATTTCTACATCTGAAAATATGTTTGTGCCTTGTAGTTTATGCTAACTGACTGCATATATATTTATGCGTAAAATTATTTAACAATGTTATGTATATGTAAAATAATATGTAAAATAATAACTACAAATTGCATTTAAATTAGTCTAAAAGGTTATGTTCATATCTGACTATAAATTAGACACATAAACCACTGGACATCGTCATTAAATATGTTTTTCTGCTGCACTGTCTAATTATACACATTATACATTGTAAACAACAGATAATGTTTGTAGATTGAAATGATTTATGTTCCCTCACTGTTTTAATGGGATGTGGTATTCATTTGCATAATAATGGTACAAAATGTATGAAAAAGTAATTTGCCAGTAGGCTCTATAAACAGAAGTATTACATTTTGGGAGATAACTTTATGACTTTTTGTGTGGCTGTAGGTTAGGGACAATGAGAGGAAGAGACTTTGGCATGATCAGGGGCCAATCACCATTTTGCCAAATGCTATAAATAACTGTTCTATTTTGCTTTTAATGTAGCTGTGTGCTTTTCAAGAGAGATATAGGTTTTATCTGTGGACAAATAAAACCCCAACATCAAAAAGACCCTCTGAATTGTCCAGTTAACTCATCACAGATCCACAACAGCCAATTTTTAGCAAATATTATTTTTTATTAAAAATTCATATATCCAAAAAAGGATAGTGATAAAACAATTTCAAACCAATTAAATAAATATTTTCTCTCATTTCGTTATGTGTTTCTCAGCCTCTGGTGGCGTGAGTTAGCTGGGCAACTCAAAAGGCAGTTTGGTGTTGGGGTTTCATCATTCCACAGAATAGTTAATGTAGTGCCCCATTAGTATTTTTTCTAGATTTCTACTGTTGTTGAGTAAAGCGACTGAGCACCTGTGGTTTAAGACTGCGGGACCTCTAAAGGGAATTCCATTGCTTGTGATCTATCAAGTGTGACACTTCTGTGAGAACTATAGACACCTTGATTGGTACATTTATATGGTCTGTAATATACACATTGTTGTGGGATTATAACAAGTGTGCCTTACTTGTATTGATTTGTGAAACCTGTAGAGAGGATCCACAAATGTATTTATTTGATATATATACAATGTTATTTAACACTTGCCTGAGGAAGGAGAGTTGTATCTGAACACAAAACTGGCACTCACTGGCCTTTCCATAAAAATCTTTTACTGTGAAAGTAGTGACGTTTCAGAGACAAAGTATCCTCTTCCTCAGACACAGTGTATACAAAGTGCAAACAATATATAGCAAACATTACACAAACCCCACCCCCCAATTAGGACCCAAAAAAATGCCAAAAGGTAGTCATGGTAACCACCCAATCACATAGTAAACAAATATAGTGTGTAATTAATTCCAACAAAGCTAATGCACAAATCTGTCTGAGCTTAATAATAAGTGCATGTGAATGAGATATATGTGACATGTATCATGTAACTAGATCAATATGGCCTGCATTAGAGAGTAGGCACAACATAGAGGAACAGGCAAACAATGAAATGCCCATTAGCATGTTAGCATGCGTATCTTACTTTGACCGCAACTTAATCACTATACAGCAAATTTCATATACTATACAGACAATGCAACAAAAACCTATAATATATACGTATATGGGGCTCTGTAAAGCCGTGATCCATCTCTACCATTTAATCAATGGCAACATCCTAGAGTGGGTTACAAAAGGAATAAAAATTTAAAGGATAATCTAATAATTACTGACCATTCCCCTTGCTATAAGAAAACCAATTGGCTTCAACAAAATAAAAAACAGGGCTGTTTCAGGTGTGCAGGGTGTACGACCTGCGATGCTATGGTACCTGGCTCTACTTTTGGACATCCACATACAAATAAGAGATTTTCTATCCGGCATTTCATCACCTGCACTACCACTTATGTGGTCTATTTGTGGAATTGTAGTTGTCCTGATGCCAGGACACAGTTTGCCAACCACAGATCAGCCATCAGGATTGCCATAAAGAATCAGAAGAGTGAGCAGCCAGTGGCGAGGCATTTCTTGGAGGCCGGCCATACGGTGAATGATCTTCGCTTTGTTCTGATAGATCATATCCCCCCTCTGAAATGTGGGGTTGACAGAAATAGAATACTCCTGCAAACAGAAGCGAGGTGGATCTAATACCTGAACACTGTGCAACCTAATGGACTCAATACGGTCATAGACTGGCACTGTTTTTTATGACTTTGGGACTATCTTGTCATCAATAATGAGGGTCCATGTCTGTTTTAAATCTAACGAGAGTCCAAGACCATTGGTATAAACTTTTGATTTTAGGGTCCACTATATGCTTTTGTCATAGGCTCCATTTTAGATTATACATAATAGTTTAGTATTAATCATGTACTAGATTTGGTACATTATTTATTTCCAATAGACGATTATCCCCTTGCAGTATATTTTTGTATACATTTTTGAGTTTAGGGTCTACTATATCCTCTTGTCATAGGCTCCATTTTTTATACATATTAGGTCAGTATCAATTATATACTAGATTTGGTACATCATTTAATTCCCATAGACGATTATCCCCTTGCAGTATATTTTGGTTTTAGGATAACTTCCTTAACTATTCAGTTTGGGGCATAGTGCATTAAACATGAGTGGTTTGCTTCCCTCACATAGTTTTGATAACACTGTATTTGCCTCTACTAGTTTGTATTGTGTAGGCCTTTGAGTTTAATGTTAATTGTTCCCTCTTGTCATAGGCTCTTATCCATAGTATACACAGATGATGTTTTTATACACACATTATTTTGTATTGGATCTAGTAATATGTTTTTCAATGCATACTATATATGGGGATATATATCCTTAGGGTTAGCCAATGTTTTAGCCTTTTCATTATGTACTCATTGGATCTGCTTTATCAATTTGGTCTTCCTTTTACTATTATGAGCACTTTGGCAGTGAACGGTGCGTTGCCATGGCAATGCTGATGCTGGCTGCTGATTGGGCCTAGTAGGCATGTGCTCTTTCAGGAAGTACTTGGATTATGTTTTCTGATCAAGCTGTAACGGTTTTGTAAGTAACCACAGCTTTACAGAGACCCATTTATATATAACAGTTTTTTTGTTGCATTGTCTGTATAGTATATGAAATTTGCTGTATAGTGATTAAGTTGCGGTCAAAGTAATATACGCATGCTAACATGCTAATATGCATTTCATTGTTTGCCTGTTCCTCTATGTTGTGCCTACTCTCTAATGCAGACCATATTGATCTAGTTACGTGATACGTCACATATATTTCATTCACATGCACTTATTATTAAGTGCATTAGCTTTGTTGTATTTAATTACACACTATATTTGTTTACTATGTGATTGGGTGGTTACCATGACTACCTTTTGGCTTTTTTTTTTGGTCCTAATTGGGGGGTGATGTTTGTGTAATGTTTGCTATATATTGTTTGCACTTTGTATACACTGTGTCTGAGGAAGGGGATACTTTGTCCCCGAAACGTCACTGCTTTCACAGTAAAAGATTTTTTTGGAAAGACCAGCGAGGGCCAGTTTTGTGTTCAGCTATATTTAATTACACTAGCACCCTGGCAGTTGATATACTGAGTGAGAGTGCTCTCCCTTGTTAATATATATTGTATATAAAGGCTGAAACGATCATCTGGGGTTGTCGTGTTTCTTGTTCAGAGAGGAAAAGCCTAGTATTTTGGCACTGGACTGACCTTAATAGGTAGGATCAGACTGATATACTACAGGAAAGTTATATTGTATGAAAAGCATTAATGGGCTAAAAAGAAGCTGCACCACGGTGGTTAATTGCCATAGAACAAGATAACAAGTTATAGTGCTCTTCTGTCCATCTTTCTGTCTGTCTGTCTCTATCTATCTATCTATCTATCTATCTATCTATCTATCTATCTATATATATATATAAAAAAATATGGAGTTGAGTTTCAGAGTTCAGCGCACATAGAATGGAGAAAAACAAAAACAAAAACAAATTATGGTGCAGTATGTCAGTACTAGGCAAACAAAAACAAAAAGTGAGATTTAAATGTGCTCACCTTGTTTAACCTCAAACATGTGAGGTATGTTGGAAGCATGGAGGGGATGTAATCCCTATCTGTGGTAAAGATGTTTCCAGCTGGTATGCAGAAACTTTTAGCAGGTGGAAATCTTGATATCCCTGGAGTAGAAATATGTTGGTATTTCAGACAAACTTCTCCTCTCTGGAGTTAGGTAGAGACACTTTAATTCTTTTTGCTGGACTCCAGAGAGGAGAAGCCTTTCAAGTATAAAGAAGGGGACTCCAGAGAGGAGAAGCCTTTCAAGTATAAAGAAGGGGAAAAGAAATAAACAGCAACAAGGAAAGAAATCCAGCAAAAAGAATTACAAGGTGAGCACATTTAAATCTCACGTTTAGTTTTTGATTGCCTAGTACAGTACAACTCCAAAAATCCGGACTCGAGAAATCCGGACAACCTGAGAATCCAGACTCTGGAGTGATTACAACATCCGGGTGTTGGTTTGTCACTGCGCATGTGCAAATTGGCATTCAGAGCTGCAACAAGTGACAGCACACGAAGGCAGTGATAAATCTGAGCTCCACAACTGCGCACTACAGTTTGCCATACATGACCGGTACCTGTGCAGGTATTTACCATCTTTACACTGCACAGTACTGTTATACCTATATACTGTACTATATTGTACAGTAGTGTACTGTACCAATGTTTCCTAAAGTGGATAAGGGTTCTAAACAGAAGCAGAGGAGAAACACTCTGAAATCACTGGGCAAAGCAGAAGCACCATCCACAAGCGGTTCACCGGGCGCAGCAGATGCTAGCGCTCCGTGAACAAGCAGTTCAGCATGTGCCAAAGAAATACCTGTAACGGAAAGGAATGTATATATGCAGGTGCAGTAACTTTATTTTAATAAACAAGGTGATCTGTACAGTATTTATTTATAATCAAAAAACATTAGCACATCTTTTTTATTTACAGGTATTTTATCAGCAATGTCCGAGAATCCGGAAAATCCAAAAATACGGACCAGGCAAATCCCCAAGCAGTCCGGATTTTCGGAGTTGTACTGTACTGACATACTGCACCATAATTTGGTTTTGTTTTTGTTTTTCTCCATTCTATGTGCGCTGAACTCTGAAACTCAACTCCATACCTTTTTCCTTCACATTCCATTTGATGATAGTGGAATATTCAGAAACTAGCTGCCATTGAAATATATCAGGAGGAACTAATTAGAGCAAAATAACAATTTGCAACATACACAGCGCAGATCAAGAAACACCCAAGCAACACTTTCAATATATATAAATATATATATTGATATATATATATATGTGTGTGTGTGTAGTATACATAGTCTGTAGTAGCCTGTTTAGTAATCTCTGTTACAAATACTGTAAAACTTGACACCTGAAAAAGATTTTAGAAAGATAGAGCTGTATGAAGTGTGAAAATGTCAGTATTAATAAAGTTTGACTCCAAGAATGAAGAGGTAGCAGTGTTGACAGCAGCATCTGAAAGTCATTTTTTTCTGGAAATGTTAGTGTTAATTATCAAAATTCTAAAAGTAACCTAAAAAGAATAAGAACAGATGTTTGCCTTACAATCTCATGGGAAATGCAAGCAACAGATTGGTTCTAAACCTCAGCATTCACAAGTACCCCATAAATTATTGAATATTCCCTACTTTTGCATATCTGCTGAAAAATTATAAATTTTCTCTGCTTTGATGAATTTAACCTTAATTATTTTAGAATAGAAATATGTTGTACATCTGTTGTGTAAAATTTGAGAACCAGAAGCCCAAGTCTCCTAAAATGTCTTTTGAAAAAATGTAATGTATTTATTTGTAGGCCCTGTCCTTCCTTTGATAATTTTATTATTTGTATTGTTATAATATTAATGTTAAAATTGTAAAAGTATTGTTTTTGGGTTTTTTTTGTATGTGTAGAAACTGATATTAAAGTGATGGTAAATTACGTTTTTTTTGTTGAGGTGACATTTTAACCTCTACACCAATAGGCAATCTAGCCATATGGCACCTCTTTTTTTCTTCTTTTTTTAAGAAGTGACGTATGGCTAGATTGCCTACTGATTTAGAGATGCAAAATTTCATCTCAATAAAAAAATATAGTTTTGCTGTGGGAGTCCGGATGGGACTATAGAAATATAGTAATAATGGATCTAAAGTTTTTGCTTTAGCACGTCTGAAAAAAAAAAAGATGAATGAAAGCAAGTAACGAAAATAGTATAGATTAAGAATAGGATTGCAGTATAGGTTTAATTTACCAACACTTTAAGAAAGATAGAATTATAGGGACATGATTCTGAATAATTTTCTCTACTCCATCTGAAAGACTTTTTTTCAAAATGTATTTGTTTTTTATGTGGGATTTGCCCCTATCAGCCAGTGAGGAGTAGAGTCCCAGGACCCACTTAACAGAATAGTGCATTTCCTTTTAGTTTTATTTTAAAGGTCTATCGAAGTTTAAAAATAACAAGCTCTAATCTATTAGAGCATATAACTTTATGACTATCGACCCTGCTTTACTGTGTGTTTAATACCTGCAATAGAAGTGCCACTTGAGACCCATGGTGCACTTCTGGTCCCAAACAGAACTCACAGCTAATCAGCAGCGCTAGTTGCACATTTGAGTTGAGTGACTAGTGCTGCAAATTAGATCAGTAGTGGGTTCTGCTCAGGACCAGTGCACCGTGGGTTCTAAGCTGCACTTCTATAGTATGTTAAACCCCATTTTCGGGGGTTAAGCACACAGTAGAGCAGGGTTGATGCTCGTAAATGTACAGATTACACCATGTCATTTTTCGACTATTATGGCCCTTTAAGTTTAAACACCTTTAATCAAGCAACACTAAACTTATCTTACTGCTGTTCTTTCATATACAGAAATTGTGTGAGCACCTTGTTAAATTATGAGTTGAAGACTTAGGCTTACTAGCTTGTGTGTCAGGGGAGTGTCCTGTCCCCTCCCAATGACAATGAACACATGTGTAATAGTCTACTCTCTCCTTTTGCACATATTTCCAGTTCTATTATAATTTATTATTTGTTTGTTTTGTTTCCCCTGTCAGATAAATGTCTGTACAGGACCAGGCATACATGCTAAGACCCAACCTTCACCCTAAGCTAAAGGCTTCATCCACTGAAATAACTGCAACATTCTAAATGGTGCAATAGTGTTCATTGCTATATTTTGAATAGCCAATTTTATCAGCTACATGTCAAAAGGACAAATATTCTGGTTTCTAAAATTTCAATATTTTTTCCCCATCTCTTTCTATGATTTTTTCTTCATTAGCCCAGCACTTGTTTAACAGTAGGGTGACTTTGATAAATAGCACTGTTTTGAAGTTGGTACAATGGGAGTGCAATGCCTTTATCATTGTTTGTATCAGATTGTGTTACTGAAAAAGCTTGGCATACAGCCAATGAAAACATATTATTCTGCAAGCTCAAGTATCAAAAGTGGTAAAACCAACCTTGCACCATGTAACTCCTGCTTTAAAACTTAGTACAAATCTGGATTTTCTGGGACTCCGCTAACTACACCCATAGAATAAGAGTGAATTCTATCTGCTTTCCAGCAAAACTTCCAGGACAAATACTATAAGGTAATTCAGGAAAGCATCACATGCAATATGTATACAGCTATCATAAGACCTTAATAAAGGGGCATGAAATTCATTTTTATATATGCTTGAGACATAAAATAAAATGATTTAAAAGCATTTAAAACTCTTATTTTGTTAGCACATTTTTAACCATTTTACAGTCTGTATAATGTTGTCTATCTTATCTCCTTTGCTGTAGAATATACACACACATTTTATATATATATATATATATATATATATATAAGTCTCCTGCACATACAGTATCAAGCAATACATGCTTTGCGAACTAAGAAAAAATAATAACTGTAACTTTATTATATTTTGTCTTAACTATTAAGACTATTAGCTAAATAATAATAATAATAATTATTATTATTATTTTTAAGCCAGATTCACAGAAGGCTGCACTTTGATATTACAATGGACACATCACACATCATGTCTGCATTTGACAGTAGTTTATCCACTTCTGAATATTAAAATCTCAAGCTGTCAATGAATATGTAGCTGACATCTAGCAGAAACTAAGAGTACTTTATAAGACATCTAATAAATTATTATTTGCAAGGGGTGATGTCATTTAGCAGACATCCTAAGAAATGCAATATGTATGATTTTCCAAGACCACACATTCGATTTTCTTTCTTACACTGCACTAAACTTTTATAAGTCATAATAGACAAAAAGTCAGATAAAGCTAATAGGCACAGCAATTATTTATGTATTTTATAGTAATTTGGTACACTGTATCGCACTAACAAGATAAGAATTGGAAACATTTAACTGTTGCAGTATTTACATTTCCTACTGGCAAAAATTATTTAACCAAACAAAATAATGATAGAGTTTGGACTGCACATGCATTTGAAGCAAAGTGAGTGAGTGAGTGTGTGTGTCTTACTGAGTGTGTGTCTTAGTGTGTGTGTGTCTTACTGAGTGTGTGTCTTAGTGAGTGTGTGTGTTTTATTGTTAAATGCACAGCTGGTATCATTTTATGAAGATTATAATAAATACCTTTATTCCACTAAAGAATACATAACTGCCTGAGAAATGTTAAAATGTTTAGAAGACACACACACACACACACACACACACACATATATATATGTGTGTGTGTGTGTGTACAAGGCTACAGATACAGTTAATACTAATAATACTAATAATAATAATAGCCTTCATGCAGTGCACATGATTTTCAGTGTAATAGTCTATTTAACCCCTTGCCTGCTAGAAACAGATCCAACATATTGCTATACAGTACACATTGTATTCTTGCCAATAGGTTAACAGTTGTAAACCATATGAGACGACAGCTGTCATTGTCTCTATAAACCTATCCTCAAGCTCTAGGCAAGGACAGAGGTCTGATGACATCTGGAGGGACTTTCACTTGACTGATCACCAAGGACCCTCCACCTATATTAACCCTTTCTAGGTGGCATGTCAGACTGGTGGTGAAGGATTTGTCTTTCTATATGCTCTTTTCTGTGACAAGGCTGGTGAGCTCTCATGCACCCACATACACCAGTCGTCAGTTGAATTTGATGGATTTAAAGTGTGGGCTGGAGAAATCTCACACACGTCTCGGGAGTATTATTTATATCCTCTTTTGAGTCATGTTGTTGAGAAAACAAAATGGTACGAAATAAAAATCTACACACTGTTATTTAACTATTTCAGTACATATGGCGCTAGTGTGTCCTACTAATTAGGAGGCATTGGATATAACATGCTGTGAGTGATACATAGCTATACATAACATTACACACTGCATACTCCTATACACACTTTATACTAATCATGTACTGACCTTGCAGCACATTTACTTTATGCACAGCATACTATTACCCTGCTCTAACAGCTTACTCTGTCATTCTGTACAGGCACATAAATAACCAGTGCCTCTGTATAGCACATTGTGAACTTATTATTCACCATATACCATCTTCTGCGGCTTTTATACAGAACACACTGACCTGTCACCTTGCAAACAAACTGCATAACCCTTCTATTGTTAACCTGTTATACATTGTATTGGGACTGTTCTATACACACTAACACTATTATAAAATGATGCCCTTACAAATATTTACAGTTACAATTCTCATCACACTACCTGTGTAATATACTAACAATGTAACATATCACATATAAGAATCCCAATGCGTAATATTGTATCTACTGCAGTCAGCACTACATCAATATTAAAAACATCCTATACTCAAACCACGCTGCTCCCAGCAGCCATAGACTATGGGTTAGAACTCAGCTACTACACAAGATTTGCCAACCTCTGTAAGTAACAATCTGATATTACACAATAAATTGTATTGCCCAGTATAAACTGTGCCATTGGCACAAGTTCACTCATGACTGGGGAACAGGGCTATAACCCATTCTAACAGGTTAGCATTGCTCTGTTATTGCAAACACTCATTTAACCCCTTGGCTGCCAGAGATAGATCTCTCTAGCTAATGAGGGTAACAAACGCCAAAATTGGCTTCTTACAGTGGAATGAATTACCTGTGATATGTCCCCAGTCAGGGGAATAAAACTACACTTATGATGAGGACCACACAATCTATACATATACTTCAAATCTGGAATCTGTATTTTAAATGTTTATTGCTAAACACATCCATTGAAACATCTGGGTATCATGGGACAGGGCATCGGGAAGGGCAGGGCAGAGGTTACCATGGGTCTGATGCCTGGCAGGCTGGCACGCGCTAATGATTGACTGGATATATCACAGGCTGGCATTGGAAAAGTATAGCAAATCTTAGCGTTGGGCATGGTATGGTACAGGGTTCGTGAGAAACACCATGACAAAGGTATGAGTGAACAGAACATGACAAAGGTTTTCAAGGGACAGATGCAGTGACCATAGGTGACATAAAGCTACTTACATCATCCCATTTGATGCACTTGATGCCCTTCTTCAGGTTTTCAGGGACACAAACACGTTTGAGCTGCAAAGCATGAACCCCTGGCTGTGCCCCAGCCATTGCCACACATTTATACTACAAAGCAGAGAAGGCAAGGAAACAAAACACAAGGAATCCTTAGTCCAAAAGCAAAGACAATCTCTCAGTTGGTTATATGTGTGAAAGTCTTCAATCCACAGCTGATGGTAATATATAGGGAGAAAGGAAGCACAGCTGACAGGCTGAGATAGCCGGCAGCACCGTGTTCACAGCTCTGCCTACTCCTCCAGCTGCCTCCTCCTACTCTTCTAGCTAGAACCATTCAGCAGTTGGCCCCCCTTGCCATGCACAGATGAGAAGCACACACATTGCATATGCATACGCCTTGACTCCTTCCTGCAATCACAGCGAGCCAACTTTGCTATTAGTCTTATATGACTTGCGGAGCAGCGCCACCTACAGTAAGCTAGGGAACAGTGCCAGCTATACAGTGTGTGACCTCTCCTTTCTAGATTGGAACAATCAAGGGAAGTTCAACAGTTCTCAGAAATTACATACAAATGTGCAAAACTGGATACTACAGAACATACATTAGATTTCAAAAAGCAGTCATCTGTTAGAAGAAAGTATATAATTTCATAGGCCATCAGGAACAATTGCTGAGATCAGGTCAATTTTAAATGTTTTTGCAGAAAATGAAATTACATATGGGGTTGCTGGCACAAAATGCTAAAATGGGGATCAAAGTTGCACTCCATTTCCAGTACAATATTTGAAGGAAAAATACATCTGTTATGTTGCTTAAATGAACTGTATAATTTATAGCATAAATTGTATTATATGCACCAATGACAAAATAAAATCCATGCCATTAATTATTGTCTTATAATGCAAAACTTTTTTTTAAAATATAAAATAATATGCTTATGGTTATGGGCAAACTCTAATTCCCCATAAAAGTTTTAAATATGCACAATAGGAAAACTTTCATACATTTTGCCTGCTTTACCTGTAATTTAAATATGAACATGCAAATTATGCTAAAATGACTGTGTTAAATGGTTTTAAAACATTTCTTTTGTATGCATATAATCTGATGTATAATGTATATTACTTTATGATCAAGACGTGCGGTGATATTAGTGGCTGGGGAGGCACTGGCTAGTACCAGAGCCAGACTGCTGAGATATTAGATACACTATAAAATAAAACTCACAGTGTGACACAAACAAAGATGGACAGAGGGAGCAGTATTGTGCCGACAAACAGGCAGTTGTTCTCATCCATCAGCCTCCTCCTACTGACTCACCATCCCAACCTCTAGCTTTGCTGCTGGATGGTTAAAGTTTTGTGTATTGCACAATTTGCAGCCATACCACCAGTACTCATGTGTTCACCTCTTTAGTTGAAATAATTTTTATTGTAAAACATAAAGAAAAGAAATGCATCACACCTTGTACAATTTTTTCATTTATACATCATCGCCTCTTATGCTTTTTAATAAAAGTCCGTCAGTGGAGAATCTATTATGGTTGATATATTTCAGTAATCAGAGTTCGACATTAGATGGATCTAGCATTTGAACAACAAATCATTGGTTATTTAGTTCAGAATATTCTAACAGTCAGTGTGATTTAGACTTAAATCGTTAATAGCGATATGAATTAGGGAATGCAATAAATCATTAACAGAAGACATGGCATTTTCGGCAACCTCCCCATTCCTTACACATCGCTTTTTGTTTTAATTTTTTTTTAAAACTTTCCCCTCTTTCCCTCCCCCCCCTTTACTTCTAACAATAAACATTCAACAATAACTTCCCTCCCCCCTCCTCCACTCAATGTAGAATCAGGTAACTACTTGCCTGTTCGTTCACTTCCCCTGTTGCCAATCCGAGGGAAGAGCCCCGTTTCCTCCAAACAGAAGTAGGTTTCTACAGTCGGTTGTCATCTCGCCTTCCCTCGTCTATTTCCTAGAGCTAAAGTGATAGTGTGTCTATCTTCTCCTGCTATGTCTGACTAGTATCCGCTCAAAATCCAATAGTTCCAGACTTTTAAAAATTGTTCGTGATTGGCTTGTATAAATGAGGCTGATTCAGATAGCTTATATATTGTCTTAATTTTCCCCATTACCTCTCCCCATGTGGGAATTCCCACTCCCCAGTAACGCGCCACACATATCCTAGTAGCTGTGCATAAAGTGTGTATAAATGTGTTTGTAGCTGAGTTAAAGGGTTTTATACGTTCATTTAATAAAGCTTGAGTCTTTGTCAGGGTAATATTTTCTGAGAGCACGTCACTCAGCAATCTAGATAAGTTAATCCATATCTGCTGTATCTGAGGGCATTCCCACCACATATGAATATATGTTCCTACTTCCTTGCAGCCTCTATAGCAACTTTTACTTCTGTTTTGAGTGTAGTGTGACGTGGTCATCGGAGTTAGATACCACCTAAAAGTGGTCTTAATGCAGTTTTCCTTTAAATCTGCGCTGATCATACCCTTACCTGAGTTATAAAAGATCTCGTCCCATTCTTCCTTAGAGTGTGTTAGATTGATATCTCGTTCCCATTTCTCCATTAGGAGAGATTTAGACGTGTGCTTAGCTGTCTGTAGTGTTATGTATAGGGTGGAGATTATCTTTTTCTGTCGAGAATCAGTTCTGCAAAGTTTTTCTAGGGTCGTCAAGTTTTGTCTGGGGTGTTGGGGTAATACCTTAGAGATGGTTGATGTTATTTGTAGGTACAAGAACCAATGTAATTTCTCTGGCAGTATTTTTTCTTGTATCTGTTGATGTGTAGCCAATTTTCCCTTGTGGAGAAAGTCTGCTAGTCTATAGAGCCCTTTATTTGCCCATTTATCGATTAGCCCATGAAAATCTGGGCCCATCAGTGTCCGTAGTGGCCTCATTAGTGAATCTGATGGTATTAGTTTTAAATTAGTGGACAACGAATGCCACATGGACATCATTTCTCCTGCTATTCTTGAAGTTTTTGTCAAGTTAAGTATATCTTTTGGGTGTTTCCACAAGATATCTTCCGATTGGTTATGTCCAGTTATTGAAGTTTCCACCTTGACCCATATCAATTCATTTTGTTTTTTGCTCATTAGGGTTGACTGTGCTAGTCTTGCTGCCTGATAATAATTAAGCAAGTTTGGCACCCCTACACCTCCTAATTGTTTGTGCTGTGTTAATATTTGTGAGGGTATTCTAGCTTTCTTGTCCCCCCTTATAAATCTAATCAGATCTGTCTGAAGTTTATTTAATTCTAGTAATGGGATCTTAATTGGCAATGCCCGAAAATAGTACAACAGCCTAGGCAGGACGTTCATCTTGACCGCCGACAATCGGCCATACCAAGAGAAGCCTCCCCCTCTCCATGTTTTAATCTCTTTTCTAATTATCTTATACAATGGAACATAATTTAATCTATATAGTTCTGAGATATCATTCGATAACCTAACCCCAAGGTATTTAATTGTCTCTTTAGCCCATTCAAATGAAAAATTAGTTTCGATGATTTTTTTAGAATGGGCAGGGAGGGCAATAGATAGCGCCTCACATTTTTCTTGATTGACCTTATACCCTGAGATGTCAGCATAATCCTGTAAGATACGGTACAAGTGGGGCAGGGATTCCATTGGCTTGGTTAGAGTGAGGAGGATGTCATCTGCAAATAAAGATATTTTAAATTCCTCTCTACCTATCTCGACACCATGGATTTCGGGGGTTAAACGAATCACTGCTGCTAAAGGCTCTATACAGAGAGCAAACAGGAGTGGAGACAGGGGACAACCCTGTCGTGTCCCATTTCGAATATCAATCTTTTTAGATTGGTAGCCTGCTGCTCTAACGTGTGCTGTGGGATTAGAATAAATGCTTTTGATGGCTTGAACAAAGTGACCCTGAAATCCCAGTTTACTTAAAACCTCGAACATAAAATCCCAGTCTATTCTATCGAACGCCTTCTCTGCATCCAGAGATAGGACCAGAGAAGGCGTTCGTGTCTTATTCAGATAGTCGATCAGGGAGACCGTTCGCCTCACATTATCAGGGGCTTCTCTTCCTAAAACAAACCCTACCTGGTCTGGATGGACCAAGGTCGGCAGATGTAATTTGAGTCTGTTTGCCAGAATCTTAGTAAAAATTTTTATATCTTGATTGATTAAGGATATGGGTCTGTAATTTTGGTAAAATTTGGGATTTCTTCCTGGCTTGGGAATCACTACTATCTTAGCTTGTAATATTTCACTTGGGATTTCTTTACCTTGTAGAATGTTGTTACATAGTGTTACAACATGTGGAATTAGAGTCGATTTAAAGAGCTGGTAATATTCACCCGGGAACCCGTCTGGGCCAGCCGCTTTTCCCGGCTTAAGTTCTTTAATGGCTATTAGGACCTCCCTGGTCGACACCATCGCGTTCAATTCGTCCCTAGTTGTTTTATCTATTGGTGTTAGTTTAGCGTCATCTAGAAATTTATGTAATATCTGTTGTGTCCTGTCATTCTGCGTTGTTTTTTTCCCATCATAAAGTTGGGCATAATATTGAGCAAAGCTATCAGCTATTTCCTGTGGGTTTGAGGTGCTTGTCCCGTCATTCTTTTGCAAGACAGGTATGGAAAAGGATTTTGTTTGTTCTCTAAGTTTGTGTGCTAAGTACTTGTCTGGCTTATTGGAATAGAGAAAATATTGTGCTTTTAGCCTGTGAGCTGCTCTAAGAGATGCTTTATTCATAATTGTTGACAGATCTGCTCTCTTTGCCTGTAACTCTTGAAACACTGTCGCTGACTGGTTTTGTTGGTGTAGTTTGGTGAGGGTGTCTATTTGAGCTTGTAGGGAGTCTATCTGTTTTCTGTTTGCTTTGGTTAGGATTGCCTTTTCTTTAATAAGTAACCCTCTGATGAAAGGTTTGTGTGCTGCCCAAGTGTTAATCGGGTTGGAGGTGGAACCCGTATTTAATGTCCAATATTCTGACATATTTTGTAAGATAGAGTTATGTATGCCTGGTTGTTGCAAGACGTACGGGTCATAATTCCAAGAACGGGCTGCACTAATCTGGAATGTTTCTTTTATATTAATTTGGACTATGGAATGGTCTGACCACGCACATGCGTGTATTGTAGAAGATGTTAGGTCAGGAATCCAAATCTGGCTTAAATAAACATAATCTAGTTTTGAGTATGTTTTGTGGGCGTTAGAATAGTAAGTGTAGTCTAATGTTTTCCCATATAAGGTATCCCAAGAGTCTAGGAGGTTGTGAGACAAAAAGATCTCCCTTATTTTTTTAACCATAGAGATAGGACCAGAGAAGGCGTTCGTGTCTTATTCAGATAGTCGATCAGGGAGACCGTTCGCCTCACATTATCAGGGGCTTCTCTTCCTAAAACAAACCCTACCTGGTCTGGATGGACCAAGGTCGGCAGATGTAATTTGAGTCTGTTTGCCAGAATCTTAGTAAAAAATTTTATATCTTGATTGATTAAGGATATGGGTCTGTAATTTTGGTAAAATTTGGGATTTCTTCCTGGCTTGGGAATCACTACTATCTTAGCTTGTAATATTTCACTTGGGATTTCTTTACCTTGTAGAATGTTGTTACATAGTGTTACAACATGTGGAATTAGAGTCGATTTAAAGAGCTGGTAATATTCACCCGGGAACCCGTCTGGGCCAGCCGCTTTTCCCGGCTTAAGTTCTTTAATGGCTATTAGGACCTCCCTGGTCGACACCATCGCGTTCAATTCGTCCCTAGTTGTTTTATCTATTGGTGTTAGTTTAGCGTCATCTAGAAATTTATGTAATATCTGTTGTGTCCTGTCATTCTGCGTTGTTTTTTTCCCATCATAAAGTTGGGCATAATATTGAGCAAAGCTATCAGCTATTTCCTGTGGGTTTGAGGTGCTTGTCCCGTCATTCTTTTGCAAGACAGGTATGGAAAAGGATTTTGTTTGTTCTCTAAGTTTGTGTGCTAAGTACTTGTCTGGCTTATTGGAATAGAGAAAATATTGTGCTTTTAGCCTGTGAGCTGCTCTAAGAGATGCTTTATTCATAATTGTTGACAGATCTGCTCTCTTTGCCTGTAACTCTTGAAACACTGTCGCTGACTGGTTTTGTTGGTGTAGTTTGGTGAGGGTGTCTATTTGAGCTTGTAGGGAGTCTATCTGTTTTCTGTTTGCTTTGGTTAGGATTGCCTTTTCTTTAATAAGTAACCCTCTGATGAAAGGTTTGTGTGCTGCCCAAGTGTTAATCGGGTTGGAGGTGGAACCCGTATTTAATGTCCAATATTCTGACATATTTTGTAAGATAGAGTTATGTATGCCTGGTTGTTGCAAGACGTACGGGTCATAATTCCAAGAACGGGCTGCACTAATCTGGAATGTTTCTTTTATATTAATTTGGACTATGGAATGGTCTGACCACGCACATGCGTGTATTGTAGAAGATGTTAGGTCAGGAATCCAAATCTGGCTTAAATAAACATAATCTAGTTTTGAGTATGTTTTGTGGGCGTTAGAATAGTAAGTGTAGTCTAATGTTTTCCCATATAAGGTATCCCAAGAGTCTAGGAGGTTGTGAGACAAAAAGATCTCCCTTATTTTTTTAACCATAGAGTTATGTCTTAAATGTTTTTGGGTCAATTTGGTTTGGGCTGTACCTTGCCGATTGTACATTTCTATATTAAAATCTCCACCTAGCAGGATTCTCTCTTGTGACCATTGGGTTAGCAGATAGGAAATGTGTGCAAAGAAAGATATCTGTGTCTCATTGGGTGCATATATATTGCATAGGACAATCTGTTTATCTCTTTGCCTCCCCCTTACTATCAAAAACCTTCCCTCTGGGTCCCTAATCACCTCCTCCACCACAATGCCTAGTGATTGGTGTATCAAAATTGATACCCCCCTTTTCTTTTTGTGTGTTGTTGAGTGATAGTGTTGGGCAAAGTTTCTCGACCAGTATTTTGGAACTATCTCTGTGGTAAAGTGTGTCTCCTGCAGGAATATTATGTTAGCTTTTATTCTCAGATATTGATTCAGTGCCGTCCGTCTTTTAAGGTCTGTATTGAGGCCTCTAACATTGTGCGAAACTAAACGGATGTCCGTAGTCATTACTTACTATCCGAAGTCTGGGGCTCCCCCCCCCGGATCTGCCTCTACCACCTCTAGTACTGCCCTCTCTGGAAATTTCAGATAAGTACCTCTTCTTCTTAGGATTGCACCTGAGCAGGATACATAGTGTAATAGAACAAAAACAAAAGCAAGAATCAACAAGCTGCATGGTATTTCCAACAGGGTATGTGTACAACATTGAGTGTAAACATTAAAAACATTGAAAAACCGGTGTCTTCTACATTCGGTAACTGTATGCAGAAGAAAAACATAAACCATAAGAAAACTTTCCAAACCTTCCCTCTCCCCCCCCTTCATTCTATCCATATATTGAGTGTATATACTCCTACTGCTAAAATGCTAATGTTGGGCATACAGAATGTTCTTGTTTATCTTATTACTACTACCAACCGACCAGTCTCTTGGTCATCTATATCAATAGGTTGCATTCAAAACCTACATTTCTCACTTCTCAGAGGTTAAATCTCTGGGGTTACCACAGTTAGTTGTCTCTCTTGGCTCATATAAAACAGGAACTTCATGTCTTGGTTTTCTTCTTCGTGACTTTTGACCACTTTTGCCTTTGTGATTGACTGGATCTAGATGACTGTTGGGTTATGTCTCCTGTTCGCTTTTCTTGTGGTAATTCTGGTATTTCCAACTGTAGTTGATTACAAATTGCTGGGATTTCTGCTGGTTCTTTCAAACTCAGAGATCTGCCATTGTGTAAAATGTATAGGTTGAAAGGAAATCCCCACCTATATCTAATTTGATTTTTCCTCAGAAGTGTGGTGAGGGGTCTCAGATCACCCCGTCTCTGCAGCGTTTTGACACAGAGGTCTTGATAGAATTGGATTACTGATCCCTGGAATTTAAACGTAGGGTTCTTCCTAGCAGCTGCGAGGATTTCCTCCTTTTCCTGAAATCTGTAAAATTTAACTACCACATCTCTGGGTGGAGCCTCTTCTTTTGGCTTGGGTCGCAGTGCTCTGTGTGCTCTTTCCAATTGAAATTTCTCAGCGTTTACCTCTCCTGTGATGGCCTGGAACAGCTGATGTAAATAAATGCTCAGTTCATCCGCTGCAACGGATTCTGGTATCCCTTTTAATCTCAGGTTACATCTACGGCTTCTATTTTCTAGATCTTCTAATTTCTCCTGTATTTCATCAACCTCTTGTCTGTGTATTGTAAGTTGTTGGTTAACACTCGTGATATCATCTGTAACTGAAGTTTCAGCTTCCTCCAAAGCCGCCACCCTGGAGCCTAGTTCTGTAACATCTTGTTTTATTTCTGTCAGGCTGTTAGTCACAGTGCTTTGGAATGCATCAAATTTTTCCCAGAGTTTATTAAAGTTCATGTCAATATCACGTTTAGATACTAGTGATCGGAGATCGGCTTTAGTGGCTGGGATAGAGTCTTCTTCAGTAAACTGTGAGTCTGTTTCAGAGTCTATATCATCATCTGCGACATTGCTAGTTGCTTCTGCAGCCTTTTCTCGCACTGGTTTAAAGAACATGGTAGCCGTTGGTGTTTTAAGTCCTTGAGAGGATTTAGTTTGTTTTCTTGCTGTCATGTTGGCTTTTAAATATTTCCCTCTAAGATGAAATATTAGCTTTAAGTTTTGATTAAGTTAAGGATCTTTGTTGAGATTTGTTTTGTTTTGTTGTGTCATCCAGTTCCAGACTTCATCTATTATACTTTTGCTGTATGTCTATCTTGTGTCTGCCTGGAGGGTAAACTATAACTGTAGGTTATTTATTTAGCGTAGCATTGTCTACATTAAACTAGTAATGCTGGGATTTTATAATCCTTGGAGCCTGTTTCCTTTACTTGATTCAAGGTACATGCACTTGTAGTTAATGCAGTGTTTCTGTTTGTAGATTACAGGAGCAGGTATGGGTCAGGCCCCACTACATTTCATTAGTAGGCTTTCAAATTTTTAGCTGATGTGAGGCACGGCACCACCTGCCATGTAGTAGTAAGGTAGTTTATGAACAGATTTTCATCTCATCATCTGAAGTGTACAGTCTTAACAGCATAATTCTTATATCTCTCTGCTTAAAACTGTCATGAGTTAGATTTAAACTCCCCTTTTCTTTTTTAATAATTGTTACAGAGTTCAGAGTTAAATGTAGTTATAAACTTTGCCTTTACTTTCACTTCATCTCTTTGCTTCTATGACTTGCAATTATAAATCGTTTGCCTCTATGCCTTGCATTTATCACTCGTATATAGGTTGAGGCAATCAAGCAACAAATATATATATTATTTTATTTTGTGGGACCTGTCTCTATCTGGAGACTATATTTGACAACTGGTGATAGTGAGTTTGTCAAGCCGGCATTGCGCCATTATATTATCCCTGCACCGGAGCCATTAGTGTTTGTGTCACGCTGGCTGATAGTCTAATAGGCTAATAGTCGCCAACCCTCCAAGTCAGTTCAGCCCGGTACAGTACCGCTTACTTGCTTGGTCAGGTGGAATCTGAGATCCGGTTCTTGTGGCCAGCTTCTACTGTGTCTGACTTGTCCGTCTGGGTGCAGGGTCTCTCTTTGCCTCTTAGCTTTCAGACCTCGTGGTCAAGATGGCGGGCGGCTCTGCATGATCGCTCTTTTCCTCGCTGCTTGTCAGGACCCGTAAAGATCAAATCAGTCTCCACTCCGCCTCAATAAAGTTTACAACACCTCCATTGACACTTTTTGTGTTGTTTTAGGTTGATATGTGCCCTTTTAGGAAAGCTAATAGTGCAGTGTTTAGCGGAGCTCCAAGATTACACCGCCATCTACATGGAGCTCCAGGCTCCTCCCTCGTGTTCACCTCTTTAAAGGGACAGTCAACACCAAAATTGTTATTGTTTAAAAAGATAGAAAACACCTTAACTACCCATTCCCCAGCTTTGCACAACCAAGATTGTTATATTAATATACTTTATAACATTTAAACCTCTAAATTTCTACCTGTTTCTAAGCCACTACAGACATCCTCTTATCATATGCTTTTTATTGGCTTTTCACAACAGGATACTATTAATCCATGTGAGCCATATAGATAACATTGTGCTAACACCTGTGGATTGTGGAAGACACTGCACTAATTGGCTAAAATGCAAGTCAATAGATAATAAATAAATAACCATGTATCGAATTAATTTTAGATACAAGGTAATCACAGAGATTAAACGTGTATTAATATAACAGTGTTGGTTATGCAAAACTGGGGAATGGGTAATAAAGTGATTATCTATCTTTTTAAACAATGAACATTTTGGAATTGACTGTCCCTTTAAAAATTCCAAGATGATATTTACAACCCATGGTACCTAGATTCTATTTTATAGGTTTTGTTAGGATCAAAACAAACACTGTGTAAAATGCAGAAAATGCAGACAATGATTTAGGTATTACAAAAACTCCCAGTGGCACAGGGTCAGATTTAGGTAAATTTACAAAACTCCCAGTGGCATAGGGCCAGATTTAGGTAAACTTACAAAACTCCCAGTGGCATAGGGCCAGATTTAGGTAAATTTACAAAACTCCCAGTGGCATAGGGCCAGATTTAGGTAAATTTACAAAACTCCCAGTGGCATAGGGCCAGATTTAGGTAAACTTACAAAACTCCCAGTGGCACAGGGTCAGATTTAGGTAAACTTACAAAACTCCCAGTGGCATAGGGCCAGATTTAGGTAAGCTTAAAAAACAAACAGTGGCACAGGGCCAGATCCAGGTAATTCTAAAATATGTCCAGTGGCCTAGCTTACAAGGACGCTGAGTGTCACAGAGTCAGATTTAGGTAAGGCTAAAAAAACACCCAGTGGTACAGGGCAAGATTTAGGTAAGCTTACAATTTTAATTAATCCTTTTTATTGCCAAGGTTAGAAAATAAGATTTAGGGATAAAAAACATAAAACAAAATTGCATTTCATTATGCTAGTACCCAAATGCTGTCACAGTGATCTTATATACAGTAATGGTCATATTTGACTGTAATTGCACTGTTGCTGGATATCCTCACATGACGGCATCCAGCAACATTCATGGTATGCACACTGATTAAAGCGAGTATCTCATGTAATAGAGGCACATCACTGACAGGCATGCTATCACAGAGACACCCTGTTCCTGCAATTGCTTCCATGGAGTGTCATCCATAGTGATATTTCTCCTCTGCCTAACTCCTGAGACATGCAGAAATAGTGAGCCTTAAAGGCTTAATGACAGATGACATACCCTATTTTTGTTATGGGGTTAAGTAGGATACTGGGAGAACAGGCAAATAAGTTACCACACAGCTTTATTTTAGAATGACAAACTTTAAAAACAATGTGTAACATCTATGGATTCCCCTTTAAGTTTAGCATATGAGAAGTGCTACACGACCATTTAAAAGCTTTAAAGGGACATTTTACACTAGATTTTTCTTTGCATAAATATTTTGTAGACGATCCATGTATATAGCCCATCTGGTGTGTTTCTGTAAAAATGTATAGTTTTGCTTATTTTTAAATAACATTGTGCTGATTTTCAGACTCTTAACCAAGCCTGCTATCAGTCTCTTTCAGTACGTGTCCCAAGCTAATCTCAACAACAGAGCTAAATTGGGAGCTTCTAAGTACGTTTTTAAAAGGTTTTTACTGGATTTTCAAATCAATATCTGTGCATATTATTCTTTATAGTAGTGTATATCACACGCAGTTAAATGAAAATCGATGTATACTGCCCCTTTAACCCCTTAATGACCACAGCACTTTTCCATTTTCTGTCCGTTTGGGACCAAGGCTATTTTTACATTTTTGCGGTGTTTGTGTTTAGCTGTAATTTTCTTCTTACTCATTTACTGTACCCACACATATTATATACCGTTTTTCTAGCCACTAAATGGACTTTCTAAAGATACCATTTTCATCATATCTTATAATTTACTATAAAAAAAATTATAAAATATGAGGAAAAATGGAAAAAACACACTTTTTCTAACTTTGAACCCCAAAATCTGTTACATATCTACAACCACCAAAAACACCCAAGCTAAATAGTTTCTAAATTTTGTCCTGAGTTTAGAAATACCAAATGTTTACATGTTATTTGCTTTTTTTGCAAGTTATAGGGCCATAAATACAAGTAGCACTTTGCTATTTCCAAACCACTTTTTTTCCAAAATTAGCGCTAGTTACATTAGAACACTAATATCTTTCAGGAATCCCTGAATATCCCTTGACATGTATATATTTTTTTTTAGTAGACATCCCAAAGTATTGATCTAGGCCAATTTTGGTATATTTCATACCACCATTTCACCGCCAAATGCGATCAAATACAAAAAATCGTTCACTTTTTCACAAATTTTTTCACAAACCTTCGGTTTCTCACTGAAATTATTTACAAACAACTTGTGCAATTATGGCATAAATGGTTGTAAATTCTTCTCTGGGATCCCCTTTGTTCAGAAATAGCAGACATATATGGCTTTGGCATTGCTTTTTGGTAATTAGAAGGCTGCTAAATGCCACTGCGCACCACAAGTGTATTATGCCCAGCAGTTAAGGGGTTAATTAGGGAGCTTTTAGGGAGCTTGTAGGGTTAATTTTAGCTTTAGTGTAGTTTAGTAGACAACCTCAAGTATTGATCTAGGCACATTTTGGTATATTTCATGCCACCATTTCACCGCCAAATGCGATCAAATTGAAAAAAAAAGTTAAATTTTTCACAATTTTAGGTTTCTCACTGAAATAATTTACAAACAGCTTGTGCAATTATGGCACAAATGGTTGTAAATGCTTGTCTGGGATCCCCTTTGTTCAGAAATAGCAGACATATATGACTTTGGCGTTGCTTTCTGGTAATTAGAAGGCCGCTAAATCCTGCTGCGCCTCAAACGTGTATTATGGCTAGCAGTGAAGGGGTTAATTAGGGAGTTTGTAGGGAGCTTGCAGGGTTAATTTTAGCTTTAGTGTAGAGATCAGCCTCCCACCTGACACATCCCACCCCCTGATCCCTCCCAAACAGCTCCCTTCCCTCCCCCACCCCACAATTGTCCCCGCCATCTTAAGTACTGGCAGAAAGTCTGCCAGTACTAAAATAAAAGGGTTTAAAAAAAAATAATATTTTTTTTTAGCATATTTACATATGCTACTGTGTAGGATCCCCCCTTAGCCCCCAACCTCCCTGATCCCCCCCAAAACCGCTCTCTAACCCTCCCCTCTGCCTCATTGGGGGCTATCTTGGGTACTGGCAGCTGTCTGCCAGTACCCAGTTTGGTTTTTTTTCTGTAGTGTAGCTTCCCCCCCCACACAGACAAACCCCCACCACCTTGCTGATCGTTTTTTTTTTAAAACTTTAGCCATTTTTTTACATTTGTTAACATTTTTTATTATTGGATTTTCTGTAGCGTAGCGGTTCCCACCCGCCCCCTCCCCGTGCACGCGCCCGCCCCCACCCTCCCGTGCACGCGCGCGCCCGTGCGCGCCCCCGGCCATCCCCGCCCTCGATCCCGCCCCCCCTCCACATCAGCAGGGCCATCGATGGCCGCCACCCGCCTCCCTGTCCGGATGGCTTAAAAAGGTTATTGCAGGATGCCTCCATATCGAGGCATCACTGCAATAACCGGAAAGCAACTGGAAGCGAGCGGGATCGCTTCCAGCTGCTTTCCACACCGAGGACGTGCAGGGTACGTCCTTAGGCGTTAACTGCCTTTTTTTTGAGGACGTACCCTGCACGTCCTTGGTCGTTAAGGGGTTAAGCAATGCTACACTGATTTTCTTCAAGCCTATAATTTATTTTTACTATTACTTTTGCTATAACTTTTACTGTTAAATTATACAATGACTGTTTATACCCAAAGGACAAATTTTCAACAAAATTCTTTCAGAGCAAACAATGGGCTAAATTATGAGTGGAGCGCTATTGTTAGTGCCAGGAGCATAAATGCGATTGTGGTGTTTGTTATGCTCAAATCCATATTACAAGTGGTACACTATTAAAATTAATGCATTTTTTGTGTGCAAATTTGCAGTCATTTATGCTCCCCATATTTTCTATGGGTAATGTAGAGCACTAATATGATCTCATAATACAAGATGAAAGTAAATGCGATCGCTGAAAGGCCACGTAAAGAGTCTGTCTAGAGGAAACAGTTGCACTAAACTAAACTATTAACCCCTAAACCACCCCCCACATTGCAAACTACCACTCTACACTATTATTCCCTAAACCGCTACACCCCCACAATGCAAAGTAAACTTTTTTACTACTAACACCTAAACCGCCACACACTCCACAGCAAAGAAACCCACTAACATCTAAACCCCTAACCTAACACCCCCTAAGTAACCCCAAATGGGCTAAAATATACAACAACAAAAAACTAAATACATTAAAAAAAATAAAAACTTACCTGAAATAAAAAAAAAAAAAAAACTAACCCAACAGAAAATGGCTCTAGGAGCCCTGGTCATTCCAGGGTGGATAGGGTTGATGGGTTGTGCTGTATAAAGGGTAACTATGATTTCTATATTACAATTTAAGTGATGGCTTTAGCCGCTGTGACAGGGATGATATTTAATCCTCAGTAGAGGGCTCCCCACAGTTATACCTTATATGATCATTGTTTATGTTTATTGATTTGGTTATTGGTTATGATTGAGTTATGGCAACTTGTGTTAAAAAAGCCTACTCAGGTTAAACATTTTACTTTGCTTCCAAAATTCAAAGAGAAATGTGAAAAGATAAAAAAGTATCTTGATATAGGGTCACTTGGAGCATTAAGACATGTTTACAACTACCTACTAATTTTTTTATCTTTCAGACTGAGTTATCTAGGGGTGATCCTTCATCCTAAGTGGAGAGCACCCCACAGCTGTACCTTATTTGACCACTGTTTATGTTTATTAATTTGGTTTATGGTTATGATTAAGCTATGGAAATTTGTGCTAAAGAAGTTTACTCAGGTTACACATTTTACTTCGCTCCTAATTTTCAATGAGAAATGTGAAATGAAGAAAAAATATTTTGATATATGTTTACTTGGAGCACGGTTACCTGTTTATAATTGCCTGTCAGTTTTCTTATTTTTTCTCAGATTTAATTGTTTGGAAGCCTTTGAGCAAGAGGACCCAGCATTGAGGTGGGTGTATGTTTTTTTTTCCCCTCCCTCATACATATTGTATCATAACTGATATAAAAATTTTATATTTACTCTTGGGAAAAAGTTAGATATTGAGGAAATGACAGTAGTTAGCGAACCAGAGGGACGATACATCATTGTTCAAGCCAAAATTGCTGACAAAACCTATGCAATGTGCAATATTTATGCGCCTAATCAGAAAAACAAAGCATTTTGGGAAGACTTAACTAGGGTTCTGACCCCCTTTCTGGATACCGCTATCATAATTGGAGGGGACTTCAACTTAACCCCCAACCCACAGTGTGACAGGCTCAGGGATACCAGTAGAGGCAGCTGTAGGCCCCAACCTAAGACTAGCAACACATTTGAACTAGAAGTCTTTCAGGCCTTGACATCCTCGTTGGATCTGATAGACATCTGGCGTAAATTAAACCTAGATGAAAAAGACTACACCTGTGTCTCCTGGGCCTCACCTACCATGCCTCGCATTGACTTATTTTTGACCTCTAGCTCCCTGATCCCCCAAATCATAGATGCCAAGATAGGAGAGGTTTTTGTCTCTGATCATGCGCCCATAGGACTTTTTCTAGACACATCAGTACCCTCGGGTAACAAAAGAACTCTTCGATTCCCACAATACCTGGTTAAATCCCAAGAGTTTCAGCAATATATGGTGGAGTGCTGGGATGATTTTCAGGTTAATAATGTGCGACATCTGGCGACCCCAGAACTTTTTTGGCACACGGCAAAGGGGGTACTTATGGGAAACATATTAGCATATTTGTCTCAAAGAAAAAAAAAACACACATAGAGACTGGAGAGGCTGAGGGATGACGTAGCTGCTTCCTATCTTACATATCAGGATGCACCCACATGGCTCCATCATCAAAAATATATTGCTACCAAAAAGGAGTATGATGCGCTTTTGGCTTCTCAAGCTTCTCAAATGCTTTTAAGAACTAGGGGTAGGTACTATAGATACGGAGACAAATTGGGTAGATTACTGGCCTCTTTGGTTAACCTAAAAACATCTGCAAGATTTATTGCTGCACTTAAAGATAGGGGAAAGCTTGTCAAGAACCCCAAACTTATTGCAGAGGCATTTGCGTCTTACTACACCAAGTTATACACTAGTAGTCCGCCGAGTTCAGAAGGAGTCTTGCAAGAGATTTGGGATTCCATTGAACTGCCGCGAATATCGGACAAACATCTGGACAAGCTTAACGCACCTATTACCAGGGAAGAAGTAGATAAGAAGATCATGTCTTTAGCTTTGGGTAAAGCGGCAGGCCCAGATGGGCTGCCCATAGAATTTTATAGAATGTTAAAGCCGCAAGTCACTCCGGTGCTCACGGACCTCTATTCAGGCTATTTCTCCAATGCTGATAAACCGGCTAAGATGTTCTCAGCTGCGTATATTACTCTTATTCCTAAAGCTGGAAAGGACACGCTTCTCCTGGAGTCATATAGGCCGATTTCGTTATTAAACTCAGACTACAACATTGTAACCAAGCTATTGGCAGAACACCTCAAATTTATCTTACCAGATCTGATTCTTGAGGATCAGATGGGTTTCATGCTTGCGAGATCGTCAGTGGTGAATGTGCGTCGGGTCTTGCAGATCCTTCAATACTACTGGAACAAGAAACAACCTGGGTCGGATTCGTCACTCCCGGAGGCCTTCCTGTTATCCTTGGATGCAGATAAGGCTTTTGATAGGGTTGAGTGGAGGCACCTATTCCACACCATGAGTAAATTTAAGCTCTTGGGTTCTTTTCTCTCATTTATTAAGAATCTTTACTCTTCACCAATTGCCAACATAGGTGTCAATAATATGTTCTCTTCTGATGTTGCTTTGCAACAAGGCACGAGCCAGGGGTGCCCCCTGTCTCCATTACTATTTAACTTGGCGCTAGAGCCCCTAGCTATTAAACTTCGTCAAGTGTTCCCGGGTATTGATGTTGCAGGAGATCCTTAACATCTGGCATTATACGCGGATGATATGATGCTGTTTGTACAGGATCCTAAAACTTACATTCTATCCATTTTAAAAGCATTACAGGACTTCAGATCCTTCTCAAGATATAAGGTCAACATGCAGAAATCGGAGATTCTGTTGTTACATAAAGATAATAAACAAGATCATAATTACCAATTTACAATAGCAAACCAGATGATAACCTACCTTGGTATTCAGATTCATGTGAATCCCAATAAACTTTATTCTGCTAACCTAACACCTATATGCCCCAAACTGTGTAGTCTGATGAGGAGCTGGAAGTCTCTTCCCATATCATTAGCGGGTAGGGTTAGTCTCCTGAAAATGGTGATTCTTCCTTGCCTTCTGTATCCATTGCCTGATGCTGTCATTACTGCTCACTAAAAATGATGTGAAATCTTTAAATTCTGCAATGCAATACTTTATTTGGTGGGGAGGTAAACCCTAAGTATCTACTGATAAATTAAATATGACTTATCTTAATGGCGGCTTATGTCTGCCGGACTTTAGACTTTACAACTGGGCAGCTTTGGTTCGCTTAGTTCTAGATTGGCAGGTTGGCACACAGCATTTCTATAGACATAGTTTGGAAGGTGCAGTCCTGGGAGGCATTTCATTGGCATATCTGCCACATATGCCAAAATTAGGGACTGCTAAACTGGTAGGTTTGAACCTCTTATACTGTGACCCGATGAAGGCCTGGCATCAAGCCCATAGAGTCTTAAAAAAAAGTGTGTCACTGCTCCACTTTCCTCCCTCTCAGGGGCAACCCAGACGTCCCACCGGGTATGGATATAAAATCTTTTGCGCACTGAGAAAAATTGGGTTTAAAGACCGTGAGTTTGTTGATGGAGGTGCTGACACGTTCATTAAAAACTTTCTCCTCACTACAGGGAGAGTACAATCTCCCAAATAACCATTTTTATGCCTATTTACAGATATGTCACTATGTGGGTGCACTGGTCAGAGATAGCCCAGACTTCTGGGAGGGTTCACCCTTCCGACTTACTCAATCTCTTTTTAAAATGGGTAGATTCTTTCTATCGGAAATATACCAAACTCTCTTGCAAAAACGATTTCTGCAAATACAACCGACCTTATTGACAGGATGGGAGAGGGAATGGGGTTCAGAGACCTACATGGATGAGGTCCGGGGAGGGTCTGGAAAAAGTTAGGAAGGCCACTTTATCTGCCACTTTGAGAGAAACTCAGATTAGGTTTTTACACAGAGCCTACCTGACCCCTAAAGGATTAGCTAAATGGATCCCTGATTGGCCAAATACATGCTCTAAGAGTTCTGCGGAGTCCTGCTGGTCTGTTGCACTTTATTTGGGCCTGCCCGATGGTAAGACAGTTCTGGAATAAATTACAATATTGGATTAACAAAAAGATAAAACTTCCGATTGTCCTGGGTCCCAGTGATGTATTATTCCTGAACTGGAACAATCATTACAGACAGTACGACTCAGAACTGACCCTGATTATTCTTTTAGCAAGGAAGAGTATACTTAAACACTGGACTAAAGTTACAGGGCCCACTGTAGCTTACTTTCATAAAATGCTAAAGGCGCAGTTGTTTGTGGAAGTTAGAAGTCCAAAGACAGGTTCTTATCCCATTTCAACACACTAGCATCATTTTAGAAGACTCCCTGCGAGGGGAGTGGAATCACATATTGTTTTCTGATGAAGAACGGTGAAACTAGGGAGGGGAGAATAGACACCTGCCCTTTTTTTTCTTTTTTCTGGGTCCTCAAGGCTGCTAAGACAAACAAGGAAGGAGAGGATAAGGTAATAATAAAGGAAAAGAAAAGAGAAGTAAAAACAGGTTTTCTATTCTATGCATGCAGTTTAGGTTTAAGTTTAGATTGTTAATAGGGTTGGTTAGGGAATAGTTGAAAGAAGTAATCTTCTCTAACTGGAAAATATAAAATTTGAGAGTTTGATACATGTGGAAAAAATATGTATGTTATGTCTATGAACAACAGGTACGTTGCTATGCTGGCTATAGAAACTAATGATTTAAGATCTGCCTGAACTGTCTCTTTCAGGTATTGTCATTCCTGGACCTGCAAGTAAAGAAGATCTCTTCTTGAATGTTATAAGAGTTGCAATGTAATGACGAGAATGTTTATGTATACACGTATTCTCTCAATAAAAAGAATTAAAAAAAAACAAACCCTACCTTTACAAAAATAAAAAACTTACATTACTTAAAAACCCTGAGATTACAAAAAAGAAAAAACCCTAACATTAAAAAAAACTAACATTACAAAAAAGAAAAAATGAGTTATGCCTATTCTAAAACCCCACTGAAAAACACCCCAAAATAAAAAAAATCTAACACTAAACCTCAAATATAGCCCTTAAAGAGGCCTTTTATATGGCATTGCCCTAAAGTTTATCAGCTCTTTTTCTTAAAAAACAAAACAAAAACAACAACAAGATTCTAACATTAACTACCCCCAAAACAATTCTATATCTTTTTCTAGCTCTTTTGCTGCACCCCCAAACATGAAACCTTCATCTAAAAAAACAAAACAAACAAAAAATACCCCCAAAAAACCTAACCCTAAACCATGAAGATTGTCAGTATATGGCCGGATTATAATACAATATATTTAATAATTATCCTTAAACTAAACCCCAATAAAATGCATATACAAAACCATAAAAGATATAAGATACCAGAATCTGAGCCACTAACATTCAAACAGTACAATCAGCTATATAGCCACAATTTATTTTAAAATACACAGGCTATGAAATACAAGGTTAAAATACAATTTGTTCTTGTAAGTCTGCTAATTACAGCAACAATGGATGTTTGTTTTAAAATTTTACCTATATTTAGTAACCTCTTATACTTTACCAAATCGATAATCAACTTCCAGTATTTCTCAACAGGTCCAATTTCACCTCAGAATACAAAAGGGGAGTTTTGCAATGTGGAGAAGTAAGGGTAGCTATAATGCCTTTTTGTAAATGTATTTCAAACGCAGCCAATTTCAGTTACCAGTTAGCAGACAGACAGCAGCTATCCTTTACTATCCTATGCTTGGGGTTTTATCATGTGATATAACCCCACCGCTTTTTGTTTTGTACCATCATTGGTGAATTGGTTTGGGAGGCCCTTCTAGCTGAACATCTCATTGGACACCTGGGCGATCTTATTGGATTGGCCATGGGAAATTTCATTTTCAACAGCCATACTGGATTTTGGCCATCGGGGGCAGCAGACAGACAAACAGTTTCATTTTATTTGTTTCTATACAGTTAAAAAAAATATTTCTTAAAACAAATTTTCATTTAAAATGCCATAATTTAAGTTACATGTTCAAATACACATGGGTCACACAGTATCATTTTTCCTGATCATTCTAAAACCACATGTGAATGTATTTCACTTATAATGTATAAAATGCAGTTAAACCATATTTTCTATGAAACAATTTAAAGGATTATAATATCTTCATCCTGGATTCAATTTCCTTCTTCAGCCATCCACTCATCACATACATGCTTTGGGATCAGCAAATATATGTGGTTTTCACACAATTATATCTACATTGGATTATTATCCCATACAGATTAATATTTCATAATGTATGTTTCTTTATAAGTGTATAAAACACATACGGCTAGATATAGAGTTTTGCATTAGCCGTCAAAAGCAGCGTTAAGGGCTCCTAACGCTGCTTTTGGCTGCCCGCTGGTATTTAGAGTCAGACAGGAAAGGGTCTAACGCTCACTTTCAAGCCGCGACTTTTCCATACCGCAGATCCCCTTACGCCAATTGCGTATCCTATCTTTTCAATGGGATCTTCCTAATGCTGGTATTTAGAGTCTTGGCTGAAGTGAGCGGTAGACCCTCTACCGACAAGACTCCTACAGCCCATGGAAAGGCTGTAGTTAAGAGCTTTATCGGCTAACACCGGTATATAAAGCTCTTAACTACAGTGCTCTAAAGTACACTAAAACCCATAAACTACCTATGTACCCCTAAACTGAGGCCCCCCACATCACCACCACTATAATAAATATTTTTAACCCCTAATCTGCCTACCGCACATCGCCGCCACCTACATTATCCCTATGAACCCCTAATCTGCTGCCCCTAACATCGCCGACCCCTACATAATATTTATTAACCCCTAATCTGCCCCCCCCCAACGTCGCCGCCACCTAACTTAAAGTATTAACCCCTAATCTGCCGACAGCACATCGCCGCTACTATAATAAATGTATTAACCCCTAAAGCTAAGTCTAACACTAACCCTAACACCACCCTAAATTAAATATAATTTTAATCTAACTAAATAAATTAACTCTTATTAACTAAAGTCTTCTTATTTAAAACTAAATACTTACCTGTAAAATAAACCCTAACATAGCTACAATATAACGAATAATTATATTGTAGCTATTTTAGGATTTATATTTATTTTACCGGCAACTTTGTATTTATTTTAACTAGGTACAAAAGCTATTAAATAGTTAATAACCATTTAATAGCTACCTAGTTAAAATAAATGCAAAATTACATGTAAAATAAATCCTAACCTAAGTTACAAATACACCTAACACTACACTATCATTAAATTAATTAAATAAATTACATACAATTAGCTAAAATAAAATACAATAAAATAAACTATACTATAATACAAAAAGAAAAGATTAAATTACAAAAAATAAAAACGAATTACAAGCAGTTTAAACTAATTACACTTAATCTAAGCCCCCTAATAAAATAAAAAATCCCCTACCCTATTCTAAAATACAAAAGTAATCAGCTCTTTTACCAGCCCTTAAAAGGGCTTTTTGCAGGGCATTGACCCAAAGTAATTAGCTCTTTTACCTGAAAAGAAAAATACAATACCCCCCCAACATTACAACCCACCACCCACACACCCCTACTCTAATCCACCCAAACCCCCCTTAAATAAACCTATCGCTAACCCCCTGAAGATCATCCTACCTTGAGTCGTCTTCACCCAGCTGAGCTGAATTCTTCATCCAAGGTGCGCAGAGGAGGTCCATCATCCGGTAGAAGTTTTCATCCAAGTGGGGCAAGAAGAGGTCCTCCATCCGGTAGAAGTTTTCATCCAGGCGGCGTCTTCAATCTTCATCCATCCGGAGCGGAGCCATCTTCAAAGGAGCCGACGCGGAGCCATCCTCTTCAACCGACGGACTAACGACGAATGAAGGTCCATCATCCGGTAGAAGTCTTCATCCAAGCGGGGCAAGAAGAGGTCCTCCATCCAGTAGTAGTGTTCATCCAGGCGGCGTCTTCAATCTTCATCCATCCGGAGCAGAGCCATCTTCAATGGAGCAGACGTGGAGCCATCCTCTTCAACCGACGACGAATGAAGGTTCCTTTAAGGGACATCATCCAAGATGGCGTCCCTTCAATTCCGATTGGCTGATAGAATTCTATCAGCCAATCGGAATTAAGATTTTTTCTACCTTGCCCCAAAGTAATCAGCTCTTTTACCTGAAAAGAAAAATACAATTCCCCACCAACATTACAACCCACCACCCACACACCCCTACTCTAACCCACCCAAACCCCCCTTAAATAAACCTATCGCTAACCCCCTGAAGATCATCCTACCTTGAGTCGTCTTCACCCAGCTGAGCCAAATTCTTCATCCAAGGTGCGCAGAGGAGGTCCATCATCCGGTAGAAGTTGTCATCCAAGCGGGGCAAGAAGAGGTCCTCCATCCAGTAGAAGTGTTCATCCAGGCGGTGTCTTCAATCTTCATCCATTTGGAGCGGAGCGGAGCCATCTTCAAAGGAGCCAACACAGAGCCATCCTCTTCAACCGACGGACTAACGACGAATGAAGGTTCCTTTAAGGGACGTCATCCAAGATGACGTCCCTTTAATTTCCGATTGGCTGATAGAATTCTATCAGCCAATCGGAATTAAGGTAGAAAAAAATCTTAATTCCGATTGGCTGATAGAATTCTATCAGCCAATCGGAATTGAAGGGACGTCATCTTGGATGACGTCCCTTAAAGGAACCTTCATTCGTCGTTAGTCCGTCGGTTGAAGAGGATGGCTCCGCATCGGCTCCTTTGAAGATGGCTCCGCTCCGCTCCGGATGGATGAAGATTGAAGACGTCCCTTAAAGGAACCTTCATTCGTCGTTAGTCCGTCGGTTGAAGAGGATGGCTCCGCGTCGGCTCCTTTGAAGATGGCTCTGGATGGATGAAGATTGAAGACGCCGCCTGGATGAAAACTTCTACCGGATGGAGGACCTCTTCTTGCCGCGCTTGGATGAAAACTTCTACCGGATGATGGACCTCCTCTGCGCACCTTGGATGAAGAATTCGGCTCAGCTGGGTGAAGACGACTCAAGGTAGGATGATCTTCAGGGGGTTAGCGATAGGCTTATTTAAGGGGGGTTTGAGTGGGTTAGAGTAGGGGTGTGTGGGTTGTAATGTTGGGGGGTTATTGTATTTTTCTTTTCAGGTAAAAGAGCTGATTACTTTGGGGCAAGGCCCTGCAAAAAGCCCTTTTAAGGGCTGGTAAAAGAGCTGATTACTTTTGTATTTTAGAATAGGGTAGGGATTTTTTTATTTTGGGGAGGAATTTTTATTTTATTAGGGGGGTTAGATTATGTGTAATTAATTTAAACTGCTTGTAATTCTTTTTTATTTTTTGAAATATTGTGTTTGTTTTTTGTATTATAGAATAGTTTATTTTATTGTATTTTATTTTATGTAATTGTAGGTAATTTATTTAATGGATGTAATGATAGTGTAGTGTTAGGTTTAATTGTAACTTAGGTTAGGATTTATTTTACAGGTAATTTTGTAGTTATTTTAACTAGGTAGCTATTAAATAGTTATTAACTATTTAATAGCTATTGTACCTAGTTAAAATAAATACAAAGTTGCCTGCAAAATAAATATAAATCCTAAAATAGCTACAATATAACTCTTAGTTATATTGTAGCTATATTAGGGTTTATTTTATAGGTAAATATTTAGTTTTAAATAGGAATAATTTAGTTAATTTTAGGAATATTATTTAGTTTAATTTAAATTATATTTATGTTAGAGGGGTGTTAGGGTTAGGGTTAAAGTTAGGTTTAGGGGTTAATAAATTTATTATAGTAGCGGCGACGGTGCGGGCGGCAGATTAGGGGTTAATAATTGTAGGTAGGTGGTGGCGATGTTAGGGAGGGCAGATTAGGGGTTGATACTATTTATTCTAGTGTTTGCGAGGCGGGAGTGCGGCGGTTTAGGGATTAATACATTTATTATAGTGGCGGCGAGGTCCGGCTGGCAGATTAGGGGTTAATAAGTGTAGGTAAGGTAGCGGCGAAGTTGGAGGGGCAGATTAGGGGTTAATAAATATAATATAGGGGTTGGCGGTGTTAGGGGCAGCAGATTAGGGGTTCATAGGGATAATGTAGGTTGCGGCGGTGTCCGGAGCGGAAGATTAGGGGTTAATAATAATATGCAGGTGTCAGCGGCAGATTAGAGGTTAATAAGTGTAAGGTTAGGGGTGTTTAGACTCGGGGTTCATGTTAGGGTGTTAGGTGCAGACTTAGAGAGTGTTTCCCCATAGGAAACAATGGGGCTGCGTTAGGAGCTGAACGCTGCTTTTTTGCAGGTTTTTTTTTCAGGCAGCTCAGCCCCATTGTTTCCTATGGGGATATCGTGCACGAGCACGTTTTTCCAGCTTTACCGCTACCGTAAACAATGCTGGTATTGAGGGTTGAAGTGGAGCTAAGTTAGACTCAATGCACCCTTTTTTGAGCCTAACGCAGCCCCTCAGACAACTCTAAGTACCAGCGTTGTTTAAAGGATGCGTTGGGAAAAAAAGCAGCGTTAGCTACGCGGGTCTTTACCGACAAAACTCTACATCTATCCGGTAGTACCAATTATCTGTGTACTCACTAGGTGCCTGAAATGAAAGAAATAATTTTTAGAAATGTTAAACATTCATATATCTATTTGCAATATTTATCCATCTCAGCAAATATTTATCTAATATGAATGTTATTTGTCTCTGCTTCTTAGGTCCCCAATCTCCCCTATTCATATGAAACCCAGCATTTTACACATTGTTTTGCAAGAAACAAAATTATAACAGCTATATATAAAAAAAAGAATTGAATTCAAAATAGCTACACTGTAAACGTGTTTTTTTTTTCTTGGCCAAACTTCCATTGTCTAGAATTTGTGGATTCAAACATAATAGGGGCCCCAAATCTTTGCATGTACTTAAGCCATGTCTGATAAGTTTATCACTCATCTTGGTATACACATCTGAGGGGTTTCAAAATGCTAATTTTGCTTTTGAAGTAACTGTCTGTTAGCTCATAATATGTTAGCTTATCAGGAAATAGTGCAGAACTTTGTCTACAACAGAGCTTGGTGGTCTAAGACCTGGAATAAACAGCCATGTACTGTAGATGACTATCTTTTTTTTTTTTTTTTAACAATCTGTTTTTCTATACAACAGTCTAAGCCTTTGTTCTTTTCTGAGATAACTATGCAAATAGTTTCTTTGATGAATGAGAGAAGGGGGTTTTGTCCACACAGTGACATTTGAAGTTTTGCAAATTAAGGCCTAGATTTGGAGTTTTGTCGGTAAGGACCCGCGTAGCTAACGCCAGCTTTTTTCTGGCCGCACCATAAAAATAACTCTGGTATTGAGAGTCCACATAAAGGCTGCGTTAGGCTCCAAAAAAGGAGCGTAGAGCATTTTTAACGCAAATTCAACTCTCGATACCAGAGTTGCTTACGGACGCGGCCAGCCTCAAAAACGTGCTTGTGCACGATTCCCCCATAGGAAACAATGGGGCTGTTTGAGCTGAAAAAAAAACTAACACTTGCAAAAAAGCCGCGTTCAGCTCTTAATGCAGCCCCATTGTTTGCTATGCGTAAACACTTCCTACGTCTGCACCTAACACTCTAACAGGTACCCCGAGTCTAAACACCCCTAACCTTACACTTATTAACCCCTATTCTGCCGCCCCCGCTATCGCTGACCCCTGCATATTTTTTTAACCCCTAATCTGCCGCTCCGTAAACTGCCGCTACTTACATTATCCCTATGTACCCCTAATCTGCTGCCCCTAACACCGCCGACCCCTATATTATATTTATTAACCCCTAATCTGCTCCCCACAACGTCGCCTCCACCTGCCTACACTTATTAACCCCTAATCTGCTGACCGGAGCTCACCGCTATTCTAATAAATGTATTAACCCCTAAAGCTAAGTCTAACCCTAACACTAACACCCCACTAAGTTAAATATAATTTTAATCTAACGAAATTAATTAACTCTTATTAAATAAATTATTCCTATTTAAAGCTAAATACTTACCTGTAAAATAAATCCTAATATAGCTACAATATAAATTATAATTACATTGTAGCTATTTTAGGATTAATATTTATTTTACAGGTAACTTTGTATTTATTTTAACCAGGTACAATAGCTATTAAATAGTTAAGAACTATTTAATAGTTACCTAGTTAAAATAATTACAACATTACCTGTAAAATAAATCCATCAGCCAATCAGAATATTCCTACCTTAATTCCGATTGGCTGATAGAATCCTATCAGCCAATCGGAATTCGAGGGACGCCATCTTGGATGACGTCCCTTAAAGGAACCGTCATTCTTCAGTTGGACGTCGCCGGATGAAGATGGGTCCGCGGTGGAGGTCTTCAGGATGGAGCCGGTCGTCATCGGATGAAGATAGAAGATGCCGCTTGGATCAAGATGGTTGCCGGTCTGGATCGCCTCTTCTTCCCGGATAGGATGAAGACTTTGGAGCCTCTTCTGGACCTCTTCAGCCACCGGATGATGGATCGCCAGCCCCCGCTTGGGTTGGATGAAGATTTTGGAGCCAGGACGGATCGGTGATACCTGGTGAGGTGAAGACAAGGTAGGATGATCTTTAGGGGCTTAGTGTTAGGTTTATTTAAGGGGGGTTTGGGTTAGATTAGGGGTATGTGGGTGGTGGGTTGTAATGTTGGGGGGGTATTGTATGGTTTTTTTTTACAGGCAAAAGAGCTGAACTTCTTGGGGCATGCCCCGCAAAGGGCCTTGTTCAGGACTGGTAAGGTAAAAGAGCTTTGAACTTTATTAATTTAGAATAGGGTAGGGCATTTTTTATTTTGGGGGTCTTTGTTATTTTATTTGGGGGCTTAGAGTAGGTGTAATTAGTTTAAAATTGTTGTAATATTTTTCTTATGTTTGTATTTTTTTATTTTTTGTAACTTAGTTCTTTTTTATTTTTTGTACTTTAGTTAGTTTATTTCATTGTAGTTATTTGTAGATATTGTATTTAATTAATGTATTGATAGTGTAGTGTTAGGTTTAATTGTAGGTAATTATAGGTATTTTATTTAATTAATTTAATGATAGTATAGTGTTAGGTTTAATTGTAACTTAGGTTAGGATTTATTTTACAGGTAATTTTGTAATTATTTTAACTAGGTAGCTATTAAATAGTTCTTAACTATTTAATAGCTATTGTACATGGTTAAAATAATTACAGTTGCCTGTAAAATAAATATTAATCCTAAAATAGCTACAATGTAATTATAATTTATATTGTAGCTATATTAGGATTTATTTTACAGGTAAGTATTTATCTTTAAATAAGAATAATTTATTTAATAAGAGTTAATTAATTTCGTTAGATTAAAATTATATTTAACTTAGGGGGGTGTTAGTGTTAGGGTTAGATTTAGCTTTAGGGGTTAATACATTTATTAGAATAGCGGTGAGCTCCGTTTGCCAGATTAGGGGTTAATAATTAAAGTTAGGTGTCGGCGATGTTAGGGAGGGCAGATTAGGGGTTAATACTATTTATTATAGGGTTAGTGAGGCGGATTATGGGTTAATAACTTTATTATAGTAGCAGTGCGGTCCGCTCGGCAGATTAGGGGTTAATAAGTGTAGGCAGGTGGAGGCGACGTTGAGGGGGGCAGATTAGGGGTAATAAATATAATATAGGGGTCGGCGGTGTTAGGGGCAGCAGATTAGGGGTACATAGCTATAATGTAGGTGGCGGCGCTTTGCGGTCGGCAGATTAGGGGTTAATTATTGTAGGTAGCTGGCGGCGACGTTGTGGGGGGCAGATTAGGGGTTAATAAATATAATACAGGGGTCGGCGGTGTTAGGGGCAGCAGATTAGGGGTACATAAGTATAACGTAGGTGGTGGTCGGCAGATTAGGGGTTAAAAAAATTTAATCGAGTGGCGGCGATGTGGGGGGACCTCGGTTTAGGGGTACATAGGTAGTTTATGGGTGTTAGTGTACTTTAGAGTACAGTAGTTAAGAGCTTTATGAACCGGCGTTAGCCCAGAAAGCTCTTAACTACTGACTTTTTTCTGCGGTTGGAGTTTTGTCGTTAGATTTCTATTTAATAACATTCATATATCGTCTGACATAATTCCCCCTTCCAATTTTAAATAGATGTAGGACATATGAATTTGAATTGGTTTAAAGTCAGCGGTACTTGGTGAGTGTATTGATCATACGCATCATAGACAGTCTTCTATGAAGAGAGTCCGTCATTTTTGAGCCTTCATGCTCATCAGCTAGGCATCTCTTAACTATAATATGTCTTTAGTGCATTTGAGGATATGACACTTCATTCTCCCTCTATGACTTGTAGTTGGGATCTAGGATGGCACGCTCGCAACTGATTAATATGGACCCATTTATCTATGAAACTATCATGTTTGGGGATCCTTATTTTATAGGCCACTGGAGATATTTTGGCAGTGATGACAAAAGGACCCTTCCATGATGGAAGAAATTTCTTCTCCTTTACCTGATCTCTTCCAAAGTTATAAAGATAAACTTTATAATTTATTTCATATTCCTTTTTGGATATTTAGAGATCATAATAGGTTTTAGTGACAGTTGCAGCTTTTTCTAAGTTCCTTTGAGCAAATGCAAAGGCATATTGCAGGTGCTTTCTTAAGTTCTCCACATATTGATGTGTATTGGCAGCATTTATCAAGTTTTGGTCTGATGTACGGTACAGTAGATGCTGAGGTAGAACCATTCTTCTACCAGTCATCATCAGTTCAAAAGGTGACATCTTGGTAGAACTACTTGGAGTTGCTCTTAATGCCATTAGGACTAGAGGTAGTTTTACATCCCAGTCTTTACCCGTTTCACTCACAAACTTTTTGAGGATTTTCACAATTGACTGGTTGTAACGCTCTACACCACCACTTGAGGCAGCTCTATATGCAATATGGAGCTTTTTTTTAACCCCTAGTATTTTCCACATTTAGTAGTGGAAAATAATAGTGAAGTGGGTTCCCAGATCTGATTTGATTCTTTGAGGCAAACCAAATCTGGAAAACACGTGGTTGATGAGCAAAGCTGCACATGTTTCAGCACTATTGTTAGGTGCACTGATGCACTCTACCCATTTAGTGAACAGGCATGTCACTGTTAACATGTATTTGTTACCTCTTGATGACCTAGTTACTGGACCAATAAAATCAATTTGTATATCTGACCATGGCATTACCATCCCCCTTTTCTGCAATGGCGCTCTATGCATTGCCGCAATGGGTTGGAACTGTGGGCAGATTAAACAACCTTGACAGTAGGTTTGAACATCTTTCAACATGTGTGGCCAGAAGGCGTAATCACGCAATATTTCATACGTTAATTTGGCGCCACGATGGCCAGATGTGAAAGCATCATGGGCATGTTGAAGCATTAGACCTCTGAACTTGGTGGGTACTACCCATTGCTGGATGCCAGTTTTGGAGGTTCTAATTAACAAACCATCCTGTAACTTGAATTGTGATCTGGACTTCATTAAGATTCTAAGATCTTCTTTGCCAATACAATCATCTTTTGAGATGGGGTTGCTTTCAGGATCTTCTATGTGTTTATAGAAGATGCCTACAATGGGGTCTTCTTTTTGACTAGCGATCAGGTCCTCACTAGGAGAATCCTGACTCCATTGTACCAGGTTAGGCTCACTCTGTTGTTTTGCCTGGTTTCTGGTAATGGCTTCTACCTGAATTGTACCAATTAAGTGGTCGATATTAAGGAGTTCTCCAGTCATGGCTCTTTGTTTGGCTAATGAATCCGCAAGGTCATTGCCTTCTTTATCAGAACCTTGAATTCTGGAATGACCTTTGGTCTTTTTCCAGTGTATGGTTAAATCATTGGATACCACCAGATTATCAATCTCGCAGAACAACTTGCCATGCTTGACTGGTTTGTTATTGCTTTTCTGCATGCCATTTCTTTTCCAAGTTGGCAGGTATTCAACAAAACTTTCACGCACATAATTTGAGTCAGTAATGATTACAAATTCATGAATACCATGTTCAATAGCTATTTCAATGGTTTTTAGAACAGCAGTGAGTTCTGCAACTTGACTGGATCTTGGTCCAATGTTGAAACCTACAGAAATATTTGGGAATCCATTTGCCCAAGTTATACCATTGCCAGCAACTAGTCTGCACTCATTATCAATAATGGCATGGTAAGAACAACCATCAACATATACCCAAGGTAAGGTTTGACATTGGTCCTCATTATACATTTTATATGGGAAAAGCAATTGTTCCTCCAGGAAATCATCTTCTGATGATTCTTCCCCAGGATCTTTAACAGTACAGTCGTGGAGTTCAGCAAACCCCTGTGTGACTGGATTATTTTTATTCTGCTTGTAGCAAATTTCTAAGGGCCAGCCTTGTAAGGAATGGGTCCACACTGTTATGTGGCTATTAGACAAATTCCCATCTCTTATTCTCTCACTTTGCAAATATAGCAAAGGCTGGTGGGCCGTTTCTACAATAATTTTCTCGCCCTGTATGTAGCTGCAGAAATTTTGTAGAGCCCATACAGTAGATAAGAGGGCTTTTTCGCAATCGCTAAATTTTATTTCTACTGGGGATAGAGTTTTGCTTGCATAAGCAATGACTTTGCCTAGATTATCATGCTTTTGGTATAAAACAGCACTAATGCTTACATCTGTGTAACCTGTTTCTAAGAAGAAAGGTTTACCACCTTCAGGGTACGCTAAGCAAGGTGCTTGAGTGAGTTTCCTCTTCAGCTCTCTAATGACTGTCTCTTGAGTCTCACTCCAGTGCCATTTCACATCCTTCTTTAGAGGAAGTAGTAGTGGTTTAGCTAATTCTGCATAATTATCAATGAATTTGCGGGAATAATTCATCATACCCAGGAATGATCTCAATTCCTTTAAATTAGTTGGGTTTTTAGAATTTATGGTAGCTTCCACCTTTTTCTTCTGAGGATTTAGTCCTTCAGAAGTAACTTCATGTCCCAAGAAGTTTACACAAGTGCGGCACCATTGAGCTTTTTTGTAGGGATAATTTGACACCTGCCCTTTTAAGTTGGCTGAGGACGTGTTTAAGCTCTGCAATGTGTTTTTCAAAGTCTGTGCTTTTGATTAAAATATCATCAACATAATAATATAAGGTCCCCCTTTCCAGTGCATCAGGCATAGCCTTATACATTAATTCAGCAAATTCATGTCCAGAATTTATGTATCCAAAAGGAAGTCTCTGAAATGCATACTGGACATTTTGGAATGAGAATGCCAGCTTATACTGGTCCTCCTCATGTATCTTTATGGTCCAATATCCCTGTGCACAATCAATGGCAGTGAATATTTTGGACCCCTGCATCTGTGCTAGGAACTGGTCAATATATGGCACAGGCCAGCCAGACATGTATACTCGTTTGTTTAGCTGTCTTAAGTCAGCACACAAATGCCATTGTCCATTGGGCTTAAGAACACCTAGAATAGGATTGTTATAAGAGCTGTGCACCTGTCTGATAATACCCCTTTCTTCTAAGTTCCTTATGATTTCTGCAAGAGAATCATATGAGGCTAAAGGAAGTCTGTATTGTTTAACAAAGACAGGTGGTGCATTGGGATCCGTTTATATTCTTGCAATGTGCAAGTCTGTAGTCCCACAGTCATAAGAATCCCTAGCAAAAATATCCTTGTACTCCATCAGGAGTTCTCGCAGCAGTTGGCGTTCATCATCGTTGGAACAGCCGTTAGCTAAAGATATTTGCTCTTCGACTATTTGCTGAAATCCTGGAAAGATTTCAGGCTGTCCTATTTCATAGGCTTCTTCCAATCTAGAGGTGAGATCCCCTTGATTATAATGTACATTGCCCCCATGACTCTGGGTATTGGGGTATTCTTGCTGTTTGATTGGCTGATCAAATACTAGAGAGGCTTCTTCAATTTTACAGATGCCTTCCTCTGAGTTGAAGGGATAAATAGACTGAATAGTAAATAGACCCTCTGGTATAGAGGCAAAGGATTGTTCTATTAATTGTTCTTCAGTTAAGTATCCTTCAGGTATTAGCCCAATTATATTATTCTGGAATCCAAAAGTGTAATAACTTTATTCCAGCCCATATCCTATGGTAGTTCCCTTGGATAAGGTTATATCCTGTGGGGTCATGTTATGTACAATAACATTTATTGGAATAGTTCCAATATTTATCAAAGGAGTATAGGTAATTTTGATACCCAGATTTTGTATTCTATGGGAGAGGCAAATTAGTGTTTCAGAAGTTTTTAATTTCCGACCTCTCTTTACCTGTAATGGTAAAAGGAATTTATCAGTCCCAGCAGGAATTATAACATCGTTAGACACCGGCATATTCACAGCATATGGCATTTGCTGATTTGATTTCAGGGCTGCGTTTTCATCCTGAAATACTTCAGGGTCCCCCATTAACCTTCTCCAGAGGCAAGAATTAATCAAATCTATTTGTATGGCATATCTATGCAAGAGATCATTGCCAATGTATATTTGATTATGGGGAGGATCTAAAACTAAAAACAGGTGCTTTGCTGATTTATTACCTATAGAGATAGATAATTAACATTTAGCTGTGATATTATAACTTTCAAACCTGTCATCCAGGCTGTGGACATTGTGGTCTTGGGGAAAAAGATATTTAATCACTTTAGGTTCAGCTATCTGCGCTAATAAGCCTTCGCTTATATAGCTAGCTTCCTGTTTTAAGTTCAATTTAGTATACTTGGTTTTCCCAAGGTAATGCACTTGTATAGGGATAAATAGATCCTCTTTAACTCTCTCAATTCCTGTAAGGTATTGAGCGTGGCCTCCCCCTTAGGGATTTTATGACCCCCTAGTGGAGAGATATGGTTAATACATCACCATCTAATGAAATATTCGCTATCTTTCCAGGCGAAATTTTAAAAGTATTTCCATCAGAGCCACTTAAAGGAGTCTGATCATCTATTTGTAGGATAGTGACTTCAGGTATAGAGTTATTCCTGAAATGAATCTCCACAGCATCTGGCTTCTCTTCCACTACATGCAGTTATGTCGTGTGTGAGATATGCCGGATCGCTCATAATTAATTGGCCATTTTACTTTTGACCAAATTACATTATTTATGCAATCAATTATGGCTTCAGGAAATCACTACCAATAATTAAACGATCAGTTGGCAGATCCACTATAATGACAGGGTGTCTTATGACCCTGTTCCCTAGTTTAAATTTTAACCATGCAGTATTGTAGACTTTTAGAGAGTCACCCCCAACACCTATTAGTGAACCATCAATTTCTTTTATTTTAGGTTTGTGGGATGTTAGCTCATTTAGCTGTGTGTAGTACCTGTGGGATAAATTAGTTGCCCGAGATGCAGTATCAATTAATCCCATGTTAGGGTTGGAGATTAAATCCTGCAGCTCAGCTAATACATAATATATCCCTGCAGCTTCTACCATTTCACACATAAAATTGGCATGATCATACATCTGTGGGCTTCGCCACATGTTACCAGAATCCGCCGCGTTACCTGATGCAGAAGAAACTTCATTCCTACCGGTCCCCTCTATAACAGGGTCGATTGGGTTCTTGTGTACTGCATCTGTGGAAATAAGGTTAACAGAATGCTGCAAAGGAATAGATTTGTTAATGCTTTCAGGCTCAGGTTGCTCGTCATCACAGCTAAATCGTCCGTTTCCGGTCTGTGGGGAGAGAGCATGATTAGTACCATTATTGACATTTATCATTTCATTTGGTATACCTCTCCCCTCCCTTTCAGGTGATACTGCATTATTTATTACTGTGCCTGTGGCCTACCGCTGGCCACTGGCTGTACCCCTAAAAAAGGGTTGTTAGGTTGCTGAGCCGTAAACGCTTGACTCATATTAGTGAACTGTTCGCTCAACCGAATTAGCTGGGTACTAAGCTGATCTACTTGATGGTACAAGTTACCTCTATCCCTGGGCCTGTCTCTTGATGCCCCATAGAAGTGATTCCTCAGAATCAGGGCCGCTGTTTCTATCCTGGCGTGGTTGCCCCTGGTGTTCAACTTGTTCAGCGTTAGTATTTTGGGGGTCACTATTTACTTGGGTTGTCTGGTTACCCTGAGAGTATTTTCACCACTTATTGTATCTACCTTTGCGGGGATACCTATTATCTTGTGGATATTCTTCTCTTTGGGAGTAATTATTTACCTGGGTATGCCCCCCATTTTGGGTGTAGTCTCTCTGCGCATCAGTCCGTGTTGGGGGAGGGGCAGAGTTAAACTTTGTGGGGATGGCCTGTTTCCTCGGGCCACCACCGCATAGGTTTTCTTTTAGATTCCAAATTGAGGGGGCTAGGTGACACCCTTGTTTCGGCCACTACTTTAGGACTGGGTTTTGATTCCCTTTCAACCCCCTGTTCACCGGACTGCTGAATAGAGTATAACTGTGTACTCTCTTTGATCAGCCATTCCAATGAGCAGTTCTCATTAAAATCTCTAGCTAAATTAATTTTGATAGATGCGGGCAGTGCTTCAAAAAATAAATTCACAAATTCTGAGCATTCAAATATGGGATTATCTTCAGCCATACTGTATGCATTTTTCAGTACAGAAAGGAATTCTATAGGGCTTTGATTTGCACTACATTTTAAACCATATACAGCTTTTTCTGCTGCAGTTTTAGTGCAATATTGCCCAAATTCTTTTCTGCACTGTCTTTTTGTCTCATTCCAAGAAACAATATTCATATCCTTCAGTGAAGCAAAGAATTTATGATATTTACTTTCAAATGCCCAGGGCAGAAATTAAATTTTTAACTGCTCACTTGTAACATTCATTATAGCTAAAGCATTTACAAATGTCTTTAAGTGGTCAATTATAGAGTTGGTTCCCTTGTTGGAGATTTTAGGTACTGCATCCTTTAAGAAGGTAATGATTTTAGGGTTGTCATATACCTTATTTTTGAGGATGGAGCATCTCTTATTTGCCCTTATACTATGGGGAGACTCCCTATGTACATTATTATTACGTGGGCTATTTGGGTATCTAGCTCCACCCTCTGACTCACTACTAGAGCTTCCCTCCCCCTCATCAGCTAAGTTATAGCAGTTCACTGAATTTACATCATAAGGTGACTGTCTATTTGGGAAATCTATTTCTGACTCAACAGGGGTCCCTTGTCTACATTCTTCCCTACATTTCTGCATTTCATCCCTGATGCATTCTCTAAGAGAGTTAGAATTATCTGTATTATTCTCGCTGCTAATAGAGGGGTTTTCATTTTGACGATGCATCCTTTTTAAATCCCTTAATTCTCTCTGGCTTTGTGCAAGCTGTTTATTTAACTCTTGTATCTTTGCTAGTAAATCTAAGTTATGCTTATCTAAGGTGGCTATATCTTGGGCAAACGCATCAATTTTATTTTCTGCTATTTTTAAATTCTCTTCGCATCTGCGTGAGGAGCGAATACTATTTTCTAGCCCCTGTATTTGCAGTTCTTTCTCTATGAGATATAGCGACATTTCGTCAGTAATGCATATTAAAAGGGGCCAAGATTTTAGTATTAGTTCGTCTCACTTTTGGAGATTTTTGCATTGATTAATTTTTAATAATTCTTGGAATAATTCACCTTTTTCATTCCACCTTTCATCATCAATAGCAATATTTTTAGCCTTAATTTCAAGCATATCCAAATAATCATTTACTTCACCCGCAATATTAAACCTCTTTTTATCTGGCCTATAATGTCCAACTTAAGAAAATTGCCTTGAGTAAGGGGTATTGTCGGGGAATACATTTCAACACTATGTACAGATTCACTTCTGGTTACAGACATTATTATATTGGCTTAGTATTTAGTTAAATTAAAATGCTAATACAATTTTGGCCAATAAGAGAGAAAAAAAATATATATTTTCAAAAATATTAATATTTTTTTTAAAATATGAAAAATTAATATTTCATCAATTTTTCAAAATTAATTTTTAACAATATTTCAAGTTTTGAAAAAAAATTATATTTTCAAAAATACTAATATTAATCCTGAAATATGAAAATTAATATTTAAACTTTCCAAAAAATATATATATTTTTTAATATATATATATTTTTTCAATAATAATTTCTATTTACTACAAATATATCATATCAATATGATAAATATTAATATCTATAGTGAAGTGCCTCCAAATAATATGTCAGTATATGGCCGGGTTATAATACAATATATTTAATAATTATCCTTTAAACTAAACCCCAATAAAATGCATATACAAAACCATAAAATTAATGTAAAATTCCTAAATTCTTTTTATTAGTTAATATTTATAGACACATTGAAATATATTTGTAGGAGACCAGATATGAATCAATATATTATTATATACGTTTAAACTATTATAATATGCTATGCAAAGATCATAAAAGATCATAAAAGTTGCTTTATTCACAATAGTCTCTCAAATCAGAGTTGCATTTAAAATACCATAAGATACCAGAATCTGAGCCACTAACATTCAAACAGTACAATCAGCTATATAGCCACAATTTATTTTAAAATACGCAGGCTATTAAATACAAGGTTAAAATACAATTTGTTCTTTTAAGTCAGCAACAATGGATGTTTGTTTTAAAATTTTACCTATATTTAGCAACCTCTTATATTTTACCAAATCAATATTCAACTTCCAGTATTTCTCAACAGGTCCAATTTCACCTCAGAATACAAAAGGGGAGTTTTGCAATGTGGAGAAGTAAGGGTAGCTATAATGCCTTTTTGTAACTGTATTTCAAACGCAGCCAATTTCAGTTACCGGTTAGTAGACAGACAGCAGCTATCCTTTACTATCCTATGCTTGTTGTTTTTATCATGTGATATAACCCCACCCCTTTTTGTTTTTTTACCATCATTGGTGAATTGGTTTGGGAGGCCCTTCTAGCTGAACATCTCATTGGACACCTGGGCGATCTTATTGGATTGGCCATGGGACATTTCTTTTTTAACAGCCATACTGGATTTTGGCCATCGGGGGCAGCAGACAGACAAACAGTTTCATTTTATTTGTTTCTATACAGTAAAAAAAAATATTTCTTAAAACAAATGTTCATTTAAAATGCCATAATTTCTTTATATTAATAAGTTACATGTTCAAATACACATGGATCACACAGTATCATTTTTCCTGAACATTCTAAAACCGCATGTGAATGTATTTCACTTATAATGTATAAAATGCATTTAAACCATATTTTCTATGAAACAATTTAAAGGATTATAATATCTTCATCCTGGATTCAATTTCCTTCTTCAGCTATCCACTCATCATCACATACATGCTTTGGGATCAGCAAATATATGTGTTTTTCACACAATTATATCTACATTGGATTATTATCCCATACAGATTAATATTTCATATCTGTATGTTTCTTTTTAAGTGTACAAAACACATAGGATATTATTTAAAGAACCAATTATCTGTGTACTCACTAGGTGCCTGAAATGAAAGAAATAATTGTTAAACATTCATATGTCTATTTGCAATATTTATCCATCTCAGCGAATATTTATTTAATATGAATGTTATTTGTCTCTGCTTCTTAGGTCCCCAATCTCCCCTATTCATATGAAACACAGCATTTTACACATTATTTTACAAGAAACAAAATTATACCAGCTATATATAAAAAAAAGAATTGAATTCAAAATAGCTACACTGTAAACGTGTTTTTTTTTTCTTGGCCAAACTTCCATTGTCTAGAATTTGTGGATTCAAACATAATAGGGGCCCCATATATTTGCATGTACTTAAGCCATGTCTGATAAGTTTATCACTCATCTTGGTATACACATCTGAGGGGTTTCAAAATGCTAATTTCACTTTTGAAGTAACTGTCTGTTAGCTCATAATATGTTAGCTTATCAGGAAATAGTGCAGAATTTTGTCTACAACAGAAGTTGGTGGTCTAAGACCTGGAATAAACAGCCATGTAGATGACTATCTTTTTTTTTTTAACAATCTGTTTTTCTATACAACAGTCTAAGCCTTTGTTCTTTTCTGAGATAACTATGCAAATAGTTTCCTTGATGAGTGAGAGAAGGGGGTTTTGTCCACACAGTGACATTTGACGTTTTGCAAATAAAATGAATTATTTGGTGTATACAATCATCTATATATATTAAATAATAATATGTATATATATATATATATATATATATATATATATATATATATATATATAATTTAATCACATTCATAGATCGTCTGACAAGATGGTACTCACCAATGAATCCAGGCAGCATTTTTTTTTTTTTTTAGATAGACTTTTTTTTTAGGGGGGGGTTAATGTTAGAATGTTGTAGTGTTTCTTTTTTTAAGAAAAAGAGCTGATGCACTTCAGGGCAATGCCCTACAAAAAGTATTTTTAAGGGCTATATTTGTAGTTTAGTGTTAGAATATTTTTTTTATTTTGGGGTATTTTTTTTTAGTGGGCTTTTAGAATAGGCATAACACTTTTATGATTTTTGGTAATTTGTTATTTTTTGTAATGTTAGGTTCTTTTATTTTTTAGTAATGTTAGTGGGTTTTTTGTAATGTTAGTTTTTTTTTTTTTTTAAGTAATGTTAGTTTTCAATTTTACAGGTGTTTTTATTTTTTAAAAGGTAGTTAGTTTTTTTTGTAAGGCTTAGTCTATTTGGGGTAATTTAGGCGGTGTTAGGTTAAGGGGTTTAGATGTTAGTGGGTTACTTTGTGATGTGGGGGTGGTTAAGGGTTAATAGTGTAGTGGGGACTTTGCGGCAGTTTAGGGGTTATTAGAGTAGGGGTCTTATGGTGGTTCGGGTTAGCTCGTGAGTATGGGTGTTAGTTTTTTTTTGCACTATTGACTTCTATGGGGAATACATTATCGCACGCAATTTTCTAATTTCGCTAGAAGTAAACTGCGCTCATTGGGTTAGCGCACGAGCAATAGCTTTTTACTTTCAACTTGTAATATGTGCGTTAACCGATGAACGCAAACAGTTTACTTCTAGTGCAATTAGCGCTTAAGCGAAAGCGCTACATAGTAAAATAGTGCCCAATATTGGGATGTACACTCAAATTCTTTCATTGGCAACACAGTACTCTTATTTTTTTCTTTCTTTATCTTTCTTTTTTGTGGGTCTAATTAGATTTACCTTTTCTATTCTGTACTGAGCTGATCAGTCGTTACAGGGAAAGAAATGGGAAAATTTAAATGTGCATGAGTCCATTTAAATTATAGAAGCACTTTTACAATGAACTTCCTTTAACAAAAATGCTTCTAGGTAAAGTTATTGCTGTTTTTCAGGAACATATGCCCCATGCACCAGCAGTGAAACACCACACCGTCAGCAGTGGTTTACATGATACAAATTAAAAGGACATGAAACACAAACATTTTCTTTCATGATTCCGATAGAGCATGCAATTTTAAAGGACCAGTCAACACATTAGATTTGCATAATCAACAAATGCAAGATAACAAGACAATGCAATAGCACTTAGTCTGAACTTCAAATGAGTAGTAGATTTTTTATAACAAATTTCAAAGTTATGTATATTTCCACTCCCCTTGTACCATGTGACAGCAATCAGCCAATCACAAATACATATACGTATAGTCTGTGAATTTTTGCGCATGCTCAGTAGGATCTGGTGACTCAAAAATTGTAAATATAAAAGACTGCACATTTTTTTTTAATGGAAGTAAATTGGAAAGTTGTTTAAAATTACATGCTGTATCTGAATCATGAAGATTTAATTTAACCTGAGTGTCCCTTTAAACAGCTTTCTAATTTATATATATATATATATATATATATATATATATATATATATTATTACATTTTCTTTGTTCTCTTGTTATACTTTGTTGAAATGGACAGTCAAGCCAAAAATAAAGGGACATAAAACACAAAATGTTACTTTCATGGTTCAGATAGAGAATACAATTTTAAACAATATTCCAATTTACTTCTATTATTTAATTTGCTTCATTTTTCAGATATCCTTGGTTGAAGAAAAAGCAATGCACATGGGTGAGACAATCACACAAGGCATCTATGTGCAGCCACCGATCAGCAGCTACTAAGCCTATTTAGATATGTCTTTCAACAAAGGATATCAAGAGAATTAAGCAAATTAGATAATAGAAGTAGTTGTTTAAATTTTCACACTCTTTCTAAATCATGAAATAAAAAATTGGGTTTAATGTCCCTTTAAACTTTCATTATTCAGATTGAGCATAAAATTTTAAACAACTTTCCAATTCACTTCCATTACCTCAATGTTTACAGTCTTTTTAAATGCACACTTTCTGAGGCATCAGCTCCCATACTGAGCATGTGCAAGATTCAAAGGATATGCATTTTGTGATTGGCTGATGGCTGTCACATGATGCATTAGGAAGGAAAATGTAACTCATCTGAAATTTAAACTAAGTGCTTTTTCATTGTCTCTTCACCGTGCATGTATTTATTATGCTATTCTATTGTGTTTAGTGGTCCTATAAGTTTAGGAGTGTGCACGTGTCTGGAGCACTATATGGCAGTAGTTTTGCAAGAATGTGAGCACTAGATGGCAGCACTATGTCCTGCCATTTAGTGCTCCAGACACCTACCTAGGTATCTCTTCAACAAAGAATATCATGGGAACAAAGCACTACCAGCTCTCTGAACAGGCATGGTGTTTGAATCCTGATTCTCTATCTGTGCGTACGCCACTGAAACAGTAATACCTTTTACTAAAAGCCTATTTGCTAATGGAAGTATAATGAAAAAAAATATCTATTTAAAATTGAAATGCATTTGTGCACATTTAAATTTTGACCTTTCTATTTCTTTAAGAATGCGGCTGTTCTAATGGATGGGAATGGCTTTGAAAAAAAACAAATGGCTCGAGTTATGGTTGCCAATTTATCAAGCTCCGTATGGCGAGCCTGAAACAGAAGTTATAAAGCAGCGGTCTAAAGACCACTGCTCCATAACTTGTCCGCCTGCTCGGAGGCCGAGGACAGAAATCAACCTGATCGAATATGATCGAATTGATTGACACCCCCTGCTAGAGGCCAATTGGCCGCAAATCTGCAGGGGGCGGCATTGCACCAGCAGTTCACAAGAACTGCTTGTGCAATGATAAATGCTGACAGCGTATGCTGTCAGCATTTATCGATATGCGGCGGTCATGATCCGCTACATCGTATCATGTCCGCTCGTACATTAATAAATATACCCCTTGGCCTGGAAATTTTAATGCATTGGAATAGGGACAAGTTACTGCAAGTGTCACAAAATTAAAACTACTGCTGATATGATTTGGCACCTAGAAAATAATATTACTCTCTAAACACAGAAACATTTGAAGTTTACCAGAGGATTATAGTCTAAAGGTACAAGACTAGAATGTGCAGTGATAGGAGAGCGACTTATTGCACTAGTAGCTGGGGCACACAGGTAAAATGATAACAGGATATCGGCAGAACCAGTCTTAGGAGACAAAGAGGAGCAAAGTTCTGATGGCAGACAGCAGGCTGAAGTAATTAGCACTGCCAGGGTTTGCTATGGCTTAAGAGTAGGGTTGACAACTTTTTGAAAAAAAAAAAAAGAATAAATGTGACACAGATTTGCCACTTCCAGAGTTCAAGCAAATTAACAATTGTATTATTGCACTACTGCCTGCATAACACATATGGCGCGATCCGATATCGATCGCAGTTTGCGGCGCAAGCGAGGGAACCGGCGTCGCCCGCAGTTTCAGCTCGCAACTCGAGCCATCCCATATAGGTCGCCGTCAGATGCTAACGTGCCGTAAGTCTGACAAACCAGCGATGTCCAGAAATCTGCGTAAGTACAAATTTCTGGCGTCGCCAGTGACTTGCGCCACGTTAGAATCTGCCGGCGCCTATAAAACCTGACTAAAGTTTAAAACACCCGCACTGTCTAACACGCCTCCCTAACATAGCCCGCACTGTCTAACACGCCTCCCTAACATAGCCCGCACTGTCTAACCCTCTATCCGCTATCCCCCCTCACTAGCCTAACAATAAAAATGCTATTAACCCCTAAACCGCCGCTCCCGTACCCCGCCGCAACCTAATAAAGTTATTAACCCCTAAACCGCCGCTCCCGTACCCCGCCGCCAGCTATATTATATCTATAACCCCCTAAAGTGAGCCCCTAACACCGCCGCCATCTATATTAAAATTATTAACCCCTAATGTAAGCCCCTTACACCGCCGCCATCTCTATTAAAATGATTAACCCCTAATTTAATCTACCTACCCCGCCGCCAGCTATATTATCTATATTAACCCTAAGTATATTATAGTTAATATAGTTATTACATTATATATATTAACTATATTAACCCTAATTATATTAGGGTTAATATAGTTAATATAGTTACTATAGTATTTATATTAACTATATTAACTCTATCTAACCCTAACACCCCTAACTAAATTTATATTAAATTAATCTAATTAATTTATAAACTAAAATATTCCTATTTAAATCTAAATACTTACCTATAAAATAAACCCTAAGATAGCTACAATATAATTAATAATTACATTATAGCTATGTTAGGGTTAATATTTATTTTACAGGTAAATAGTTAATTATTTTAACTAGGTATAATAGATATTAAATAGTTATTAACTATTTAATATCTACCTAGTTAAAATAATTACCCAATTACCTGTAAAATAAATCCTAACCTAAGTTACAAATACACCTACACTATCAATAAATTTAATAAACTACAAACATCTATCTAAAAATACAATTAAATTAACTAAACTAAATTACAAAAAAAAACAAACACTAAATTACAAAAAATAAAAAAAAATTACAAGATTTTTAAGCTAATTACACCTATTCTAAGCCCCCTAATAAAATAATAAACCCCCAAAATAACAAAAATTCCCTGCCCTATTCTAAATTAAACAAATTTCAAAGCTCTTTACCTTACCAGCCCTTAAAAGGGCCTTTTGTGGGGCATGCCCCAAAGAATTCAGCTCTTTTGCATTCAACAAATACAATCCCCCCCCCCATTACAACCCACCACCCACATACCCCTATTCTAAACCCACCCAAACCCCCCTTAAAAAATCCTAACACTACCCCCCTGAAGATCTCCCTACCTTGTCTTCACCACACCGGGCCGAACTCCTGATCCGATCCGGGCGATGTCGTCCTCCAAGCGGCAAAGAAGAATTCTTCCTCCGGCGACGTCTTCCTCCAAGCGGCAGCAAAGTCTTCATTCTTCTGGCGGCATCTTCAATCTTCTTTCTTCGCTCCGCCGCCGCGGAGCATCCATCCCGGCCGACTGCTAAACTTGGAATGAGGTACCTTTAAATGACGTCATCCAAGATGGCGTCCGCCGAATTCCGATTGGCTGATAGGATTCTATCAGCCAATCGGAATTAAGTTAAAAAAATCTGATTGGCTGATTGAATCAGCCAATCAGATTCAAGTTCAATCCGATTGGCTGATCCAATCAGCCGATCAGATTGAGCTCGCATTCTATTGGCTGATCGGAACAGCCAATAGAATGCGAGCTCAATCTGATTGGCTGATTGGATCAGCCAATCGGATTGAACTTGAATCTGATTGGCTGATTCAATCAGCCAATCAGATTTTTTTAACTTAATTCCGATTGGCTGATAGAATCCTATCAGCCAATCGGAATTCGGCGGACGCCATCTTGGATGACGTCATTTAAAGGTACCTCATTCCAAGTTTAGCAGTCGGCCGGGATGGATGCTCCGCGGCGGCGGAGCGAAGAAAGAAGATTGAAGATGCCGCCGGAAGAATGAAGACTTTGCTGCCGCTTGGAGGAAGACGTCGCCGGAGGAAGAATTCTTCTTTGCCGCTTGGAGGACGACATCGCCCGGATCGGATCAGGAGTTCGGCCCGGTGTGGTGAAGACAAGGTAGGGAGATCTTCAGGGGGGTAGTGTTAGGATTTTTTAAGGGGGGTTTGGGTGGGTTTAGAATAGGGGTATGTGGGTGGTGGGTTGTAATGGGGGGGGGGGATTGTATTTGTTGAATGCAAAAGAGCTGAATTCTTTGGGGCATGCCCCACAAAAGGCCCTTTTAAGGGCTGGTAAGGTAAAGAGCTTTGAAATTTGTTTAATTTAGAATAGGGCAGGGAATTTTTGTTATTTTGGGGGTTTATTATTTTATTAGGGGGCTTAGAATAGGTGTAATTAGCTTAAAAATCTTGTAATTTTTTTTATTTTTTGTAATTTAGTGTTTGTTTTTTTTTGTAATTTAGTTTAGTTAATTTAATTGTATTTTTAGATAGATGTTTGTAGTTTATTAAATTTATTGATAGTGTAGGTGTATTTGTAACTTAGGTTAGGATTTATTTTACAGGTAATTGGGTAATTATTTTAACTAGGTAGATATTAAATAGTTAATAACTATTTAATATCTATTATACCTAGTTAAAATAATTAACTATTTACCTGTAAAATAAATATTAACCCTAACATAGCTATAATGTAATTATTAATTATATTGTAGCTATCTTAGGGTTTATTTTATAGGTAAGTATTTAGATTTAAATAGGAATATTTTAGTTTATAAATTAATTAGATTAATTTAATATAAATTTAGTTAGGGGTGTTAGGGTTAGATAGAGTTAATATAGTTAATATAAATACTATAGTAACTATATTAACTATATTAACCCTAATATAATTAGGGTTAATATAGTTAATATATATAATGTAATAACTATATTAACTATAATATACTTAGGGTTAATATAGATAACATAGCTGGCGGCGGGGTAGGTAGATTAAATTAGGGGTTAATCATTTTTATATAGGTGGCGGCGGTGTAAGGGGTCAGATTACGGGATAGATAAGGTAGATGGCGGCGGTTTTAGGGGCTCACAGTAGGGGGTTAGTTTATGTAGATGGCGGCGGGGTCCGGGAGCGGCGTTTTAGGGGGTAATAACTTTATTAGGGATTTCGGGGGGGATCGCGGTTGACAGGGAGATAGACATTGCGCATGCGTTAGGTGTTAGGTTTATTCTAGCAGATCGCGGTTGACAGGGAGATAGACATTGCGCATGCGTTAGGTGTTAGGTTTATTTTAGCAGATCGCGGTTGACAGGGAGATAGACATTGCGCATGCGTTAGGTGTTAGGTTTATTTTAGCAGCTAGTTTAGGGAGTTACGGGGCTCCAATAGTCAGCGTAAGGCTTCTTACGGCTGCTTTTTGTGGCGAGGTGAAAATGGAGTAAGTTTTCTCCATTTTCGCCACGTAAGTCCTTACGCTGCATATTGGATACCAAACTGCGCGGGTTTGGTATACCTGCCTATGGCCCAAAAAACTGCGGGCGACGGCAGAAATATACGCGCGTAACTTCTAGCTTACGCCGTATATAGGATACCAAATCCGCGCAATTATTGGCGTCGCCGGCTTTTGCGGGCGACGCTTTATATCGGATCGACCCCATAGTTAACAGAATAGAAACAATGCAGTACTGGTATCTAATTGAACACCTCAGGTGAGCTGGTGACAAGAGGAATGTGTGTATTCAGCTGTCACCAGCTAGCTCCCAGTTGTGCTCCTGAGCATACCTAGGTATGTTTTCAAAGGCTACCAATAGAGTAAAGGTATTTGATAATAGAAGTAAATTGAAAAGTCTCTTAAAATTACAAACTCTTTCTGAATCATGAAGTTTAATTTTGTCTCTTTAATGAATAATAACTGGTTGTGAATACGTTATGACTTTATTTTAAATCTTAATCATAATTTATTAGCCTATGGGGGCAAATATATGCTAATGATGTTTTAAACTCCAGGTAAGTTCTGAGTTGCCTAAAGTATCATCACTAACTAAAGGAAAGGCAGTAGACGGAGAGTTTCTTGTTCCTGGATACATCAACTCTATCATAGAGTATTTTAAAATGAAGTATTGTAATTTATTGTTTACATTTTGTTACAGGCAACACTTTTGCTCCAGTGCAAATTTAGCCAGATGCCTTTTAGTGATAAAGCTTGCACTGGGGTTACATTTAATGGCTAATACGAAAAGGTGAGAGTAAGCGCTAAAAGAGCTTAAAAGGCTAACAAACTTGTGGCTAAATCTTACAATTTATTACCTTCGATAAAGGCTAAACATAAACAAATATCACAATAAAACCACAATAACGCAATAAAATTAGAAACATGGATCCATGTCTAACTTATAAAAACAAAAGTACATAATAAAATCTCCTGGGAGATGCGAATTACAGTGGGAGTGTTGACACTCCTTGATAGTGATACACAAGTGTGGGAAGTTGAATAAAAATACAAATATTAATACTTATAAGCAAAGTTATAAACCATAAAACGATTCCAAACTCACAATGTCAATCAAATAAAAAGTCAATCAAAAATGGTGAAAAAATGGTGGAAAAAGGGAAATGTGAATGTTCGTATTAAACCGTGGGTGTGTCCTCCAACGTTGCTGATGGGTAGTGAGAGATCTATAGTCAAATATAGATGTTAGATGAAGTTGTAGAAAAAATGAGTAAAAATGAGTGAAAAATATAATTCAACCTTTAGGCAAAGGTCATTTAGAACCAAAAGACAAAAAACAAAAAGCAAAAAATAGAAAAAATAATAATAATAAATGAAAAAATCCACTTTGGTGAAATCATATAAGAAATGTAGCAATCCAAAAAAGAGTTCGTGTTAGTTGTGTACAAAAAATGGGGGATTAAAACAAATTTTGTGCCCAGTGAGTTCAATGTCCCATCCGATGTTAAAAGTAAAATCACAATAAATAGCAACAAAAAAACCTGTAAGAAAACAAAGAAAAACAAAATAGTGCAACACTGTATACAATAGATAATAATGGTAATTAAAATCAAGCTCACCAGTATGCCAACGCGTTTCGGCCTAGATTAGGCCTTTCTCAAGACTATACTGTGTAGTGATCTCTGGGAGCTTTAAATAGAGAGTGTGAGAAAACAATTGGTGCCGTTTTGGCGCCAAAATCGGAAAGACTTCCCTTACATTTAATGGCTGCAAAACTACTTGACTCCATTAGTACAGCATTATAGAGTGAATTCAATTAGTTTTGCAAATTGCAGCCATTAAATTTAACCCAAATGCACTATTATTAGGTTTACCACCTCAGCCATGTTTTCCTGGACACTTATGAGTTATGGATGCTGCAGGGTGTGCAAGGAGGAATATGTATTGTGTTTCTGGACAGCACTATTTATATACACTATTCATTTTCCTCCCTATACACCCAGCAGCATGTGTAACTTATAAGTGTCCAGGAAAACATGGCTGAGGTGGCAACCCTAACTATTATCCCTCAAACACATTTGCCTAGATTTGCACAGGCCTACAAGTTCCAAAAAGTCCACATCTCATAGTGGTTTGTTGTTGAAAACATTTACAGGGAACATTTAGCGGCATTATAGGTGATTTAAAGGGACAGTCAACACCAGAATTTTTATTGTTTAAAAAGATAGATAATCCATTTATTACCCATTCCGCAGTTTTGCATAACCAACACAGTTATATTAATACAAATTTTTCCTCTGTAATTACCTTGTATCTAAGTCTCTGCAAACTGCCCCCTTATTTCAGTTCTTTTGACAGATTGCATTTTAGCCAATCAGTGCCGACTCCTAGGTAACTTCACGTGCGTGAGCTCAATGTTATCTATATGACACACATGCACTAATGGCCTCTAGTGGTGAAAAACTGTCAAAATGCATTCAGATTAGAGGCGGCCTTTAAGGTCTAATAAATTAGCATATGAGCCTCTTAGGTTTAGCTTTCAACTAAGAATACCAAGAGAACAAAGCAAAATTGATGATAAAAGTAAATTGGAAGGTTGTTTAAAATTGCATGTCCTATTTGAATCATGAAAGTTTATTTTGGACTTGACTGTCCCTTTAAATACATCTGCAGATTTTAACTCACGGTGGATTTTGGTTTAACACATTTGCTCCTTTGCAAATCTTTTTTTTATGGCAGCGTTTTTTTGTTTTGTTTGTTTGTTTTTTCAAACAGGAGCCGGAAGAACTAAAAAAATTGGTTGGTTGGCAACCCGATGAGCTAGCTGAGCTGTGACAGCTGAGACATTGGTAGCTGTGTCACATCAAAGGCACAACCAGAGGCTTAGAAACAGACAGTGATGGCTGGCTTTGGGATGCACTCACAGCATCCATGAAGTGGTGACTGAAACATAGATGAACATAGACTCTGTCATAAGAACAGGGGTGGAACTACCATTGTTGCGGCAGGGGGGCCCATAGCAGGCAGACTATACATAGTTGTGTGCCTATTGTCAATATCTGTGTATAGATACTCATATCATTACACTGTGCAGCATACTTATTAGTGCATAGATACTCACTCACATCATTATAAAGTGCAGTTTATTCACATAACAGAAAAGCATATATATTATAAGAGACAAACCACCTATTATGTCATACGTTATCTAAGTTACCTTAACTCTAAGAAATAACACATAACAACTTTTAGTGGGAGAAAGACCGGTCGCGGTCACGTTTATTCAAAATCGATTTAACTGCTGGGCTAATATTATCCAATATTAGGCACTCATATATCAATATATATAAACATAACTAGAACTTGTAACAAGTTCGTAACTAAACGGTAGCGGCATCTAAACCCTAAAATTAACCCCTACTGACAGACGGTCAAGGCTCCTTCGAGGCTGGCGGCGGGACACCCGGCTGTTCCCGCCCCATAGCATGAGAGAGAGCTGTGAAGACAGAGATCTTCGGCATACATTCGTAAGGGAGAGGACCACTAGGCCAGCACCTAGTGGGCGTAACCCCCCCTTTTTCTAGACCGTCACTCTTCTCTCTCGATGCCTGCACCTAGAGCCTTGCCCAACCGCCACAAGAGGAAATACAATAAATTACTCTTTCCGCCACCTAGCCAACAGGTACATTAAATGACAATAAATAGCAAAACAACCATAACTATTTTTTCTGTTTTTTGTTTTTTTTTAAAACCAATTTTCACCACATCAATATTATGTGCGTCTGTTATATAACTCTTTATTTTTTGATTACTCCTAAAAGTGCCTTCCTGATGTCCTTCAGAAATAGGTCTAACCCAACATCAGTCAGGTGCCCCCCATCAGGGCGATAAAGGTCCTTCTTGTCGGTTATTATAAGTTTGTGCCGGATAACGAAACCACCCAGTCCTGTGACCGCTCTACCCAGCTCCCTGTTGACCTTTTTTCCGATATTATAGGCCACCCTCTGGGTTGCAATGTAGCGCCAATGCAGTCGAGCAACCACATTTGACCACTCTATCTTCACGTTGTGAAGTCAAGCGTGCACCCATTTAATGTCGGCCACCATTCTCTTAATGAGGTCCAAGGCTGGATCTGACCCATATCGTTGCCCCCCGAGGTGCAACACAATAATCTGTGGCTTTCCCCACCTCCTATTCACCTCCTGTAAGAGAGCTGGCAGTTCCTCCCAAGTTAACCCCCTCTGACCTAACCACCTGACGTTGGCCTTGGACGTTGCGAATCCAAGTTGGTGACCTTCCGGGAATGGAACGCCCTGATGGACGCCCAGTGGATAAAGGAATGACCAATTGTCCACACCCGCACTGGAGGGGAATCCTCGGCTAAAACACCTGGTGAAACAGGGGTGAACAACATTACTTGCAAGTCAGGCCCCCACTCGAGAGTTATCTAAACCCCCCCCACAGCAAAAACCCCACTGTCTTGCCCCTCTTGTAGCATAACTTGAATATACCAAACACTTGCGGAAGGTGCTCCCATCCTACCCTGCATGTGTGTTGCTGTCGTCTGATGTACGCTTTGTATGTCCCTGACTTCCAATGACCTAATCATTTTATCTCTGCCACGGACGACCCTTTTGCCACCGCACATGTGGCCACCCCTATCCTAAATGAATGGGGGACAATCCTGCCCGGGTCCAACCCCACGGCCCCCGCAGCACTTGCCAAAACCTTCCTGAACTGGAATAGTGACAGTGCACTGCCATCCTCATGTACCAGGAATTGTAGCTCTTCCACTGGCCTGATCTTCTCAAAGTCCCTAACACTCATTACCGGGCAACACTCAGGGAAATCATGCTTGTTTAATGGCAACCACGCCCCTTTACCCTCCTGGTCCATCTTAGACCGAGGGACCAACAACAACAGCCCATCCTCTGATGACCTGATATGCCCTACTTGTAATTCCACCTGAGCCTCATGCTCTGGTGGGTGACACCAGCTCTCCTAACCGCAAGGCTCCCGCAAAGGCTAATGAGAATGCCGTGCGGAATAGCATGGCCTCATACTCTGATCAACACACCTCCCGCAAGGCCAACACCAGTTGTCTCAAGCGAAGAGGGGTAATAGGTTCCCTTTGATCTACCGTGCGGGGGACCAGCCTACCCCAGCACTTCAGTACCTGCCATACCAAAAAGGACTTACCGTAGTCCGCATTGCCCAGGGCCTTTTTAAAAAATCCTATTGCCGACAGCCTACTCCCGACCCCAAGTCTGGATACACCCTCATGTCTCAAGCATGACAACCACTCCAGGACCAGTACCTGAGATGCTCTGTGTGCTTCGCTACCCCTTTGCTGACAAAATTGCACCGATTGTCCCCACTGTTTGCGGTAAACTGTCCACGTCTTCGGCGCCAAGGAAGCCTGAATCAGTGGGAGAATGGCTTCCCATGCTTTGCCATCTGCCAAAGAAAGGAGGGACATTTTAGTCCAATGGCTGCCACCCTAGGTACCAGCCTCCTAAACTGACCCCAATTAAAACAAGATAATGCATCCGCTACCCCATTCTGCACCCCCGGCACGTGCCTGGCCGTGAAGACAGCGCAGCACCAAATGCCTCAGGTATGTCACTACGACAGGCTATGACGCGAACAATCTGTTTATGGTGTACACCACACTCATGTTGTCCGTCCAAAATATAACCTCTCTGTCCTCCAGCATGCACCCTCATAATTCAATAGCTACCACTATTGGAAACAGTTTCAACAGCGTTAGGTTCCTTACCAGACCCGTGGAAACCCATGACACTGGCCAAGGAGCGGCACTCCACTCTCCGTTGAGATATGCCCCGTACCCAAATCCCCCCCAGCTGCATCCGTAAATAGATGTAACAGCTGATTGGACATAGGAGGAGCCCTCCAGATACAGACCCCATTGAAGGAGACCAGGAAGCATTCCCAAATGCCCAGGTCCTCCTTCAAGGCCGTAGTTATCTCAATTCGCCTGCGCTGCCCCCCAGTGCCCATTAAGCTGGCTCTCCAAGCGCCGGTTAAAGACTCTCCCCATCGGGATTGCCCTACTCGCGAAGTTAAGCAAGCCTAGCAAGGACTGCAGTTCCTTTAGGGATATAAAGCTAGCCTTAGAAACCGCCTTTGCCACCTCTAATAGACAGTCGACCTTGTCCCGTGGGAGCCTACACATTGCTTGGGCCGTGTCAATCTCTATCCCTAAAAAGGTGAGACATGTGCCAGGCCCCTCTGTTTTGTCCTCAGCCAGTGGCACCCCAAATTCCACCATCATGCTCTGCATGGCCGCCATCAGCTCAGCACACTCTGTGGACCCTGCTGCTCCTATTAGCAAAAAGTCCTCCAGGTAGTGGGCCACTGCCCCCCTGCCTGACGCCCTCTGCACTGCCCAATGAAGGAATGAACTAAAACATTCAAACAATGAGCATGATAAGGAGCAACCCATAGGTAGACATTTATCTACATAGTATTCCCCCCTAACCTTCATGCCCATCAACTGAAAGGCAGAAGGATGGAGGGGCAGGAGCCGAAATGCAGACTCGATGTCCAGCTTTGCCATCAATGCTCCCCGCCCCTTGCTTCGCACTATTGCCAGCGCATCGTCAAATGATTGGTAATGCATGGAGCTAAGGTCCGGGTCAATAGCATCGTTGACCGATGCTCCTTTTGGGTAGGACAAATGGTGTATGAGCCTGAACTTCCCCGGCTCCTTCTTAGGGACTACCCCCAAAGGGGAGACCACCAAGTCAGGCAGTGGCAGGGACTTAAAAGACCCAGCAATCCTGCCCAGTCCCACCTCCTTACCCAATTTGTCCTCCACCACCTGGGGGAATTCGTACGCCAACTTTATAATGCGGTGCACCGAAGACCCCCTCACTTCCCCCACAACCGGAATCCAAAAACCCCCAAGCAACCCTGACTGAAGCAACTCTGCCGCTTCTTGGTTGGGGTAATGTGCCAACCAAGGCGCCATAGCCTCCATCTTAAGTGGCGTTCGTGCCTTTCTCCCCAGAGGACACCCTGGGGGCAGGCTTTTACGTACCCTGCTCCCGTCTCTTGCTGCAATCGCACCCTGGGTGCAGCCCACTGCAGAATTTGCAGATGTGCCGAAAGGAACATGCCGACCCTCTGTCACACTGTTTATTCTGGTATTTCCAGCATTCCCTCCTGCGCTTTTTAGGCCTCGCCGGAGCCCAAGCCGCCTCTGGCCGGGGGCTGGCCAATACCGATGCTGCGCTATCTAACCCCAACTTTGACCACAAATGCATATCTTGCATGCCAAAGTGCAGCAATGGGTTCCCCACCATCTTCCTATGGAAGGCCATGTCATACTAACATCATGCCCCTTCCTTGAATCTGGTGTGAATGTCCTCTATCATATCCTGATACTTGAACTAGTTGTGCCCCTGCAGGGGCCACCTGTCCACGTAGCAGAATGCCAACACCCGAAATAATTTCTGCCACTCCTCATACGTCTCTGGCCTCCGCACTTTCTTAGGCCCAACGCCCCCTGCCGCCCTTTCCTAAAGGCATCCAAGGACAACTCAAATATATTAACGTACCGGCCCTCCTGAATCCTCTTGACCATCTTAGATTTAAGGTGGCCATATATCGAATGCACCAGACACGGGTAGGTGTCACCCTGAGCTGCCACCTTCCTAGCCACTACCTGCCCTTGCCCCTCGACTGGGAACCCCTGGGCCTGCAGCCCTAGCTCCCCACCCCGTGGCCCCTTACTAGCCTCCTTAGCCTTGGATTGCGTGGCCGCCATCTTTTTTGTCCACCTAAACATCTGCTTCTGACTCTTGCCTACTAGCCCTAGCTCCTCACCACTCACAGACCCAGAATCGCTAGAAGCTGAACTAGTGTCAGTGTGTGTAGTGTTTACGTGGGTGCACTCACCGCCATGGGCCGCCTGCCCCACGACTCCTCCTGAAGATGGTTTCAATGCCTCTGCGGCCTCTCTTACCGGCTCCCTGCTGGGTCCCGCCACGATGAAGTGCCAGAAGACCTGAGATCCATTCTAGCTGCCTCCATGGCACTGACCTGTGAGCACAAAAGATTGTGGGGAGAACTCTGGGCAACGGAATGACCCCCAGGGGCCCTCAACCTGTACAGCCCCCTGTCCCCCAGCCATACTCAGCCCTAGTGCTTCAGACACCGCCCTCCTGATAACCTCCTCAGTCACACTGGCATTCATGCTGCTATGCCCTCTCCCATCCGGGAGGATGCCCCTCATGCCAGCTTCCATCCCCCTGCTACTGCGTCCACACCCTGACACCTGACCGGCAGTGCCCCTGGTCACCCCTTGTACCCCTTGTACCATCTCTTGCCCCCTTTCCTGGGCTATACGCCTGTACACTGTGGGACTCCCCTGCTCCCTGTTCCCATCACACGCACGTCTCCCATTGCCATCCTCCACATTAACAACACTCCCACTGCAGTTGGCCCCCACACTGTTCATTCACTACTGTGGCCTCCGCCCTGCACGGGCCATGCACACTACCAGCCATGTCTGGGCCCCTAGCAGGACTCCCCCCACCCCCTGAAGGCCCTCCACTTACTAGGGGTGCTCCGGTGCTGTGCCCTGGGCTTCCAGTCCTCCCACTCGCGACCGTGCTCCTCACCATCTGAAAATAGTGACGGTGACGCAGCGCGTGATGTGTCACGTCGGTAGGCGGGACCGGCGATGTCACTTCCGGATCTGGCGAAGAAGGCTGCAACAAGCCACACGGCCTCCCCAGCTGCATACCACCATCCACCCCCCCCCAGTCCCCCCTGGGCGTATCACTTCAGGCAGGGACTGGGTGAGGGAGAGGACAATGGCCATTGCCGCTGGTGGCAAAATGGGCAGAGGCTGTGTTGCGGCCCCCCATCAGGCCCCCAGTGACCACTACCTGCATGGGATTCTGCTGCCTGCTGACCCCCTCCAGATGCCGCATCTATCAATCTATTCCAACCAGGTGCCTCCAGACTCCCTGCCTGTGCCCCCACTAACCGTGACACCCCACTAGGGCCTGATCCAGCCCCCAGCTCACTCCCTTAGAGGACCACCTCCCGCAGGAGAGCTCGCCTGACCTGGTCTAGGGCCTTGCCCTGGTCCCCCACCCACTACTACCAAGGGTCTCCTAACTGCCCTCCTGACTTTGCCTACTGCCCTAGCTGTGGGGTGGTTTTGAGGGGAGGGGGGCACCACATCTTCATTGCTTGACTCCCTCCTTTCTCCTGCAGGCCCTCTTTTCTTCTATGCCAATTCCACTCCTTCTCTATAGCGCTTCGGAGGCACCGACTTCCTTCTGGCTCTATCTATCACTGACACCGGAAAAAATTTGCAGCTCAGCAGTGAAGATTTCTCTTTGAAGTCTGGAACAGGAAGAGGCCGGGATCACTGCTGCAGGGACCTATAAAGGTAAGCACAAACACCCGCCTCCACCCTTGCAATAATGTAACACACAACACATTAGAGCACTCCAGACTTCAAGTTAGTTTTCTCTTAATGTTGTTACAGTCCCACTAGAGGGCCCTCCACTATCATTACTATTGTTTATTACTGAGTTACCTTCAGGGGGACACAAAAAAGGTTTTGCACAAGGGCCGATACTACATAACAGTGAGAGTTGAGAACTACTCTATAAAACTCGCTAGTAAAGATCAGAATAAAGCTCTACACTGTCAGAAAAAAGGGTATGGTTGGTGTCCGTTTGTGAACACGTAGGGTACAACTGCTGTGGTTGTACCCTCAATGGGTCATAATTACACCTTAAGGAACTAATATGTACCATTTAGGGGTTAAGGTACAAATATGTTTCCAACTGTCAAAGGGTCCATGTCTGTACCATTTAATCCTCCAAAAGAGGTACAATCACTTGTGTGACTAAAAGGTTGAGGGGGGATGGGTGGTTCAAGGCTGCCAAACCCTGCAACTCCATATCATTTATGCACCTCAATTATTAAATGAAAACATAACTGGCAGTCACCAAAAATGAATTCAAAATACATGTTGTACAGCAAAATAATTATGTTCAATGGTTGTTGGTAATATGCAAGAAGTGGGCAAGGCAACAAAAAAATACTTAACCTATATATTGAATAGCACTGTGTTGCTTAACATTTTAATGTTTATATTTAGAACATCAAGATGATAACTTTTACACATGAAGCAAATATATAAACAAAAATGTTTGTCTTAAATTCTATAAAATAAACAAGAGCTGTTTAATAACTTGTTTAAAAAAAAAAAAAAAAAAAATTGTAATCGTTCCCCAGTCACATACATAGACATTGTGTAACACGTCATAGCGCCATCTGTTGGTTGAAAGTTCCTTGACATGTGTAACACAGTTTCATCTATTAGTAGAAGGTTCATCTCCAAAATGTGTACTGGGGAAATAGAATAATTTGCATATATTTTGCATAGAGTTACAATCCAATGTTTGGTTGTGAGTTTTATCGTTTATTGCTCCACTGAATCGCCCCTTCCTTACGGTGGATTTATATTTTATTTTTATGCTGTTTTCTATATGTTTTCTATAGATTTACATTTTATGTGGCTTGTCACCCTAACTTATATGGGGTGTTGTTAGAGTCTAGTACAGAGTGAAATAAAATAGTTCAAGTATTTCCTTTTGGAACTGGTTGTTTAGCCTGGTTCTTTCAGGGATTCTTGTAGCAATCTTTGGACCTGCACTTTGACTACAATATCCATAGTTTTCAAACTGCAGTGTGGCTATTGTAATACTGTCTAAATGCATATTAGTATATTATATAATAAACTTGATGAAACAGCATTTAAAATTTACGGTGTTGAGTACAATATTGCCATCATGAGGTACAAAGGGCTTGTCACTGGGGCTGTACCCTTAAAAGGCCAAATTTGCACCATTTTTAAGGGTACCTAATGGTACCATAGCATTGATGTCCAATCTAGTCACCAAAGGTACATGTCTGCCTTTGAAAGGTACAATCTGCAAGGGTACCAATATGTACCCATGTTAAAGGGTACAGCGGGTGTACCTTTGAGGGTACTGCCCCAGTGACAAGCTGTTGTTCCCCTAAAGGTACAATTTTTGCACTTTTTTCTGACAGTGTAGTGGCAAAGTCATGGCATAGAGAGTAAATTTAAAAAAATGGCTTTTATGGCTTCTATGCCTCTTTAATAAATAATTTGCAGAATTCTGCACATTACACTAACAAATTACTTGAAATTGCAGGTGTTTATCTCACCTGCCATCATTATAGCCAGTTGGGTCTAGTTGTAAATGAAGTTGTGCACTGCTCTAAGAAATTGACGTGAAGTATGAGTCTGGTTCAGTCCATTTACAGCATGTTTCAGCATACTTATGTAAATTTGACCTTTGAACGCTAGAGAGCATGTGACTAGCACAATTTTTAAGGTATTTTACAACAAAAGCAAGAAAATAAATTAATGTATACTGCAACGATATTTCATTTTCATTCCTTAAATTAAACAAAAAATAATATGAAGAATTACATTTTGTCTCTTTAACAATTTCTTATTAGTTTGAGTTATTTTATAATGAACTGTTTTTGTAAACATTTAAAACATTTTATTTCACTCATAAGTTAACATTTCAATGTCCATATTCAAGTTGTTTACAAGTTTCATAATTTTTCAATGTGTATTTAAACCACATTTTTTAATTAAATCAAAACAATTGTTTTTATCAACTCTTGTGTAACTCTTTTGTCTTGTCTAACAGTTAACTCTGAAGTCATGCTAACCCGACGCACATTAAATTAGATTACCCTCAAGCGAATGGGTTACTTTCAACTTGTAATACGCCTGCTATTTCCAACATGCGCAAAATACCCCTTATTGCTTGCAAACTACACTCATAATCTAGTCCTGAGTTGGGACTTTCTTCTTTAAAATAAGAGGATATATTTTTTGCTGTTGTATAGTAAGAAAAAGAGAAATGTGTTTCCAATGTATGTCTTTGGCTATACATTGTTTATTTGCATTTTTAGTTGAAAAAAGTTTTATAAAATGATTTAAAAAAAAATGAGAGTAAATAGTTTCTCCATTTTCCAGCACCATAACACCTGGCCCCTGTGCTCATGAATAGTTCCCTTTAAAGTCCTGCATGCACTTATATACTAACATATATCCCCCAAATCACTCAAGATCTCTAATTAAAATTATTTAACAGTCTCTAAAAATTCCTTAAAGGGATACTAAACCCAAATTTTTTATTTCATGATTCAGATAGAGCATGCAATTTTAAGCAACTTCCTAATTTACTCCTATTATCAATTTTTCTTTGTTCTCTTGCTATCTTTATTTGAAAAGAAGGCATCTAAGCTAAGGAGCCATACAATTTTTGGTTCATAACCATGGACAGCACTTGTTTATTGGTGCTGTCCAATCAGTAAGGACAACCCAGGTGTGAACCAAAAATGGCTTCTAAACTTACATTCTTGCTTTTCAAATAAAGATAGTAAGAGAATGAAGAAACATTGATACTAGGAGTAAATTAGAAAGTTGCTTAAAAATCCATGCTCTATCTGAATCATGAAAGAAAAAAATCTGGTTCAGTGTCTCTTTAATCTTCCTCTGAGGTTCAATATTTCATGTATAGAGCGACACCTTTCTTGAACCGTCTGTCACTTGCTATTAGAGAAGTTACATGACTTGACATTTTGAAAAAAATTAAACATTTATATTTAATAATAATTTTGCATAATACACTAAAACGGTACATTTTTTACTTTAGCCTTTTAATATTTATTTTATGCTTTGCTGTGACCTGCTTTCTTTTAATTAAAAGTTATTTGAACACATAGGAAGAAATTATTATTATTATTATTAATTTTATTATTATTTATAATAATAATACTCAATATTTATATTTTAAAAAGGCTATATCCTTAATACAGAGAAAACACAAACCCCTTTTTTTATGAACAATTTTCAAAAGGCTACAAATAGGGACCGGAATACCAATTCACGGAAAGGCGTTGAGGATTCAGATCCCATTGATGTTTCGCATTAAGAATTTAAATGGAAGGTTATTTCAAAACCTACTGAAGCATACCAGAATGCAGTATGTTATCAGGATGAAAAGGGTAATGAATTACAAGCTTTGAATACATAAAATCATATTATATAAATAGCCATCAGGGAAACATTTAAGTAAGTACATCATGTATATGTAAAGGTACATATGTAAAATGATTTTATTATGTCTATAAAACTACATATTTCAATCAATATATATAGGAAGTAGCAATACATGGTTCAATTATTAACATAATTGTTACTGATGTTTAATAATGTAAATATGTGTTTGTGTTTGTCTGTGCACAATATACTGTTTATCTGCCATGTCCTATGTGATTACAGTTCATCTGTCATATGTATTGAGCCTTAGAATGACTAGCACAATAATTGATCTATTGAAATGAATTGGAAGGATTTTTAAACCAAACACATTAAATTAATATTCAACAAAGATAATATATGTGTTCAGCTTAGTTGTTTGAGAAGTAGGAGGGAGATGAGACAACAGTCTCATACCGTCCTTTTATTTACTCTAACTGTATCAAAGATTTTTAATAATTATCACACCTACACAGGAATGTCCTTGAATGGAGACCCTGAAGTTTAGTGTGGGTGGGCACCAGTTCATGAGCAGCCACCCACCCAGAAGTGCAAATCTGAGCCAGCATCATTTTATTTCCTTTCATATCCTAGCTGTGCTATGTCTTCCAGTTTTCCAATCTCTTGCCTACCTCACCAAATGCTCAAATTGCATAGGGAGATGATTATCTTGAATACAAAAGTGCTTTCTGACTCTTGATCATATATCATTATGCATTCTCCAAACTTTACCCACTCACCTGAGGTCCTATTTCACCATCACACAAACACTCCAGCACTTTCATGTCATTACACCCACCCCAGGCACTCTACAACCCTTATGCACACAAGCAAATGCTCTTCCCACCCATAATTACATACCCAGGTATTTCCTAATCTTACACACGCCCAGCAAGCAGACTGCTACTCTTAAGTACACCCATCATGTGCTCTCCTACCTTTGAGCACATTTTTACTCACCCTGGAAGGTGGTCTTCCCACGATTATAAACACCTGCAGTCTCTTTCTAATTAGTATTCACACCTGCTAAATGCTTTATCTTCTTTAAACACAACCCCAGGTACTCTCCAAATGTTATACAAATGCACAAGGACTGTAACAAACAGCAAACCACTTTCCTGTCCGAGCACAAAAAAATTTGTGTGTCAAGGGGGGCGGAGCTAGCCGTTGAGCTGTGCGGACGTGTGTGTGCCGAGCTCCTAAATCAGATAGCTATAATAAGTGCCTATAAAGGATAATTTTGAGGGTTCCAGGTCTGAAAACTTTTTGCTGGCTACTAAGAGATCAATATACTCTATCAAGGCATCTAGCCCTACCCGCCCTGCTGGACTCTTGGGCGTTGAGTTTATCAGCGGCATAGCTACTGCGGAGAGATCAGGCCGCCATCGAGTGTCACCTAGGGATCTGGGGATTCACCCCGGGTGTTACAACTACTGCCCTGCCTGCCTGGACCCCTCAATCTCACTCGCACACTATCGCTACACAGGCGCACCTCTGCCGAAATGACTGGAATCCCAGCCGGACCTTAACCCGCTGTTGCAGCTGCCGCCTTACTCCGGAGGGTCGGGGCTCCGCTCCGGAGTATTTGTTCCAGCCTGCCCTAGACTAACCTCACCGGTGATCAAGCCTCACTCTTCTGCACTGCTCCAGAGGGTCGGGGATCCGCTCCGGAGCGCTCAGCTGCTGGCCTCTGCCGTTAGGGTGAGACTACCCTCCACCTTGGGACCTTTCCAGCTTACCCTCAAAGAACCGGGAGATCGCAGAACAGTACCTAGCTAGGGCGCCCACACTTGCCTTAGTGCCTCACAGAGAGATCAGCAGCCCCTGAGTCTTGACGGGTACTTTCGGTCTCTTGGGACCCACTACTACTCAGACCGGGCCTTTTTTGCAGCAAACGTCGCGAACATCCGCCATCTTGGGGCCTCCTTACCACCTCATCTGCTGGGAACACTGCCCAGCTGATAGATGATAAACCAAGAGACGTCATAGCTCGGCTACACTACTACACCTTCAGAGACAAATTACTCCGGGTCCTTGCGGGCGGTAGAAACCTCCCGAGCCAATATTCAGACATCCAAATCTACCAGGATCTCTCTCCGCATACCCTCCAGTTACGGCGCCACTATCAAGCCTATACTAAATTGCTGAGAGATAATGCCAAAAAGTACAGGTGGGGGTTTCACGTAAAACTCCATATAACTAAAGATGGTCACCAATTTACGGCCTCCTCCCACAACAGGCCAGAGAACTCATGCAAAGATGGGACTTGTTGCCACCCGGATCCACCTGATACCCAACTCCATAAAGACATTACCAGAGGTTTGAGAGCTTCGGCCCCTGAGTGGCGACCTCTCCCCCAAAGAGTGGGTAGCACCCTTAAAAAGCCTCCACACCAATCAGGCAAGACCCCGCCTATAAGTAGTATTGCTGCTGAGCCCCCCACAACCTGAGTCCCTCCTTGTTCAGCACCTCACACCACACACTGTGCAGGGAGCTACCATACTCCCCTTTGAAGGTTTAGATATCTCCTCCTGGAGTTATCTCTTTTCCCCTATTGCTATTTAAACAAACGAGCATGGATAATTCAGCACTTTTTCCTGTTTGGTCTCTTCTTTTCCATATTTCTCTTATTGCATTAATGTGTAACGCATGTGTGAATTTGCCAAGACAGCATTATCACCATTGTTTATTGTTTACTTACTGTTCTCTTAGATTAAGGTGTGAATTGTATGTTCAAATGTATTGAAAACTGGCAATGTTTTATTCCTGGTGAGTTATGTTCTTGTTACACGAGGTTCATCACATAACTTAGGTAGTGTGACATATAAGACACAGATAAAGAAACCTGACATTAGATAAGACTTGAAGCATGAGCCACAATGGCTGACTGGGGTCAGGCTTCGCACCGCCGGCCTCCCGTACCCCCCCCCCACCCTAATAGTTGTGATCTTTTACTATTGCAAGTAAGAGCACTCATTGAGATAGTGTAATATACACATTGCTACACACCCTGACAGTTCTCCCAGTATTACATATATTCTGTAGAGAACAAGTTAAACTCACCCCCCCTCCTACTCTTCTCATCCCTTCCCCCCTCTCTCTCCTTTCTTTGATCCATAACTAATAATTTCCATCCTGCCCCCCCTTATCTGATTCATAGGGGACTTAGACCCTATTGGCCCCATGGCACCTATTACTGTGGCCACCCTTAAAACCCAGGGATTGAATTCCCCTACTAAGCGGAGCCTTCTTTCAAATTACTGAGCCTCCCATAAATTGCATATTGTGTTCCTCCAGGAGACACATTGGGACAATAAGGTTAAACCATACCGTAACCCAGCTCACTACCCCCATTTGTGAAGCGGCTTCTTTCACAGAGAAAAAGAGAGGAGTGGCGATCCTAATTCACAGGGATCTCTGCTGTACTACAGAGTATATTGATCGGGATCCTGAGGGTAGATACTTGATCCTAGTCTGCTCTCTGAATGGCGTACTTTATACATTTGCCTCCATCTACACCCCAAATGCCAAACAAGTACCATTCTTGAGGAAATTTTTGAGGAGACTGGGCGAAGTTAGGAGGGGCCACTTACTAATAGGAGGGGATCTGAATCTGGTTTGGGACCCCACTTTAGATAAAAAAGACCCCCAAAGCCTGCCCCACTGACTGAAACCTTAACACCCAGTCCAATGCGCTGCGCAGGCTTATGTATCAACATGGCCTTTATGACATCTGGCGGTGCCTTGCCCCAACAGACCGAGACTACACGCATTACTCTAAACCACATAACTCCTACTCTAGGATTGATTATTTGCTCTGTGATTCTTGGACTTTAGACCAATTTTGTGCCCCACGTATACGACCGTGCCCCTGGTCTGACCATGACCTGATTAGTGCTGGGTGCTCGTTGCTGCGCCCCCCTGATAGTAGACCATCCTGGAAACTTCCAGACCAGTTTCTCTCGGAAGGGGAGATCCCCCAACTTGTTGAGACTATCTCGGATTTCCTGAGACATAATGACACGGGAGACACGAGCCAGGAAATTTTGTGGGCCTCGCTTAAAGCCTACCTTAGGGGGTGCTTTATGAAAAAAAGTGCCCTGTTGAAATCTAAGAGCAATACTCCCCCTCGCAAAATTATATGCTGAACTGAGGCACATTGAAATGAGCAACAAAAACTCCCCATGCCCGCCCTGGCCGACTCGGGTAGGCACCATTAGAGATCAGATTAACAAGAGAGAGCAGCTTCGTGTCCAAGCAAATTTACTGCGACTTAAGCAGTTATACTTCTATAAAGGAAACAAAGCTGATAGATTGCTCGCCCGTAAGCTCAGGGACCATGCGGGTCCAGGCTAGAATCCCTCTGATCTCTACAGCAGCGGGTGCAGGTCCACTCTCCAAGGGACATAGGGAGGGCATTTGCTGACTACTATACCTCCCTATATAACCTGAAAAATGATTTCCTGGGAGCTGGCGCTCAAAGAGCGGCAGCTCAGCAGTTCCTTGCGCTGTTAGACCTTCCCTCCTTAGATTCAGATTCGGTCGACGACCTGATTGCCCCGCTTACTCAAGAGGGAAATTAAGACAGCCATCCTTGCCCTAAAACCCCACAAGGCGCCGGGTCCAGATGGTTTCACGGGTCTATTCTATCGTACTTTTGCTCATCTGCTATCACCTGTTTTACTTTGCCTCTATCAGGAGGTTATGGAGACGGGAGTCTTCCTCCCGAATTTCTGGAGGCTAGTATTCTGACCATTCCCAAAGAGGGAAAAAATCTCTCACTCTGCGAGAGCTACCCCGGCCCATCTCGCTAATTAATGTGGACGTGAAAGTCTATGCCAAGGTCCTGGCAACCAGACTCGGGAAACATCTGCCCTCACTGGTCCATTTGTTCCTAATGAACCCGCTGGAGTCGCTCCCTCCCCTCCTGGAGACTATTGACACCTTTGGCAGAATATCGAACTATAAGATTAATGTCTCTAAGACTGAGGCCTACATGATACACGTCGGGCAGGCTGAACAGAGATGTCTTAGACGATATTATTCGTTTAGGTGGTCAACAGACGGGATTAGACACTTGGGGGTCTTCCTGTCTCATGGGAAGGACATAGTGATAGAGGAGAATTATGCTAATCTGCTAAAGGAGGTTGAGATCAGGTTGAAATCTAAGAAATATGAGGAAATTTCTTGGACGGCAGAATTGCTGCATTAAAAATGATGATCCTCCCTAAGTTAACCTACATCATGCTGTGTATCCCCATCCCAGTGCCGGAGCGGATCCTGCGTGGTTTCCAAACATCATTTAATTCCTATGTTTGGGCGAATAAGCGGCCGAGAGTGGCGGCGGACACGCTCCAGGCTCCGTTAGCCCGAGGTGGACTGGGCTTACCCAGCGTCCAATTATACTATCAGGCGGCTATGATCTCACATGTTTCAGCGTGGGGACCAGCCCTACCCCCCCACAAGGTGGAGGGAACTAGAACAGGCTTCTCTGCCAGCATACACTGAACTCTCAGACCTACTTTGGGTTCCACCGCACTTAGCCTCGCGAATACCCGTCTCTAACCAACTCATCAAAGGCTGTCAAACTGCCTGGTTCCAGCTGTGGCACAACCAGTTGATAGCCCCACACCCATCTCCCATTCACCCTTTCACGTCACTTCTACACGGGCTGCCGAATGTCGGCTAAACCCTCTGGAAGACTCTTGAGATCATTACTTTAAGCGATTTCTACTTAAATGAGAACCTTCTCCCGAGCCAAGATATGATAGCCAGGTTTGGCATCCCTCGTTGCTTGGAATTTGATTTTATGAGACTTAGATCCTTTATGAAAGCCTGGGGATTCCTGACCGATAAGCTCAGGGCCCCCACCTTTTGGGAGATCAGATGGAAAGCAAACCTGCAACTATACAAGCCCCTTACCGCCCACTACAAATCTCTCCTAGGACCCTCCCACCCTTATAAAAACAAGACATATGATCTCCTGGGAAACTGAATTAAGACTGACCTGCCCGTCCCAAGACTGGTCCAGGGCGATACAGTTGACTAAATCTGAGCTCCACTGTGCCACGATGTACGAACTTTATTTTAAGATTATTACCAGATGGCACCTAGTGCCGACCAAGCTTCGGACTCTGTACCCTGCCCACTCACCACTATGTTGGAGAGAGTGTGGTGAGATCGGCACCCTCCGCTCCATGTGTGGTGTCATGTGACAGACTCCCGACCACTTTGTCTAAGACTTCTGCGACCTGTGCCTGCCCTAGAGCTCCCGACGCCAGACATTCCAGGCCTAGCCCTCCTACATATTGGGGTAAAAAAAATACTGAAGCACAAGCGATACTTGTTAGTTTACCTATTGACATCTGTTAAGATGTTAATAGCAAGGAACTGGAAGAAACAGCAACCCCCCAGATGGCAGGCTGTGGTCGATTACCTCCACTACATTAAATCCATGGAAGACTATGTCTTTCGGATGCAAAGCCAACCTGGCATCTTCAGCCAAATCTGGGAGCCCTGGGAAGCTCACCTTAAACAGACCCCTTGACCTGCTTTCGATTGTGACCCTACCTGATCTTAGAGGAAGCACCTTACTGTGTTTGAGACCGAGGTGCCCGCCCATAAAACATTCCCCCCCCCCCCTCCCCTGCCCTGATACCTTCCCTCCCTTCCCCTCCATCCCCTCTTTCCCATAGGGGTGTGGGTGAACTAATCTCACATCCTAATCTCTATACATATATGCTACGTATGCCCATTATCTCCTCCGCATGACTGTCAGGCCTGCTAGGTATGGCATTTATTGCCGTACGTTGCTTAAAATATAAAAACTTAAATGTTCTCATAGATTAACCTATACATAACAACCAAGACACACAGACACGCGCTAGGGTATGCTTAAATATTCCTTATGACTTCCCTATTAAGTGCATTGATTTTCTGTGAATGTCATTCCTTTTATGCCTAATCGTGTGTATTTTCGCTTCTAGCTATGTCAAACGATAATTGTGTTGTTATATGGTTTCTGTATTATATTTGCCAATAAAAAACTTATTTTGGAAAAAAAAAAAAAAAAAATTGTGTGTCAAGTGGAGTGCTGTTGTTTCGAACCGCAACAAACTAGAATCAAAAGGCACAGTTCACCTCATGCCCTTACTGATGCACTGAACATTAAAAAACACTGTGTTTCAACACAGGCCATGGGGTCAGATAGCAATGAGACTAAACTTAGCAGCTGATCTCTCTTTAGAACTTTAATCAGCTCCTACAAAACAAACAACAATTAAGTAGCAGAAAGTAACTGTAACTTTATGAATTTGAATATCAAAGAAAGACATACCAGACAAACGCAACTTGCATAAGATTACTTAAAGTGATGTTAAACCCAAGCATATAATAAAACACTAGGATTTACCATCACTAAAATAAACATTAGTTTTTCTCTCATCATTTTGTAAAAAAAGATATTAACTCACCCTTTCTGTAAAGAAAGCATATCACTACACACAGCGCCTCCGGCCACACAGCACAGTGCTTTCTTCAATGAGGTGACGTTTCCACCTCTAGGCCAATAGCCGTGTGTGTCAACTGACATCCTAGCATGGCTATTGGTCCTAGAGGTGGGAAACGTCACCTCATTGGAGAAAGCGCTGTGCCATGGGTGGCCGGATGCGCCGTGTTAGCCATATGCTTTCTTTACGGATAGGGTGAGTTTAACATAGTTTTTTAACAAAACTATGAGAGCAACTAATGTTTATTTTTAGTGATGCTAAATTCTAGTGTTAGTTATACGCTTGGATTTACCATCACTTTAATGCAGTTCTCCTGGTAGCATAGGCATCTAGGGTAAAGGTAATCTTAGGCAGTCTGGGTCAAGGCCTCACAGAGAAACAGCACAACATTATTTAACAAATGCAGAGTCCTACAAATAAGCCAAAGTCAGATACAAAGTCAGTCACAAACAAGTGGTTAATACAAAAGTGTAGTCAGGGGAGGCAGAAGTAAAAACAGTATGTCCAAGAAGTAATGGTTAGAGTAAGAGGTTTAGTAACTTAATACACAAGCAACCGCATGATACAAACACAGAGCTAATATAGACTACTGCAATTAAGGCCTAATTGATCACTTAGGCCTCCTTAAAGGTACAGTACACCTTACTGCAGCAAAGACAGAAAACACTGTTTTAGACATGCATTTATCACGACAATGGACATCCAACCTTACGCCAACTTGGAAAGCAATAGCAGCTGATTCACCATGTCATTGCTTGCATGTTACACTGCATAGCATACACTTTTCTAATTGTCCAGCTCTCACTGCCTGTTTGCCTCTGTAATCTCTGGCTTCAACTAGGCACTCATTGACGGCTATAGGCAGTGTTATTCCATCACAATGCATTTTACAAAATTCATATAGAGAACACAATTCTAGCATTTATGTTTTTTTTCTAATTGTTAATTCCTATTGCTATTAAATAGGGAATATATATATATATATATATATATATATATATATATACATACAGAGAGAAGTGCACTCACAGGAAGAACAACTGGCTCAATAACATTGTTAGCCTGTTCTATGGCGATTTACCACCTGGGTGCAACTTTTTAGCACAGTAATGCTTTTCACAGAGTAGAACTTTCCTGTAGTATATCAGTCTGATCCCGCCTATTACGGTCAGTCCATCGCCGAAATACCAGGCAATTCCTCTCTGAACAAGGAACACAGCAACCCCAGATGATCGTTTCAGCCTTCATTGGGCCTCGTCAGTGAGGTGTAGCTATATTCCTCTAAGCACACTGAGCAAGGAGTCCACGTCTGGTTGCCCCTTTTTCCCATAGGGAGACTAAATACATACAGAGAGAAGTGCACTCACAGGAACGAACAACTGGCTCAATAACATTGTTAGCCTGTTCTATGGTGATTTACCACCTGGGTGCAACTTTTTAGCCCAGTAATGCTTTTCACAGAGTAGAACTTTCCTGTAGTATATCAGTCTGATCCCGCCTATTACGGTCAGTCCAGCGCCGAAATACCAGGCAATTCCTCTCTGAACAAGGAACACAGCAACCCCAGAACGATCGTTTCAGCCTTCATTGGGCCTCGTCAGTGAGGTGTAGCTATGTTCCTCTAAGCACACTGAGCAAGGAGTCCACGTCTGGTTGCCCCTTTTTCCCATAGGGAGACTAAATACATACAGAGAGAAGTGCACTCACAGGAACGAACAACTGGCTCAATAACATTGTTAGCCTGATCTATGGCGATTTACCACCTGGGTGCAACTTTTTAGCCCAGTAATGCTTTTCACAGAGTAGAACTTTCCTGTAGTATATCAGTCTGATCCCGCCTATTACGGTCAGTCCAGCGCCGAAATACCAGGCAATTCCTCTCTGAACAAGGAACACAGCAACCCCAGACGATCGTTTCAGCCTTCATTGGGCCTCGTCAGTGAGGTGTAGCTATGTTCCTCTAAGCACACTGAGCAAGGAGTCCACGTCTGGTTGCCCCTTTTTCCCATAGGGAGACTAAATACATACAGAGAGAAGTGCACTCACAGGAACGAACAACTGGCTCAATAACATTGTTAGCCTGTTCTATGGCGATTTACCACCTGGGTGCAACTTTTTAACACAGTGTGTATATATAATATATATATATATATATATATATATATATATATATATATATTCCTCGCGATTTTCTACTTTGGAAACATGTTTGTTCTATATTGGTGATGTTAGCAGAACATTTGACAAAGATGTCATAACGACATTGAAACGTTATGGATGTAATTGCTTTTTAAATCTATGAATTAAAAGTTGTTTTTTTTTACTAAAGACCAGTGAGTGCCTTCTTGCAAACGAGGAATGGATACAATTTATATGAAGTGCACCCTGGCAGTTGTGGTAATGTAAGACTGTGCTTATCTCTCTTTGGAGGATATATATATATATATATATATATATATATATATACCATTTCAAGTTAAATTAATGTAACATTGGTTGCTCATCAAAATATAGGTCAAATTTGTTTAAAAATATTTTTGACCTAAAGATAATATAGAAATGATCATAATACTGATTTATTAAGAACTGCTCACATAATATCTCATAGATAAGTTTTCAGGCTTACATGTGGTTATTAAAACCAATCAATAATGTGAAAATCTTCCATAATAAAGTTGTGAAAAAATAATGAGAGTTGTAGGCCCAGTGTCAACTGAGACCTCTCAGAGCCCTATATGATTCAGAATTTTACAACGTACATTGGATAAGCTTTTTATATTATTATTTTATTGAGTACTATCCTGCGTGTATGTATCTCGCCATTGCAAGACAAAAATGTAGGTTACACCCTTAACAGCCCACAGTATAAAATGTGCCTTTAGATCCTCCTGTTGTAGACCTCGTAGCATTGACGGAGTGGTTTAGATCATCTCCCCTGAGCACAGAACTTTAGAGGCTCTCATACTTAAAGTTGCAAGAAAATTCCTTATATCTGGATACAAAAGACAAAGGGGCGCCTCATGTGTAGATCAGAGATGTAACAAATCCCACTCTGAATAGAAAGCCAAATGGATACTCACATTTATCTGAAGCACCCTTGTGTGCTTGTGGTAGCAGGCTGATAACTCGGGCTGTATCAGCTAACCCAGGCAGCAGGTAACACTCAGGAACACCAGATGGAGTACCCAGATGGAGTACTGAATGCAGTTCGCCCCAAAGAGCGGTATGGATAAAAGTAAGGTGCTAACACTTAGCTTATGTAAAACACAAGGTTTATTAAAACTTGCATAAAAACAAAAGCTTCAAGTGATAGGAGGGCATATACATGTAGCCCCCCTAATGCAACACATTTCTCGGCTATAAAATTGCAGTTTCCTCGTTTCCTCTCATATATTGGACTTGTACTGTAGTTGTGATATTTTATATTACTTTTTTATGCATTCGCGATTGATCTGATGCATTTGTGATTGATTATATGTTTTTATTTTATTTGTTTTAATTTATTTGTGTTTTTTAAACCTTTTAGATGGTCATATATTCATTTATGTAGTAGAGAGCACCCCCTAGCTTGGTTAATTCCTTATATCTGTATATTAGTAGAAAACTAAAAATTTAAACTCTTCTTCACTGCCTCTTCTAGGTAGGGAAGCATGGCGTAACAGGATATCTGCTTACCTTTACAGGCTCCAAGACTTTGTTCTTTCTATCCTGAACAGGGCCACCACTAGAAATTTTGGGGCCCCTGACTCAACCATTGATCAGGGCCCCCCCCCCTCCTTTGACATGTGCAATTTTTGAACAATTGACTAAAACGTATATGCACTTTATTCTTAATTGTCTATTTAAACTTGGAAATGTTGTTAAGGTAGTAACATACACACACACAGACACACTCATACACTGAAACACACAAACACACTCACACATAAGGATTCACATATAGACACTCTAGCAGACACGCAAAGAAACCCAAACAGACACTTAGCACTTGTTTACATTGACCTGACAAGTAATGAGGTAAACTACAGTTTTGTAAAAAAAGGAGATTTAGAAAACAAAATATGGAGTTCTGATTATCTTTTTGTAAAGGAAGATGATAACTAAATTATGACAACAGCATGTAGTGGCTGAAAGGAAGGGCCCTGAACTGCCTAAACAATAATTTAAAGGTTAAATGGTGGAGTGGTTACTTCCGGAAAGGTCTTGTTAGTCTCAAAGTCTGTAGAAAGATGTGAATAATTAGTAGTAAGGTCAAAATGTCCTAAAAAGGAACAGACAATGGACACACACACACAAACTCAAACTTGCACATACACCCAAGGAAACACTGACAGAGACAGCCTCAGAAAACCACAAAGACATATACACACATACACACAGAGACACCCACAGAAAACACACAAAGACATACACACACACACAGAGAGACAACCACATGAAAAACACAGAAAGACATACATACACACACCCTCACTGAGACATCACAGAAAACACAGACATACAGACATACATACATACACACAAACACCCTCACAGAAACACCCATAGAAAAAGCTCAAAGACATATGCACACACCCTCACAGAAATCCACAGAAAATGCACAAAGACATACACACCCACCCTCACAGAGAGACCCACAGATAAAAAATACATACACATAGAGACACAAACCAAAGCACAAAGACATAAACACATACACCCACAGAAACACTCACAGGAGGAAACATTTATGCACCTTGCATCCCCTAAATCAACAGTGTGTGACATGCATGATAAAAAAAAATGCAGAAATTAAGAGATCACTTTTTAAAGAATCATATTTGTAAATGTGCAAACAAAAATAATTCTGTGAATTCAAAATTGTACATTAATGAGCTGGGTAGATGGCTAGATGAAGAAAAGTACCTTTAAAAGGTTGACATATGTTTGTTTGTTTTTTTCCCATTTTCCCCAACCAAGAGCACCACTTCAAATATAGTGTACAAATTTTCCCATCTGTCAGCTTGTACTTATGGATTTTGAAAATGCTGTACTCTATATGGTCTTGGTGGGACAATAAGCTGTGGTACTCATACCATTAGATCTGGTAAAATGCAGGATTTAGGCTTGTTGGTATGTATTTCAAAACAGTCAGCTGTAGTGTAAACTGAACAGTTTTAAGTTAACCTGTCTCATTTCAAACACTAAGCAATCTTAGTCTGAGAGTATAAAATTTTATGCAGATGTAAAAATCTTAGATAAAAAGCCTCCTTGCATCTGGAAAGTCCTTGCATAAAGGGGCAGTAAACTGGAATGTAATAATATATATATAATGCATATCTGCCAAAAGGGCATCTACCATTTGTGTATTGAGGAGGAAACATTTCTGCATGGTTTTAAATATAGAATTTCTACAGCATTGTCAAATAATCATAAATACACTGCTGCTAAAAAAAAAATGTTTTTATGGACCCCTGGCCCCACCATACAACTACTACCACACTGAAGTTACAATCCAAAATTGCACAATGAAATAAAAAACATTTGCTAAGTAAGTCCTACCTCCTCTTCAAATGAAAGTGATCTGCCGTCCTGACTCAGGCACACACTGTACAAAGTGCCAAGTCTGTCTCACACTGAGCATAGTGGTTTAGGTGCACACTAAGAAATCCTCTCAAATGCTAATACTTTACTACTTGTAATAACATTTCCCATGATCAATTAGCACTCTGCTGTAGTACCCACTGGTGGCTGCCAAAATTAAAAAAAAAAAATTTTGTTAAATTTTTTTTATTTTTTTAAATTTTTGTTAAATTTTTTTTAGTTCTTGCCTCATGGGGCCCCCCTGGCTCATTGGGCCCCTGACAGGAGTCACCCCTGTCACCCCCTGATGGCGGCCCTGAGCAGAATACTAGGCAGCCATCATTCTTTCCTGTGTTTTCTCTTTCAGCCTAGTGGACACTTGTATGGGTTGTTTGTTATTTAACTGGACAGTGTACTCTTATAAGAAGCTGATAACAGTTCATTGTTTTCATAGATGCTTCAGGAACACCCTTTTCAAATGGACTGGACTCTCTTCCACTCCACCGTTGCTTTCTGTTGCTGCCTCTTGTATAGCCAATACTGCAGTTTTGACATTTTTAGTAAAGGTGGTAGTTTAAGCAGGTTCAATAGCTGCTCCAAATGGCAAAGTAAATGTAAAGGTGTTTTAAGTAAACAATACATTCCAGTTCCTTATATCTGGATACAAAAGACAAAGGGGCGCCTCATGTGTAGATCAGAGATGTAACAAATCCCACTTGAATAGAAAGCCAAATGGATACTCACATTTATCTGAAGCACCCCTTGTGTGCTTGTGGTAGCAGGCTAATAACTCAGGGTGTATCAGCTAACCCAGGCAGCAGGTAACACTCAGGAACACCAGATGGAGTACCCAGATGGAGTACTGAATGCAGTTCGCCCCAAAGAGCGGTATGGATAAAAGTAAAGGTGCTAACACTTAGCTTAAGTAAAACACAAGGTTTATTAAAACTTGCATAAAAACAAAAGCTTCAAGTGATAGGAGGGCATATACATGTAGCCCCCCTAATGCAATGCATTTCTCGGCTATAAAATTGCAGGTTTCCTCGTTTTCCTCTCATATATTGGACTTGTACTGTAGTTGCGATATTTTATATTACTTTTTATGCATTTGTGATTGATCTGGGGCATTTGTGATTGATTATATGTTATTTATTTTATTTGTTTTAATTTAGATGGTCATATATTCATTTATGTAGTAGAGAGCACCCCCTAGCTTGGTTAATTCCTTATATCTGTATATTAGTAGAAACTAAAAATGTAAACTCTTCTTGACTGCCTCTTCTAGGTAGGGAAGCATGGGCGTAACAGGATATCTGCTTACCTTTACAGGCTCCAAGACTTTGTTCTTTCTGTCCTGAATACTAGGCAGCTATCATTCTTTCTTGTGTTTTCTTTTTCAGCCTAGTGGACACTTGTATGAGCTGTTTGTTATTTAACTGGACAATGTACTCTTATAAGAAGCTGATAACAGTTCATTGTATTCATAGCTGCTTCAGGAACACCCTTTTCAAATGGACTGGACTCTCTTCCACTCCACCATTGCTTTCTGTTCCTGCTTCTTGTATAGCAATACTGCAGTTTGACATTTTTAGTAAAGGTGGTAGTTTAAGGTACAATTAGCTGCTCCAAATGACAAAGTAAATGTAAAGGTGTTTTAAGTAAACAATACATTCCAGCTAGTAAAGTGAATCTAAAGATGTACATGTATGTATATAAAATATATATATTGTGACAGGGTACAGGACCATATGTATGTCAGTCAGAGGTTACAAAGAACAATCTATCCCAGTTATTAAGTGGTTAATGTTTTTCTAGCTAGCACACCTATTACTTGTTAATTACACTCAGGGCTATATAATAGCTCTGAGAAGCAGGGATGTGTCCCAGTATCAGGCTGCACTGGGAGGGTGCACATGGAGACCTGTAAAGTACCTGGCTGCATGCTAGTTAAAGGCCTGGTGAGAAAATTGTTTATTTTGTTAACAACTGTGAATGTTTGTCTGTTTATTTTTCACTGGGGCCAGAGTAACTGGACCAGCAATAGTAGTTAGGGAAACTACCGTTAGTTAGTCTCCAAACAGGAGTAGACCTTTTTGTTTTATGTATTTTCTGTTGCTGATGAAAATTTTTTTCAATTAAAGGGTGAAAAAAGTGTACCCCTGAGTCTGGAAAGAGACTTTTTTTTACTTTTATTAAAAGAAAAGTTGTATCTACAACACAGTTCCTGACCATATTTGCAGTGGCCTTTTCACAAATGGTGGCAGCGGGGGGATTGTTGTTGCACCGGCTCAACTGACACAAGAGCCTTAAAGGTACAGCATAAATTAAAAAAATGGAGGATATTTTGTAGCAGCCCAACAGGGAAACTAACAGGCTAGGCAAATTGGAGCTATAAGTGAAACACAGAAAGGGATTTAACCATGCTCTGAAAGGGATGTTAGGAAAAGTGGTTAGCAGGGATGGGAGAGATTGGGACCTGCAGATTTCTTACTTGTTATTTGCTGTCCCCAAAGTTTCACGGGTTTCTCCCCATTTGAGTTGAGTTACTGTACGGGAGGCCACCCCCTCTGCTCCTATGTTTTTAGGACTTTGCAACTTTTAAAAACATTTTTTATTTTTGAAATTGAGTATAAATAAAATCATTGAATCATCACCTTCTGGCTAACATGGAGTCCCTGACTCCACACCTGGTATCTGTGAGCTGGGAAACTGAAGCTGACAGTTTTTCAGTGTTAATTTAAATAAAAGACCTTCAATATGCAATCTAAATTTATTCTTGTTAAATTATAACATATTATTAATCCAAAATAGTCATCATGTGACTTCACCAAATTCATTGTAACACAAACAAAACAAAGAAACAAAATACCACTTGCTCAGATAAAAATAGCCTTACATGAGCCTAATTAATATAAGCAATATATCAGTGTTCAAAATGCTCTTATATCAATCCTGCAAAGTAAATGATTAGTGGCCTGCCTTGGAAAATAACATAGTATCAAAGTTACATATACAGATCAAAAAAGTCCTGTTAAGGAAAGACAGAGAGGGGCACCACATAGGGTAATATTGACCTAAACAAGCCACCGGTGCAAAGATATATTAATTAACCCCTTATGGGTGGCTACTCACAAGCGTCACTGCACAACCGGAGTGCCCTAACTGGAAAGTACAGGACCAACAGAGTCGCCCGTAATATAATATAATATGTTCACTTGATCTTCCAGTTCCTTTGTGACGCCCCCTCTGCTGCCTACCATCCTGTGGATCACTAGTGACTTGATATCTACCCTTTGTTTGCAATCTTGGGATTGGGCCCTCTCCATCACGTGAGCTGACGTACAATGTTCCAGTATCCTCTGTGAGTCTACAGGCGACTCTGTTGGTCCCGTACTGTCTAGCTAGGCACTCCGGTTGTGCAGTGACGCTTGTGAGTAGCCACCCATAAGGGGTTAATTAATATGTCTTTGCACCGGTGGGCTTGTTTAGTCAATATTACCCTATGTGGCACCTCTCTGTCTTTCCTTAACAGGATTTTTTCTGACCATCATTCTATTTCCCAAGAGTGCGGCCTACCTTTATTGGTATCTTCATATTGTTTCACACTAGGGCACCTCCCTAGGACTTTGGTTCCCTATTATCATCCATATACAGATCAAAGTATCAAGTTAACATAAACAAATAAACCATGAAAACGGTATTATAGCACCTTCCAATTGTAGCGGTTTAAGCCACTCAGTTCAGACTGATCCCTGTGTAGACAAGAAAATCAGCACTTGTAGAGTTCCTCCAAGCTGAAAACAAAACTGGCAAACTATATATAACTTTGATTCTATGTTATTTTCCAAGACAGGTCGCTAATCATTTACTTTTGCAGGATTGATATAAGAGCATTTTTGAACACTGATATTTTGCTTATATTAATTAGGCTCATGTAAGGCTATTCTGAAGCAAGTGGTATTTTTGTTTTGTTTTTGTCACAATGAATTTGGTGAAGTCACAAGATGACTATTTTGGATTACTAATTATTTTAAAATTTAACAAGGAAAAGAGTGTTGCATTCCCTTTCTATAGAAAAGAGGGGTAGTTTACCATTTTTTAAAATCTCTCTGAATGTCTTTGTACTTAATACCTTAATTCAAAGGGTATGCACCATTACTTTAACAGAGGTTATTAAAAAGACTTAAAGGGTTCTTTTAATCCTAGTGATCAAATGATGGTATGGTTCCTCTCTCCATTCTGTATATATATAGTGCTATATTGCACTGGGCTTGTCTCTCCTTCGCATACAGACATACAGGGAACACCCCTTAAAAAAGCAAATTAAAATCTGCCTTATGAATATTTCACTAGGGATCTCACAGTGCTGGAGGATAATTTTAGAATGTCTCACCCTGAGCCAGGGGTCAAGTCCAGCGGGAACGCAATGGAACATATTTCCTGCACTATTTTTGCAGGTTGAACTAAGTTCCCCCTAGACAGAGAATAGAAACTCTTCAGTAAACACTGCTGCTGCTGGTGGGAGGAGCTGGAACACAGTCTGGTTAGAGGGAAAGTGAGATCCTCTTGTAATGGGCGGGTAACACTTCCTACAATACACTAAATACACGCTGTGTCAGCAGTTTTGCTGTGTGATCAACCTGCGCTATGTAAAACACATGGTGCTTACAATTTGTGTGACTTGCTGTGGGGTTATTTAGCTCTCCTCATCAGAATTAGAAACTATTCCACCTTAAGTGGGTGTGAGGACTCTGTGGCAGAGGAGGATTCTGGAGTTGCTGTAAGACACTGAGGTCTAAGCCCACCCTGGAAAGGAAGGAGGGTGTGGAGGAAATGAAGCTTAGCTGGCTATGCACCACATGAGTAAAAACAAAGTATAAACACCCTGGATCTTGACATTAAACAACAAGTGTTCATGTGTGTCTAGATATTTTAATGTTTTAAAAAAGTTCAGTGTTTAACAAAATAAATTTTTTTTCTTATCAAGCAGGGAAAAGTATGTCCTTACCTGCTTTCTCTCTTAATATAATCCCTTTTAGTTCTTTCCAGAGATAGCTGGGATGAGGTTTTCATGGGTAATATATGTGTAAACACAAGTAAAATTAGTCCTTGCAATTAAAGGATGTTTGTGAAACATCTGTGTAGCAGGATAAACCCTAATTACTTATTGTATGCACCAAAAGTATGTGAAGTCAGTTTATCTATGTCTGTTTATTTTTATCATTTTATGATCAGCAGGCCAGATCTCTGGCCGAATGCTGACAGTGCAAGAAATGTATTTTCTGCAGATTCAACCTTACCAGTTTCATCCCAAAGTGCAAGGTAACCTGTTTTGCTTTCATGTTACTGTACCCTCATGCCTCCTGCTTCCTCTGACAGTGTTACTCTGCTTTTACATATACTTATTATACGTTGTTAATGGTAAAAGAAAATGACATTCAGATGGTTTGTGATCATAATTTTACTTTACATTCACAATGATCGTTGTTTTTCTTTACTGCAGAGTAAGTGCACACACAAACCTTATCATGATATCAGATGTTTACATTACAGAGTCTAACACATCCTGAGAACAAGGAGTAACATATCCTAAATTTACCTTAGGCTTTTTGCTCTTTTGGATTATTCAACATCATCTATATGCAAATGCCCCTTCATGTGTTCTAAATAGTGCGTGTCTGGCTTCTCACTATTCAGTTTCAGTCTGAATCCTAAATTACAAATACATTTTTTTACCCCTGCCAATGTAAAAATGTATAGTGATCAGACGATCCCAAATGAGAGCACCAGGCAAGTTTCAATAAATAAAACGTAATTTTATTGAACTCTTCAGCTTACATTAAAATCTTGCTTAATTAATGTAGTGAAACAAGGTTGCAGATTTTCTTTTTAAGAAAGGGAAATCAATAGGAAACAAAATAGAAACAACACGTTTGAAAGTAGAAGAAACTCCAATAGAGCTCATGGCTCACATGTAAAGGTACATAACCACTGTAGTAACTACACTTGCAAGGCATGTGAATTTTTACAATCAGGAAACCCAATTAGATGTTCAGTGACTGGACAATATTCAACCATTGAAAGATGTTTAAATTGTAGAGAAAGCAAGTGGTTTATATACTTACATGCACACTTTGTGACCTACAATATGTCTGGGCTCACGACAAGAGAGGTACGTGAAGAAATAAGAGAGCATGGCACCAACATTTAAAAAATGGTACATTAACAACACCTCTGGTACAACATTTTAAAATCAAGAATCAACAGTGATCCTATTTCATTGAAATGGACGATATAGAAAAAACCAATAGAGGGAATTGGATTAAAGGAAATAATCTAGCATTGAGAGAGGTATTCTGGATACATAATCTGAGAACCAGATACCTCTAGGGTTAAATTCGGAATATGACTTAATACATTTTTGGCAGAAATAATTGAAAACTATGACACCAAAATTTCAGAACTATAAGATAGTCTAAGAAAACATGTAATACAAAGGGAGTGATAATAGGAATCTAGATTACAATACTTAGGACAAAGGAATTTTATTCTAAAACTAATTACAATTAATTATGTTAAATACAAAATTATGGGATATCAGTAACTCAGGTTTTAAAGGAAAGTTTTCTTATAGTCACAAGAGGTAAACATAAATGTTAATATTTACAACTTATTTAAACAAAATATGTTGAGATGGAGGATAGAACTGGCAATACACACAGAGAACTTTGACATATAAACGATAGACAAAGTCCCTTTACAGCGAAATATTTAAACAATAGAGATATAATAAAAGGCACTAAATTTATACAACATAAGAGTTATGAGGACATGAATAAATTGCAGTGCACAAACTTGGTAGAGCAAGAGTATCACGCCATGAGTTTAATACATCGATGCAATAGTGTTATCTGTACATTTAATCCATTATTATATTGATTGCACAGAGGTAATTAGTATGAGCGCATAGTGACTCAACTTATATATTGTTAAAAGTAGCAAAATAATCTTTAGTCTTGGTTTACAACCCTAAATATTTTCCTAAACAAATTAGACACAATGTTATTATGGCTAAATAGGACAAGACCATATTCTAAAGTCTATTTAATATGTTCTAACAGGGAGAGTGTTTATACTCTAGATAGAATTTGCTAGGAGTCATTTAATTAGCCAACAGAAAAATATGGTTGTATATTTCTTAACGGCAAAAGAATTAAAGTGCTGCAAATGTTGTTACTCTATTAATGAAATCTATGTGCAACGATTCCCAAAGAACTAGTATCTATATCATTTTTATACTATCTTCCCAACTAATGCAGCACCTCAGGGTTAAAATCACACCCTGTTCTTTTCACTGAAGAGTAGTTCCTAGACGAGAACAAACAATCCAATCAGAGAGTCAGCAGTTCAGTTTTTAATTATCCAATCAGATAGCGGTGGGTATTTTAAAAGTGTTCAATGTTTGTTATGTTCTCAAGCTATGATTTACGGCTGTCACCGAAACGGTAAGCAAGAGAACGCTGCGCTATCTGTCTACATGTTGCTCTAGTTAACAAGATTTTAATGTAAGCTGAAGAGTTCAATAAAAGTTACATTTTATTTTATTGAAATTGCCTGGTGCTCCTCATTTGGATCGTCTGATCACTACACACTCTATTGAACCAATTGGGGAATCACGAGTGAGCACAGGTATTACAAAACCAATCGTCAGACCCTAGGTGAGAGTGAGATACCCATAAAGCACTGAGGCACAAGCAGCAATCGATTGACCGAAAAAGGAGGCAAAGCTGTAGCAGACTCAAATTCATTGTTGGAAGTGATCGAGGAGGGAGCCGGGCTAACGGAAGCCCATTTTTTCAACAGCGGTATATAAACCGGAATCCAAAGAAAGGCTCCTGTGGACCGACAACAAAGTGGGACTCAGAATACAGCTACCGTTTCCAGATGAGCGGGTAATACCTTACCATATCGAATAAACTCTCTGCTTATGCGGAAACTTTGTGACAATTCTATTCTATCTTTGATGTGAAAGCACCTTTAATACTGGAGATAAAATCAATTTTATTTGCAAGTGCTGAGGGGTTATCCCGGGACCACAAGTAATTGAATCAAGAGAGATTAAAAACGTTACCTTTCGGTGCTTGGACTTTGTCTATTTGCTTAACTGTTGTATTGTGATTTGAGCATGGCCCCTATACGCTAACAGTCATTAAAGCACACTGGTAATCAATATTGTCCTGACGTGGTATTTATGAATATGGAATCAAGCAGCTTAAATACACAAGGAATGGTTTTTTATTCACTTCAGTCCACTGAACAGAGAGTGGATGCCTAGAGGAATTGGATTTTGTTTTCACTACTGATTATTCTAAATTTTCCTTACCAAGACTATTTCAGAATTGGAATTTTCCCTTAACCAAAGAAAATAAATTAAAGTGGGAAGTGTGGACTTTGGACAAATACTACACACATTGGGCATGGTGCCCCCCCCCCCCCCCTTTAGAGGGTTAAGACTAATAAGTTTCCCAATTCAATACTGATGATGCTGAATTTGTCAAAGTATGGAACAGAACTCTGATTGCTCCCTTAAACTTATGCTGTTGTTCATTGATTATAAAGTAAATTGTTAAGAGAGGTATCAAAACAAATAGATGCTATACAAGAGGCATCTAAGCAATGTAGTAATGAGACACAGTTTGAAAATTTGATTTGATTTTGAAAGATACTATTGCAGAAGCTAAGAGATTGTTAAACGACATCAACATGAAAAGTACCTAAGAGATCAATCTGACTATGATTTAAATAAGGTTTATATTTGGCAAAAAAAGCAAAGAACAAATCATAGGAGAGGTGCAGGCAGAGGCAGAAAATAGAGGTAGAGCTAATAACAATAGAGGCCTAACAGAGACTCAGCATCCATACACAACTCCCAAGAAAAACAGTGACCTTTCGTGAGAGTGAAATTGACTCAGACTTTTTCAGGTGAGGGACCTCCTTCAGGAGAGGAAGAGATAGTTACTATTACCACCGACACATATAAAATAAGCAAGAGTAGTAAGGCCCAAAGAAACCCTCAGTTATCTCTTAACTATACCAATCACAGTGAAACTAACAAAAACTATGTCAGCTCCCAAACAGGATCTAACACTAACATTACTGTACAAGGAATCCGGAAAGATTCAGATCATATTGAGGTCTTCACAGGTTTTTTTCAAACCCCCCATAAGACCCAGAAGGGGGGGAGAGGCAAAAGAAGTACCAGACAAGACAGATACCCCAACCAGGAGGGGCAGGGGTCAACAAAGTACAATTAAACACTATTGTTAACCCTGTCCTGTATAGTTTGACGGATAGTTAGAAGAAATTGTTAGAATTAGGCTTAAGCTTTGTCCCCCTCTGAAAATTTCAATACTTTTTTACACTCTCTTTGATGTAAATAAATTAATTAGGAAACTTTACACTCAGAAAACATTTCTCTGATGATATCCTCTAGTGCAACCAATTCCAATAGCAAAGAAATGGCATATGAAAATGATATAAGCAGACACTCATCTTGGTCACAGATACGGAAGTTTTTAACATTTGGTGAAGCCTGTGATTTGGCTGCACTTGAAGATTTACAAGCAGAGAGCAGTCATTACATTGATGAGACAGTTACCACAGTTCCAGGTCCCAAAATTACGTAATCCTCTCACAATTTTATCCAATTACAGAGCAGAGGGACCCTGTTAGAGAAATTTCCAGCAGAGAGTGCCCCCCCCCCCCCCCCGCAACAGGATCTAAACAAACTTGCCATATACAGCTAAATAACCAAAGCACAACCTCTTAATAAAGAAATGAGTGTTGCAATGAAAAAATTGAGTCGAGAATCATAATATAGCTTCTAAGGAATGCAGACAAGGGGGCTCAATTGTGGTTCTTGGACAGAACCAGTTTATACATGAGGGCATTAAGACAGTTACAAGATACCATCAGTATGAGAAATTAACATATGATGATCCTACAAACAAATATAAGAAAGAGCTAACACACTCTAATAGATGATGGTTTTGAATTTGGTTATTCTTGATCACAATACAAAAGAATTCCTTTTAGTAGAATGACCAGCAATACCACATTTTAATCTATTACCAAAAATACACAAGGGTATAAAGAATATGACGGGTAGACCCATTATCAGTGGGATAGGTTCATTAGATGAACACCTGTCACAATGGTTAGATGGATTTTAACAAGCTATAGTGTCCAGACTAAGCAGCTACCTACATGATACCAAACAACTGCTTAAAGAAACTAGAAAAATCAAATGGGATCAGAAATTAGTTGGCTCACTAATTGATGTACAAGCATTGTACTCATCAATTCCACAAGTATGGGTCTAAAAGCATTGACTTTTTTCGTTAGCAGAATAGCCGGATATGACAATGTTTCTGTAATTACATCTCTGAAGTAACCAAGTATCTTACTAACACACAACTATTTTACTTTTCGAGGGGGTCTTTTACCTTCAGATATGTGGGACAGCTATGGGGGCTAAAATTTGCCCCCTCCTATGCCAACCAGTTCATGGGTTGGTGGAGCTGTCCCACATCTATGATGTCAGGACCCCCCTTCGAGGAAAGGATAGTGTATTACAGACGCTTTATAGATGATCTCATATGTATATGGGAAGGCAATGCAGCACAGTGCAGAAGAATTTTGTGACAATTTTGAATAACAATGATGTGGGTATAAAATTTACCCTCTAAATGGCAAGGAAATGAGATTCACTATTTAGATGTACAGAATCAGAGGTACAGTGGAAGGGACAGATAGAAACAGAGGTATATGTAAAACCAATTGCTGGCAATACTCAAAAAGCATCATTCCAAAAAGAGTATTTAGCTCAGTAGCTAAAGGACAGTTCACTAGGTTAAAATGAAATTGTAGCACAGATCCTTTATTTGAGAAACATGCCCCAGATTCTAACAAACAAACTGAAAGATAGAGGTTATTCCTAACAGTTCTAATAACTAACACTAAAGATATAGTGTCAAAAACCAACGAAGCGACTTACTCAAAGACAAAGTGAAAAAGAAAGACTCCATTAAAGATGAAAGAGTCACTTTTGTCACCCAGAACAACAACCAGTATTACAAGATTTGTAAGATTATAGAAAAACTCTACCTATGCTACAAGCGGATGACGAATTAATTAATGTAGTGAAACAAGGTTGCAGATATTCTTTAAGAAAGGGAAATCAATAGGAAAACAAAATAGAAACAAACACGTTTGAAAGTAGAAGAAACTCCAAAAGAGCTCATGGCTCACATGTAAAGGTACATACCACTGTAGTAACTACACTTGCAAGGCATCGTGAATCTTTTACAATCAGGAAACCAATTCTAGATGTTCAGTGACTGGACAAATATTCAACCATGAAGATGTTTTAAAATTGTAGAGAAAGCAATGTGGTCTTATTTACTTACATGCACACTTTGTGACCTACAATATGTTGGGCTCACGACAAGAGAGGTACGTGAAAGAATAAGAGAGCATGTCACCAACATTAAAAATGGTACATTAACAACACCTCTGGTACAACATTTTAAAATCAAGCAATCACAGTGATCCTATTTCATTGAAATGGACGAATCATAGAAAAACCAAAGAGAGGGAATTGGATTAAAGGAAATAATCTAGCATTGAGAGAGGTATTCTGGATACATAAATGAGAACCAGAATACCCTCTAGGGATTAAATTCGGAATATGACTTAATACATTTTTGGCAGAAAAAATTGAAAACTATGACACACAATTTCAGAACTATAAGATAGTCTAAGAAAACATGTAATACAAAGGGAGTTGATAATAGGATCTAGATTCTACATACTTAGGACAAAGGAATTTATTCTAAAACTAATTAAATAATATATGTTAACATACAAAATTATGGGATATCAGTATCTCAGGTTTAAAGGAAAGCTTTTCTTATAGTCACAAGAGGTAAACATAACCGTAATATTTACAATTATTTAAACAAAATATGTTCAGATGGAGGATAGAACTGGCAAAATACACACAGAGACTTTGACATATAAAACGATAGACAAAGTCCCCTTTACCGCAAAATATTTTAACCAATAGAGATATAAATAAAGGCACTAAATTTATACACATAAGAGTTATGAGACATGAATAAATTGCAGTGCACAAACTTGGTAGAGCAAGAGTATCACGCCATGAGTCTTAATACATCGATGCAATAGTGTTATCTGTAAATTTAATCCATTATTAATATTGGAATGCCACAGTGGTAAATTAGTATGAGCGCCCATAGTGACCTCAACTTAATATATGTTAAAAGTAGCAAAAATTAATCTTTAGTCTTGGTTTAAAGCCTAAAATATTTCTAAACAAATTAGACCACGTACGCCTAGATTTAGAGTTCTGCGGCCAAAGGGGTGCGTTAGCTATGCATGCTTTTTTTTCCCACGCACCTTTTAAAATACTGCTGGTATTTAGAGTTAACAGAATGGCTGGGTTTTCAGTGCGTTAGGATCAAAAGGAGCGTAGGCATAATTTAACGCCACCTGCAACTCTATATACCAGCGGTGCTTACGGAAGCGGCCAGCTTGAAAACGTGCTCGTGCACGATATCCCCATAGAAAACAATGGGGCTGTTTGAGCTGAAAAAAAAACCTAACCACCTGCCAAAAAAGCCGTGTTCAGCTCCTAACGCAGCCCCAATGTTTTCTATGGGGAAAACACTTCCCTACGTGTGCACCCCCTAACACTCTAACATGTACCCAGAGTCTAAACACCCCTAACCCTTACACTTATTACCCCCTATTTCTGGCCCCCCGCCTATCGCTGACCACCTGAATATTTTTTTTAACCCCTAATCTGCCGCTCCGTAAACCGCCGCTACTTACATTATCCCTATGTACCCCTAATCTGCTGCCCTAACACCGCCGACCCCTATATTATATTTATTAACCCCTAATCTGCCCCCCACAACGTCGCCTCCACCTGCCTACACTTATTAACCCTAATCTGACGAGCGGACCGCACCGCTATTATAATAAAGTTATTAACCCCTAATCCGCCTCACTCCCGCCTCAATAACCCTATAATAAATAGTATTAACCCCTAATCTGCCCTCCCTAACATCGCCGACACCTAACTTCAAACATTAACCCTTAATCTGCGACTGGAGCTCACGCTATTCTAATAATGTAATTACCCCCTAAAGCTAAGTCTAACCCTAACACTAACCACCCCCTAAGTTAAATATAATTTAAATCTAACGAAATAAATTAAACTCTTATTAAATAAATTATTCCTATTTAAAGCTAAATACTTACCTGTAAAATAAACCACTAATATTAGCTACAATATAAATTATAATTATATTATAGCTATTTTAGGATTTATATTTATTTTACAGGTAACTTTGTATTTATTTTAACCAGGTACAATAGCTATTAAATAGTTAAGAATTGTTAAAATAATTACAAAATTACCTGTAAAATAAATCCTTACCCTAAATTACAATTAAACCTAACACTACACTATCAATAAATTAATTAAATAAAATACCTACAATTACCTACAATTAACCTAACACTACACTATCAAAAAATTAATTAAATACAATATCTACAAATAATACAATGAAATAACTAACTAAGTTACAAAAATATTTACAAACATCAGAAAAATATTACAATTTTAAACTAACTTACACCTACTCTAAGCCCCCTCATAAATAACAAAGCCCCCAAAATAAAAAAATGCCCTACCCTATTCTAAATTAAAAAGTTCAAAGCTCTTTTACCTTACCGGTCCTTAAAGGACCCTTTTGTGGGGCATGCCCAAGAAAATTCAGCTCTTTTGCCTGTAACAAAACATACAATACCCCCCCAACCATTACAACCCACCACCCACATACCTCTAATCTAACCCCAAACCCCCCCTTAAATAACCTAACACTAAGCAACCTGAAGATCTTCCTACCCTTATCTTCACCTCGCGGGTATCACCCGATCGGTCCTGGCTCCGATATCTTCATCCAACCCAAGTGGGGCTGGCGATCCATAATCCCGCGGCTGACGAGGTCCAGAAGAGGCTCCAAAGTCTTCACCCTATCCGGGAAGAAGAGGCGATCCCGACCGGCAACCCTCTTGATCCAAGCGGCATCTTCTATCTTCATCCGATGAGGAACGGCTCCATCGCGAAGACCTCCAGCGCGTATCAATCTTCTTCCGACGACGTCCAACTGAAGAATGATGGTTCCTTTAAGGGACATCATCCAAGATGGCGCCCCTCGAATTCCGATTGGCTGATAGGATTCTATCAGCCAATCGGAATTAAGGTAGGAAAATTCTGATTGGCTGATGGAATCAGCCAATCAGAATCAAGTTCAATCCGATTGGCTGATCCTATCAGCCAATCAGATTGAGCTCGCATTCTATTGGCTGTTCCGATCAGCCAATCGGATTGAACTTGATTCTGATTGGCTGATTCCATCAGCCAATCAGAATTTTCCTACCTTAATTCCGATTGGCTGATAGAATCCTATCAGCCAATCGGAATTCGAGGGGCGCCATCTTGGATGATGTCCCTTAAAGGAACCATCATTCTTCAGTTGGACGTCGTCGGAAGAAGATTGATACGCGCTGGAGGTCTTCACGATGGAGCCGTTCCTCATCGGATGAAGATAGAAGATGCCGTTTGGATCGCCTCTTCTTCCCGGATAGGATGAAGACTTTGGAGCCTCTTCTGGACCTCTTCAGCCGCAGGATTATGGATCGCCAGCCCCCACTTGGGTTGGATGAAGATATCGGAGCCAGGACTGATCAGTGATACCCGGCGAGGTGAAGACAAGGTAGGGAGATCTTCAGGGGCTTAGTGTTAGGTTTATTTAAGGGGTTTTGGGTTAGATTAGGGGTATGTGGGTGGTGGGTTGTAATGTTGGGGGGGGTATTGTATGTTTTTTTTTTACAGGCAAAAGAGCTGAATTTCTTAGGGCATGCCCCACAAAAGGTCCTTTTAAGGGCTGGTAAGGTAAAAGAGCTTTGAACTTTTTTAATTTAGAATAGGGTAGGGCATTTTTTTTATTTTGGGGGGCTTTGTAATTTTATTAGGGGGCTTAGAGTAGGTGTAATTAGTTTAAAATTGTTGTAATATTTTTCTAATGTTTGTAAATATGTTTTTATTTTTTGTAACTTAGTTCTTTTTTATTTTTTGTACTTTAGTTAGTTTATTTAATTGTAGTTATTTGTAGGTATTGTATTTAATTAATTTATTGATAGTGTAGTGTTAGGTTTAATTGTAGGTATTTTATTTAATTTATTTATTGATAGTGTAGTGTTAGGTTTAATTGTAACTTAGGTTAGGATTTATTTTACAGGTAATTTTGTAATTATTTTAACTATTTTAGCTATTAAATAGTTCTTAACTATTTAATAGCTATTGTACCTGGTTAAAATAAATACAAAGTTACCTGTAAAATAAATATAAATCCTAAAATAGCTATAATCTAATTATAATTTATATTGTAGATATATTAGGGTTGATTTTACAGGTAAGTATTTAGCTTTAAATAGGAATAATTTATTTAATAAGAGTTAATTTATTTTGTTAGATTTAAATTATATTTAATTTAGGGGG